>NC_087209.1:4192296-4299788 GCF_015104395.2 Macrobrachium nipponense | reverse complement strand
GGAGATCGTAAAACTCGAACACTGAATGCGTTAGAAATTCCGTAGAATTCTAAGCAGTCTGCGAAACCCCACCGAATTCGTCAAACGATATCGGCTGGTGGTCCTCTCGATTCCGTAGAAATCGAGAATGGGGCAGGATTCCTCCTTAACGACCAGGGCTTACGTCAGGTAGGACCCGAAGGTCCACCCGGTAGCGCAGTCCCCAACGTTGGGATCCTACAGAGAAATCTCTGTAGGATCCCTCCCTTTCCCTCGTAACCGTAAGGAGAGAGGGAATGGGGGGGGAGGAATTGGATACTCGCTCGCCTTCCCAGTGGAACTAGCAGTTGGAGAAGAGTAGGAACAGCCATCGCCTTGCGGCGATGGCCTCTCAGAGTCTGGGAAAACGTATCGTCAGGAGAAAACGTTTTCCCGCGGAGGTTACGAACTCTCACTGTAGGTAAGGGTGGCTGCCGCCACTGTGAACGTCATCTGGGTGGGGCTGATCGACACCTGAACAGGAGAGAGCCGATACCGTCCTCCGACTCATTCCAGTCCTTGTCGAGGTCGAAACCTCTCAGGAGGACCGAAGGAGTATTCAACTACGGTGTCCGAAGACACGTAGAAACGCCGCTGTCGCAGTAGAGGAGGTGGAAGTAGCTTGATCGACCGGCCAGAACTGAGAGAGCCTTCTTGTCCGGAGACGAGAGACTCTGGTTCGAGACAGAAATCGGCAAGTTCCGATCGCGGCAGACCCACCGTCGGTTTGGGTTCCCTCTCGGGCCCCAAAACGACTCGAGCAGAGACGGGAGCGGCAATCCTTCCGCAAGGTCATTATGCTGACGAATCAGCTTAATGACTTCTGCAAATTCCTCTGTATCTCGGGAGTAACCGTGTCTTGCGGAGTAGGACCGTCCAGTCCCTCCAACAAGAACAGATCCCGAGATACTCCTCCTTGAGAAGGAGGAACAGCGGCAGACCCCTGACGGTCGCCTCCAGCTACTTGCGCGTATGTCCTGGTCAGTCCTAGAACCGTGCCTGGTCCATACGGCGTCATAGCGGGATCGCGAGCGGCGCACCTCTCGCGATCACTCATAGGTACCTCGCTCCTCCCGGTGTAGCCCGAGGAGGTTGAAGGTACAGGAGAGGCAGACCTGACGCTCCCCCCTAGCTCGCTGGCAGGACCAGCGTGCTTGGAGGCTGCTGCTGATCGTCCACCCGCAGTGGCGATCGAGCAGCAGGCCTAGCCTTGCCGCTCGCCTGGGGCGAGAGGCCTCGGCTGAGAACGTCGACACTGATCTCTAGCGTCAGGCGAGCTGGTTGCTGGTTACCGTCTCCGCCCGGTCCCGATGGGAGCGGCGTCAGGTGACCTGCTAGGCTCGTTGTCGCGGTGAGACCGGCGAGTGTCCTCTCGGCGCGTCGAGCCGCTGGTACCAGCCGTGGCTGGTACCGACGACCGCGGGGACCCCTTCCTCGCCTCAACCCGTGGCTGGTCAGCGACCGTCACGTCAACCCGAGCAGCCAGCTGGTCGCTGCGAGAGCGTCCACTGGCCTAGCGAGAGTCGTCTGCACGACACTCGCCAGTCTTCTGCTCCGCGCTTCGGTCTTGGCGGCGAGCGAGCTCGAGTGTCAAGACTTTGGCTGGACGGTCTCCCGCGGGAGACCGTCCACTCGGTACTTCTCTGCTAACGAGAAGCCGAGGCGGATCCTGGTTTAGCGGCAGAACCGCTAGAACCAGGCGAGGAAGTGCCAGCCGAAGCTGGTACTCCTCTGGTCCCCGTCTTCTTCTCCTTGGTAGAAGAAAAGATGGGCCCTGTTCCCGAGGGAGCAGGAGGACCAGCAGAAGAGCTCCCGAATCGCCGGAGCGAGACGGGCCCTTAGAAGGTCCCGAAGGAGCCTTCTTAGGGGGGGGGGGAAAACCCGGGTTACCAGCTGGTCGCTGCAAAGAGCGGCCGCTGGCCTGGCAAGAGTCACCTGAGCGTCTCTCACCAGCCTTCTGCTCCGTGCCCGCGTCTTGGCGCCAAGCGAACTCTGGCGCGAAAACTTGGCTGCACGGTCTCCCGAGGGAGAACGTACACTCGGGAGGGATCTCTCGCGAACGAGAGACCAAGCCGGAACCTGGCGTAGCGGCATCGCCGCTAGCACCAGGCGAGGAAGTACCAGAGCTAACCGATACTCCTCTGGTCCCCGTCTATCTCTTCCTACGGAAGGGGAGACGGGCCCCGCTCCCGAAGGAGCAGGAGGACCAGCAGAAGACCCCCCGTCCCACCGGGGTGGGTGGGGGGACGGGCCCTTAGAAGTTCCCGAAGGAGACTTCTTAGGGGGGAAGGCAGCCTTCTTCTTCTTCGGCTTATGGGCCTTAGAAGTCGAAGGGGAAGAGGCAACGCAGACGATGAAGACGAAGATGACAGCTTCCTCTTCTCCTCTTCCTCGTCAGCTCTCGCAGGACAGTCGTCAGGTCCTCCATCCAGGAGGGAGCCGGGGCAGTTGCCGAAGCAACAGGGCCCGACTGCACCTGTCCGGAAGGACCTGGGACTGGGGAAGACACACCGTGGGCAGGACCAGCATGGACAGGCACAGGAATCAGGAGCGACAGGAACAGCAACCAGCTCAGGAGCGGCAGGAACAGCGGCAGCGGTAGACCAGAAGGGACAGCCAAGCCAACAGCGGGAATCAGCGGCAGGTACGGCAGGCCCAGCGATCGCCTCGTAGAATCATCGGCAGCCAGCGGAACCTGGGTCCTGGCGGCCGGTCCAGGGGCGAGCTGCTGGAACAGCGGAAGGTCTGGGGCAGGCAACACGAAGAAAACAAGGCGGCGGCGGCAACCCCACCTCGGTACGGCTGCGGCCCTAGTAGCGGCAGACGGCGTCATCGACACAGCATGGGGAGTGTAGACCAGGAGGGGGGGGAGCAGCATAAGCGGCCGTGGTAGTAGTGGAGACCGCCCCAGACCTCGCTAGACGCTGCAGCAGCCCGTGGATGCTAGGCACGCCCTGCCTCCGCGGTGGTCCATACCTGTCCAAGGTCGTCTCCCACAGGATGTAGCACCTGCGGTAACATAGATAGATTAGTAAGAGGGGTTCCCTCACGCACGGGGGAAGACATGCCCACCCCGAACGCAAGGAAGACCCCAAATACAAAATACAACGAAGAAGCTGAGCGGGGGGCAGGAAGGAAGACGAAGAATCGGATACCAAGGGAGTCGCGGGAGAGCTTTCCGACGACTTCCTGGCAGACCTTCGCTTCCCCTACCCCCGCACAGCAGTGAAAAGTAATATGAAAATGAAAAACAGAATACTGCCCTTGCGATTCACTTCATAGAACTTTAAAGGGGAAAAGATCAATTCCCGGTAAGAACGGAAACTTGATCCAATAATATGATGCTATCATAAAAATATATATGAAAATGAAACAGAATACTGCACTTGCGATTTCATTTTCACATATCAAAAAAAATCGTAAGGATCAATTCCCGGGGGGTAAGAACGAAAATTGATCCAAATTAAATTTCATGCAAATAAATAAATGAAAATGAAAAGAATATTGCAATTGCGAATCCACTTTCATTGCATTCTATTATACAAATTAAAAGGCTCGTGCCGAGCGCAATCACACTCTCGGTAACGAACGCACAGGGCAAAAAATATAATGAAAAGAGTACTTACATTTTCAATTACACACTTTCGCCCAAAATACATGACTCGGCGCGAGCGCGCCCGCCCTCGGCACCGAGACATAATTCAAGGGTTCAATTCATGAAAGAGAGGAAATCGCCGCATCTACGGCGATAACTCCATGTTGGTTCATAATTAAGTAATGAAATGAAAACAGTGTACTTACAGTTTCATTTTCAAGTCAAACAAACCATTAGTAGAAAACACAATAAAAACAAAGCATACGACGATGAAGCGGGCAGAGAGCGATGACGAACACGTCCTTCACACCCGCGGCCGAAAGCAAAAGTGATTTGTTTACCTCCCGTCGTCGCGCGCGCGCGACGATCGGACAAGCAGTTAACTACCGTTCTCCCTTGTTCGAAGCTTACGACCGTTCCAGCTGCCGCTAGCTACTTCCTATTGTTAAAGGACCGATGGTTTGTATTACGTATCGGAACAAATATTTGTTCCGATACGTAATACAAACCATCGGTCCTTTAACAATAGGAAGTAGCTAGCGGCAGCTGGAACGGTTCGTAAGCTTCGAACAAGGCGAGAACGGTAGTTAACTGCTTGTTCGATCGTCGCGCGCCGCGCGACTGGGAGGTAAACAAACCACTTTTGCTTTCGGCCGTGTGTGGGAAGGACGTGTTCGCCATCGCTCTGCCCGCTTGTCGTTTGCTTCAAACTTGAGTATTTGTTTTCTTTTTCTGTATATCAGGAGTGATTGTAAGTACTCTTTCTCTAGTTCAATTGAATTGCAATGAGTGAATTAGAGGAAATGGAGATATCACCGCGCCCTCAGTCGCCCGTAGAGTGTGTCCCGGCTGGAGGGACGTAAATGTGGGGGGTCAGGTCATTTGTTGAGGTGGACCCCCACGAGGTTTGTACTCGTTGTCGAGGGCGAGAGTGCTCCCGCAACGAACCATGTGTGGTTTGGTATGAACTGGTCCGAGGCGCAGTGGGTGCTGTACGAGGGCAGGAAGAGACTTAGGCCGGCCAAGAAGTCATCGGAAAGTCCAGTGACTCCTTTGGTGACGGACACTTCGTCCTCTTTCCTGCCTCCCGGCCAGCCCCCACGGTTTGCGCCTTCCCTGCGGGGGGGCTAGCGGAGTCCTTTTCCTCTCTCGATCCGTCGAGTGTGGAGGAGGGGCGCCCGCTACCCGGATGTACAGCTGTATTCGGGGTCTTCTGTCCGCTCTGGGGGGATATTTCGCCCCCCAGGCGCGGGGAAGCCCCTCCTATTAACCCGACTGTTGCTTCCGCAGGTGTGCCATCAGCGAAGGATGACTTGGGACAGGTGTGGGAGTCGCTGGGACTGCAGGGAGTGCCCAGCATCCAGGGGTTGCTACAGCGGTGGCGGGGTCTGGCCGTGGTCACTCATGGTGCGGTGACCACCACGACTACCACATTAACTACCCCTGCGTATGAGATGCCACCACATCTTGTATATACGCCACATATAATGTCGGTGACACCCACGGTGGCAGTACAAAAACCAATTGCCGCCGTTCCAAAGAGGACGATGCCACCACCACCTGGATTTTTCCTTTGCCGACCCCGACTTCCGCTGCCCAAAGAGTACCCCCTGGGACCTGCCGCCAGTGCCACGGATGACGGTGACTGTCGACAGGACGCCTGGCTCTCCCGTGGTACCTGCCGTGCCTGCCGTACCTGTGGCCGCTCCAGCGACTCTTTCCTTTTCAGGTACACATTCCATTTCAGATGTTCCTGCTGTTCCTGCTGTTCCCGGACCTGTTCCTGTCGTTCCCGCTGCTGGTGTTGCTGTAACAGTCTCAGGTCCTTCCGGACAGGTGCAGTCGGGCCCTGTTGCTTCGGCAACTGCCCCGGCTCCCTCCTGGATGGAAGACCTGACGTCTGTCCTGCGGAGCCTGGCGAAGAAGAAGAGGAAGAGGAAGAAGGTGTCGTCGTCGTCTTCATCGTCTTCTTCGTCGTCTGCTGCCTCTCCTTCCCCTTCGACTTCTAAGGCCAAACAGACCGAAGAGAAGAAGGTTGCCTCCTCCCCCCCTAAGAAGACTCCTTCGGGATCTTCTAAGGGCCCTGGCTCGCTCAGGCGAGCTGGGGAGCTCTTCTTGCTGGTCCTCCTGTTCCTTCGGGTGCAGGGCCGTCGCTTCTTCTTGCAAAGAAGAAGTCGACGGGGACCAGATTGGTGCATCAGCCTCGGCTGGTGTGTCCTCACCTGGTGCTAGTGGTTCTGCCGCTTAAACCAGGTTCCGTCTCGGCCGCTTCTCGTTCGCGAGAACAACCGAGTGGACGCTCTTCTAAAGAGGACCGTCCAGCCAAAGTTTCGACGTCCGATCTAGCTCGCCGTCAAGACAGCGGCACGGAGCAGAAGACTGGCGAGAGTCGTGCACTACGACTCTCGCCAGGCCAGTGGACGCTCTCGCAGCGACCAACCGGCTGCTCGGGCTGACGTGACGGTGCCGCATGACCGGCCGGCCACGGGTTGAGGCGAGCAAGGAGTCCCCACGGCCGCCGGTACCAGCCACGGCTGGTACCAGCGGTTTGACGCGCCGAGAGGACGCTGGCCGGTCTCGACGCGAAGGGAGCCTAGCAGGTCAACCCGTCCGCCGCTCCCGATGGGACCGGGCGGAGACGGTGACCAGCGGCCAGCTCGCCCCTGACGCTAGAGAGCGGTCTCGACGTTCTCAGCCGAGCCAATCGCCCCAGGCGAGCGGCGACGCTAGGCCTACTGCTAGACCGTCACCGCGGGTTGAACGATCGGCAGCAGCCCATCTCTACGCACGCTGGTCCTGCCAGCGAGCGTGGGGGGAGCGTCAGGTCTGCCTCTCCCGTACCTTCAACCTCCTCGGGCTTATCCACCGGGAGGAGCGAGGTACCAACGGAGCGATCACGAGAGGTGCGCCACTCTTTGTGACCCAGCTATGACGCCGTACGGCTCAGGTACGGTCTTAGGGACCGACCAGGACGTACGCGCAAGTAGTTGGAGGCGGACCGTCAGGGGTCTGTCGCTGTTCCTCCTCTGAAGGGGAGGAGTATCGAGGGATATGCTCTTGCTGGAGGGACTGGACGGTCCTACTCCACAAGACGCTGTTGACGCCCCGAGATACAGAGGAACTTCGCAGAGGTCATTAAGCTGATGCGTCTGCATAATGACCTCGCGGAAGGATCGCCGCTACCACCAGCAGAGCTCACGTCCCGGCTCGATCATTTTGTGGGGTCCAAGAGGGAGCCCATCATGACGATGGGGTTGCCACGATCAGAGCTTGCGGACTCAGTCCTGGATCAGGTGGAGAATCTCGTTCTCAGGACGGGAGGACTCGCTGAAATCCGGACGGTCCTCTAAGCTGCTTCCTCCTCCTCCTACAGCGGCAGAGGCGTTTTACGTGCCATCAGAAGACCCGATACTGCCGAAACAGGTTAACCCGGAGTTTAGCGAGGCTGACTCCAGGTGTGTCCCACCTGCAGCAGCTCCTGTCGGAGAACCTATGGTTCTCGCAGCAGGAGGCACTTGCCCTGGAATCTACCGCTAGGTGGCAGCATTCCAGGCAGTTTCTCTGGTTGGATTGTGGGTCCCTCACAATATCCAAAGTAGCGGCCGGCCTCCGGGAGTTCTGCTCTCGAAGACGACGCTTTCTTTTAGGAGACTGTGCCAGTCTGGAGGAAGAGCAATCTTTCTTACCTCGCCCATCATACTGCTAACCTGTGGGCCAACCTTGGTTCTTCGGCGTAGGACGCAGTCCTTACCCGAGTGACCAAGGGGGCTGGGCGTGAGGCGGCACTCGGGCTAAGAAATGGACCTCTTAGGAGTTCCCCAGCTCTCTTTCCTGGAGAGATGGTGGACGCTGCGGTGGAACGGCGGCGCACTGACGGAGAGTGACCGCTTAGTCCACCAGGCAGTCTCGAAGGTTTTCTGGGCAACCTCGAGATAACTGCGGCCAAACCAAAAGAGCTTGGCTAGCGCTTCCACGGCGGCGAAGACGGTTGCACCGTCCACAAACCCCGTGTGAAGACTCCAGTTGTTTCGACTTCTGCTGAGAGGAGGCCGCAACCAGCCCTCCTCCCCAGCCCTCCTTCCTCCCCGAGGAGGTGTTGGGAAGAAGTCGAAACGAGGAGGGAAACGCTAGGGACGGCGTTCCCCCTCACCTGCTGGCCGGAAGTGGGGGGGTGCCTGGCGAGCCATTGGGCGACTTGGCAGCGCTACGGCGCCGAGAACTGGATAGTAGACGTCCTTCGGGAGGGATATCTACTACCCTTCGAGTCTCGCCCCCCTCATCTCCAAAACCGGTCCATCTACAGACCTATGTCCGGGGATCAGCAAAGGACAACGCTCTTCGACAGGAGATAAGACCTGCTGGTCGAAACGAGCTGTAGAAATCGTGAGGACCAGGTCACCAGGCTTTTACAGCCGCCTCTTCCTAGTGGAGAAGGCATCGGGGGGCTGGCGCCCGGTGATAGAACCTCTCTCCCCTGAACCGCTTCGTTCGCGGGGACGACGCGGTTCACGATGGAGTCGGCACGCTCAGTGCTCGACTCGATCAGGGGGAACGATTTCATGCTTTCGGTGGACCTGAAGGACGCGTATTTTCAAATACCATCCATCAGTCCTCCAGAAAGTACCTCCAGCTTCATCTTCGACGGGACGGTGTACCAATTCAGGGCACTTTGTTTCTTGGTCTCTCAACCGCCCCACAGGTGTTCACGCGCGAGTGTTCACTCTGGTGTCGGCTTGGGCCCATTCGAACGGGATACGTCTTCTGAGGTATCTCGACGATTGGCTGGTCCTGGCGAGCTCCCGCTCACAGTTGCTACAGGGACAGAGATCGACTCCTCAAGTTTTGTCGCGATCCTGGGGTGGGGATCGTGATAAACTACGAGAAGTTCGATCTCGAACCCAAGCAGAAGATGAAGTACCTGGGTATGCCCTTGATAGATACGGTAGCAGGGCAAGTCTTTCCCGCAGACTTGCGTAATCAGCAAATTCAGGGAGGCAGCCGGCCGGTTCCTGTCGGCGGCAGGAAACAGGCAGCACAGCAATGGCAAGTCGTGATCGGGCCATCTGTCCGTCACTCGAGAAGTTAGTCCCTCACGGGCGTGTCTTCACCTGCGGGTCTCTCCAGTGGAGGCTGGAAGGGAGAGTTGGTCCCAGGCCAAGGATCCTCCTTACTTTCCCGTGGCTATCACGGACAAGGTGAGGCAGGACCTAGCCTGGTGGCTCGACGACAAGAACCTCTTAAGAGGAGTGCCCATACGCACTCCCCCCCCGGAGGATGCTTCTGTTCTCAGACGCATCGACCGAGGGATGGGGGTGCACACCTGGAGGGAGTTGCTGACTGCAGGTGTGTGGGGGACCATCACGAGAGCACCTTCACATCAATGTCCTGGAACTCAAGGACAGCGTTCAACGCTCTCCAAGAGATTTCGGGACCGCTTGGTGGGACACTCAGTGGTGTTGATGTGCGACAAACACCACAGTAGTGGCATATGTCAACAAGGCAGCGGGGGGGCTAGTGTCCTCTTCCGCTCCATCAGTTGACGGTGCAGGTGGCACGAGTGGGCCACGGCTCCACTCGATAGAGCTGTCAGCACGCTAAACACTTCCAGGCAAGAGGAATGTAGTTAGCGGACAAGCTCAGGCCGTCGGGATCAGGGGTGATAGGGACCGAATGGTCCTTCTACACCAAGATGTGGCGGAAAGGCCTCTTCAAACCTGTGGGGGCGACCGGAATCGTAGACCTGTTCGCCACCCGGCACAACAGGAAGATCCAGGTGTTTCTTCTCGGCCGTGCGGACCCATGGGCAGCTGCAGAAGGACGCTCTCCAACACCCCTGGGACAACCTCTTCGCTTACGCCTTTCCTCCCTTCTGTCTGATTCGGAAAGTGATCAGTCGAGCGCTGGTCACTCCCAATCTCAGAATGATCCTGGTGGCTCCCAAACGGCCCTCAAGCCGTTTGGTATCCGGACCTGTTGGCTCTTCTTGCAGACGCCCAACCGAGAGAGCTACCCAAACTGGCACAACCTTCTAGGCCAGCCACACGTAGAACGGTACCACCGCGCAGTCCAGTCCCTTCAACTTCACGGCTGGCTGTTATCCACCATCTCTGCGAACGAGAGGCTTTTCTCGTAGCGCAGCAACAGAGATGGCTGGACACGTCAGACAGTCCTCTGCAGCTGGTGTACCGGGAGGGGAAGTGGGCCGTCTTCTGTGGTTGGTGTCGTAGACATTTGGGTTTTGTCTCCTCTCAGAGCCACTCTTGCAGCAGGTAGCGGATTTCCTCGTGTTCTTCGCCGAGAGAAGCTCCTCTCAGTCCCCCACAGTCAAAGGATACAGAGCCGCCTTGGCCGCTCGTCCTGAAACTGAGGGGGTTGGACATCACGAATTCGTTCGAGATTATCCTTGCTAATGAGGAGCTTCGAAAGGTCTTGCCCACCCAGGAACTCAGGCCCCCTGCGTGGGACGTGACTCTCGTCCTTAGGGAGTCTGACTCGAGCACCGGTTCGAGCCACTCCGAGAGTCGTCAGTACAGGGATCTGACCCTCAAGACCCTCTTCTGCTGGCCCTGGCATCGGCGAAGAGAGTATGGGGAACTACATGGCCTTTCTTATGATGTTAAACATACCAGAGGCTGGGGATCTGTGACGCTCGATTTCGTCCCGAACTTCGTAGCTAAGACTCAGAATCCGTCGATCCCTGACGACAGGTTCGAGTCTTCGACGATCCCCTCCCTGCTGGACTTTACAGATAACGGATGACGGATGGAGATGCTGCTTTGTCCTGTGAGGGCGCTACGGCGCTATCTGAAGAGAACTCGACAATCTCAGGCCTGAGTTGTCGACGCCTCTTCGTTAGCACTGGGTCACCAAGAAAGAAGTCTCCAAGAACACGCTTTCTTTCTGGCTACGTGAGTAGATCAGGAGAGCGTACGAAGCTGATGGTAGCGACGACATCCGTACGCTCCGTCCGAGAGCCCACGAAGTCAGAGTATCGGACCCTCCTTACGTTCCGTAAGAACTTCTCCGTGGCGCAGGTCCTGAAGGCAGGTGTCTGGGCCAACCAGACCACCTTCACGTCCTTCTACCTTCGGGATATTGCCCAACAAGTCCTTGGATACGTTTTCCTTGGGACCTGTGGTGGCTGCTCAACACGTTGTGTAAGCTTACCCAGCACCCGAGCAGGCAGAACAGGCATCGATTCCTGGTATGACTGGGAGAATGAATGCGTGAATGAGAGAGTGACTGGCTTCTCTTCACCATCTTTTTCTACCTCTACCTGTGGGCAGAGGGATACGGTCGTTACCTTGCTGGAAAGGAGTCAGATGCAGGTAAGCTATTCAACAGAGCTCCATCCTATCTCTTTAACTAGAGATAGGAGTAAATATCCACCACTTCTCCAACCAAGGGGGAGGAAGTGGATGCCAACATGAGACAAACCCATTACTTTACATTTGCTCCATTTGTAAAGGAAAAAGTTCTTACAATGCTGGTACGAAGTAGATACGCTTTGCCTCTCTCTTAGTACTCGGCCCAGAGGTTCTGACCATTGATCTGCGGTGCACACCCCGCCCCATCAATCGGACAGAGGCTTGGATCCCTCCCTCGCTCTTACGACCAGGGAGGCATTCCAGGGATGGACGAACACCAGTCTGTTCATCAAAAGACTCAGATTCCACCCACCTAGAAGTTGAGTCCTTCCTATTGTTTAAAGGACTCGATGGTTTGTATTACGTATCGGAACAAATGACATTTGTCGAAAATTGCATTTTTCCTAACTATACAAACCTGAGGGTCCTTTAACATAAAGTCCCTCCTCATGCCACCCCTCACTCTGCGTATTTTGCATGGGCCAAAAAGCCAAAACGTGATTGTTTACCTCCCAGTCTGCGCGGACGCGCGACGATCGGACAAGCAGTTAACTACCGTTCTCCCCTTGTCGAAGCTTACGACCGTTCCGTTCCAGCTGCCGCTAGCTACTTCCTATTGTTAAAGGACCTCAGGTTTGTATAGTTAGGAAAAATGCAATTTTTCGCAAATTGTCATGTTTTCAATAAAGGACAGTTTTTGAAATCCAATATGGCGGCTACGTTTTGCATGGACGGGTTCTCAATCAGTGACGGGCCACCATCTTTCCCCAGCCTTCCCAGCACTCATTTGAACATGTTAGCGTATGTATGTAACGTTATTGATCTTTACTCAAGATTGCAGTTGTAATCAGCACAATAAAACAACATTTTGTTGCCTATATTAGTGAAAGTTATGAAACTTGTTATTCCGGGGTTATGGTTGGAACTGAATTCATCTTACCTTGTAATCGGCGGTTTTTATCCTTACTGGCCATCCACAACTGAAACTCCACAGTGCTTATTTGATTGTTGATTATACCACATTTTGGTCTCAGTTCACTCCACATTGCACTTTAAAACCCGTTGCTGTTCCTGGTTTCTAAGCGCGCGCAGCCATAAACACAATTTCGAACAGCAGACGACGAACAGACGACGAAACTGCAAAGTTTTATTCCCTAAACTGTTTACTTTACTCTGTTATTTAGTTTAAATTTACTTTTGTTAATTAAAAATTTTGATTTAATTCATGTATATTATCCCTTTTTTGCAACCAAATTACCCCGAAAAATTACAGATATTTCTAAAGTAGATAAAATCAAATGTTTCTAACTGTTTTCGTACATCTGGCTGCCGAAAACACCATAGAGGAACGAATACGGAAAAGTGCAGAGGAACGACTACGTTTTTTTTTTTTTTTTTTTTGCTTTTTGTTTTTGCTAGCACTTTTCATTGATTTCAGTCTTTATTAGTATTTTGAATTTCTTTAATAATCGTATGCCAGAAATAAATGTAACCTTTAATGTTTGCATGCTAAGAATGGCAAAATCATCGTTGCCACATTAGTGGAGGCTTCACAACATACGCCGTTCCATTATTATCCTGTTAAGCGTCCGCCCCTGATGAGCTCGCTGCTAACGTACCGTCACGCTTTTTTTGTAATCAGCGATCATAGCACTGATGATAGTTTTTCAAAGTTAATATTGATTTTTATGCTTGTTATTCTACTGTAATTAAACTGTAGGAATTCTCTCTCTCTCTCTTCTCTCCTACTTCTCTCTCATCTCTCAGTCTCTCTCTCTCTCTCTCTCTCTCTCTCTCTCTCTCTCGGAGTCCAGTCACTCGGCAAAGAAAAGTCATCTTCACTCCCCTTCCCGCAATTGGAAGAAAAGTTTGTATCATCACTGAAGGATTCAGAACTAGAGCTCTCATCATCAAATAGGTTATCAATATCACACTCCTCATCTAGTATCTTGATTGATCTCACCTAAAGAAAGAAATATGCCTCCTCTTTGGGACATTCATTGTGAAAGACGCGAAATCCAATTTGTCTCGATAAACGCCCGAAGCGTATTGAAGAAAACCACAGGACAGGCAGTTTTCTAGCATAAGCGGACCACCAGGAAAGAGTTGCCAGGCTGGAAATAAGTTTCCCATGTGCTGAGAGTGTTACCAAATGATGTTCCTACACTTTCTATACGAGTAAACGTATTATTACGGGGCTGACGGCTTGACAAGCACAGTTAAAGTCTTGAACGTAATATCCCGTTTGAACGGCGCTACCGAGTAGATCGCGGTAAACGTATTTTATTACGTGTGACGCTTAACAGGTTATAAACTGTTTCCATGAATTCTAGTTGTCAATAGTAATGCAATAATGATAAAATTGCTTTAATATTTATGTATATATACTTAAACCATACATAGCCTATTTCACCAATTTCAACGTTTTGTGTGTAGTCTTATACCCAGTTTTGGAGGAGTCAACAACATACCGAATGCAACAGAGGAGAGAGAGAGAGAGAGAGAGAGAGAGAGAGAGAGAGAGAGGAGAGAGAGAGAGGATGAGAGAGAAAGGAAGGCGGAGGAACGAAGAAGAAAAGGGATGGCGGTGGAGGGGGGGGGGTTGGGGGGGGGGGGAGAGGGTAGGTGGAGCTTTATACGCGTGTTTTTTCGTATCCGTTTCTGCATAATGGAGTTTTTGTCTCTTGGTACAAGGACAAGTGTCGTTATTCTTTACGATTAGTGATTCACGATACCCTTATAAATTACGGTTACGGCACTGGGTGTAATGCACTATAGCAAAATCTCGTTCTGTTAGAGTGTTCGTTACAGAAATAGGTATTGCCAAAAACCTGCTTGCACTGTCTCGAAACCCTAGTAGTACATGCTGCTTAGTTGTCAATCAAGTTTTTATAACCAAGTATTTTTTACAAGCTAGCTATTGAATAAATTTGTATTTTTCTCAGTCAAAAACATATGCCCTCAATGCTAACTTTCCTCTTTTAAAAAAAACGACTTTCTGGTCATTGCAAATTCGGGGGCCCCATAATTTCTTATGGTGCGAAAACAGACAGAGGCCCCATGGACCGAAAAACGATTGCGTCCACACTACGGCGATAATCCAGCAGTAAAAACATCTTCATATACCAAAAAGTAAATAATAAAGATATATATGCGCATTACGATTATAACAATTACATGTATAGCTGATAAAACAATCTTGCATGAATAACTGGTAAACTGTTCTGCAATGACAGTTGAGTATAAGCAATTATTTACAATAGGTACGAAAGTCAAGATGTCGTGACGTCATAATACAGAACTTGAAAGAACGTTTCTAATTCAGAAAAATAATTACTTAAATTTGAGTCAGAGTCGAGTTACTTTTCAATAACGAATATTTTCAAATTGAATCATCATAAATATGTAAAATATTGATGTTTTACTTCTTATTTAAAAATTAGCCAAGAGCACGCTTCTCGTCATCTTCTACCCAAACAGCTGTAGCTGGCTTGTTGTTGGTGAGAAATGACAATTTGTCGAAAATTGCCATTTTTCCTAACTATACAAAACCTGAGGTCTTTAACAATAGGAAGTAGCTAAGCGGCAGCTGGAACGGTCGTAAGCTTCGAACAAGGGGAGAACGGTAGTTAAACTGCTTGTCCGACAGTCGCGCGCCGCGCGACTGGGAGGTAAACAAATCAACTTTTGCTTTTGGCCCATGCAAAATAACGCAGAGTGAGGGGTGGCATGAGGAGGGACTATATGTAAAGGACCTCAGGTTTGTATAGTTAGGAAAAAATGCAATTTTCGACAAATTGTCATTTGTTCCGATACGTAATACAACCATCGGTCCTTACAATAGGAAGACTCACTTCTTGGTGGGAGGAATCTGAGTCTTTTTGATGAACAGACTGGTGTTCGTCCATCCCTGGAATGCCTCCTGGTCGTAAGAGCGAGGGAGGGATCCAAGCCTCTGTCCGATTGATCGGGGTGTGCACCGCAGGATCAATGGTCAGACCTCTGGGCCGAGTACTAAGAGAGAGGCAAGCGTATCTCTTCGTACCAGCAAGCAAAGAACTTGTTCCTGTTTGCAAGAGGCAACATAAAGTATGGGTTGTCTCGAGCTGGCATCCACTTCCTCCCCTTGTTGGAGGAAGTGGTCGGATATACGCTCCTAATCCCTAGTGAAAGGGATAGGATTGGGGCTCTGTTGAGTAGCTCCCACCTGCATCTTGTCCTTATCCAGCAGGGTGACGGACCGTGTCCCTCTAACCACAGGTAGAGGGGAAGAAAAAGATGGGAAGAGGATCCAGTCACACTCTCATTCACCATCCATTCTTTACGGTCACACCAGGACTCGATGCTGTTCAGCCTGCGAGGGTCTGGGTTCGCTACACAACGTGTTGAGCAGCCACCACGGGTCCCAAGGAAAAGATCCAGGACCTGTGGGCAATATCCGAAGGTAGAAGGAATGGGCATGTGGTCTGGTTGGACCAGACCCCTGCCTTCAGTACCTACGCCAAGGAGAAGTTCTTGTGGACAAGGCAGCATCTCCTTCGCATCGAAGGCGGTTGAAGTCCATTAGGGAGGGGGAGGGGATTGTGAACGACTCGAAACCAATCGTCAGGGACCGAAGGGTTCTGAGTCTTCGCTAACGAAGTTCGGTACGAAATCGAGCGTCACGGATCCCCATCCCCTGGGTGCCTGACTTCGCAGGAGAAGTCATGCAGTTCCTCAAGAGGAAAAAAGAAGGAAATAGTCCGCATGACCTATCCCTCTTCTCTACTTCGGTGATGTCCAGTACCCATTACTGGTCTGTCCGTTAGCAACGAAGTCTCTCGCATCCTCCTATCCCCATGCAGCGAAGTTCTCGGTGGTAGTGGATAGGACATGACACTCCATGCGGTGGGTGTCAATGGTATGGGTACTGTGCAAAGCTATTAAAACGAAGTAATGGTTGCTGTGTAACAACCGAACTAAGTCAACAGCGTAATTCGTAACTGACTCGGGCGCTCTGACAGCTGCCGACAGACTGCGTTCGGTAGGAGGCAAGTTGTCCAAAGCATCCGAGTAAGTCACGTGACCTTCGCCTTTAAAGGGTATGCCGAGAGACCAAACCAACCAATGATGTATTTGTTTGTCACCATTGCCGGACAGCGAGGTGATGATTCTCTTAAGGCATGTCCCCACAAAAGGCGAAAGTCAATTGCCTTCTAGAGACCTAGGTCCCTGAAGGTAAAACATCTCATGTTTGTTGAATCTCAGCTAAGGAGAAACAACACTATGTTACCGTTGAAGACGAAGGTAGATATTGAATGCAACCTACGTCTTCACATATGAATCGAGAGAAGGATCTCAAGATTCATAACCTGTGCTTCAATGACTGAAAACGCTACCCGCTATTTCATTGCTGTCCGGTGAGAAGTTCGTAGTGCAATGAAAGCGGGGCGTTCTTCGGTAATGAAAACACAGGATGTGAAAGCCGCCTGAAAGAACTGTTCTCATGGGCTGAACATTTGGAGTAGAGCTGTACAGGTCGGAGAGTAGGCGATGTCTTCTGACACATCTGTTAATTTCGGGTTGAACAATGAACAATTGTACACCTACGAATAAGAGATATTTTGAAGACAAACTCAGTGTCTGCAAAATCATTCGCATATCGCAGTGCGATGCAGCGGGAGACTTGTACAGACTTCTGTTACCGTGCGGTAAACAGAAAGATGCAAGAGTCCAAGAGATATCTCTGTTGAAAAATTCTCAGCAATGTCGAAGGCGATGGAAATCTAGCGTCACCGCAGTAGATGGTCCCTCCATTATTGCGAGAATCCCCGTTAATCAGAGACCTAAGTCCATGATTGTTAGGCAGAGATACGGTTCGGTAGTCAATCAAGCAGGGGAGAGAGAGACATACATGACCGTGAATCTCGGAGGCCCCAGCTGATACTGAGCTGCTTATATCAGGCAGTTCAATACGCAGTGGTTGAGCCTGCTGACTCGTCATCCTGAGTTGCCCAGGTCAATCCATTATTCCACGAAGGAATGCGTTCGGCTAGAACTACCGAGCATAAAAGATATGCTCGGGCAATTATATTAGGCGAAACGAATTTCGGTAAATATAAAAGTTGAAATGGTGTGTGTGACAAAACCATAAGTATATAAAATTGAAACTGAAAACTCCTGGGAGGATTGCAGGCAACCCCGAGTTGCAGTTCAATTATAATACTTCTCGTCTAAGTCGCAATCCGTAGAATAACTAGGATATGCGCCTACCCTCGGTACAATTCAAACTGCTTAGCAGAATCAGGTCGCGAGGTTAATATACGTAGTATATTTGTATGGATTCTGAACAACGATCTCCATCCTAAATTCTTTCCTTCAAGAAACAAAAATAAGATTGGAGATCGACCACCTTCGTTCTCTATCAAAGAGTTAGTGAGGGAGAAGAATCTTCCTGAAGAAGGAAAGACTTCAATGGTGAACAGAATACTAAGACGATAGTTCAGCCAAACTGGATATTCCGTCCGATCTCCTCTATTCCAGGTTGGTCGCCTACTGTGAGATAGTTTCTTTCAGCAGCAGTCTTCTTCACAATGCTAGAAATTCCAGGAATTCGAGCATAGGCGAGGTTCCCGATTATCGTGTAACATATCGGGGATTCTCGTCTCGCTCACTTTGGACCGTGGTCTCGCGTAAGTGTTTGAAGATCGTAAAAACTCGAACACTCTGAATGCGCTAGAAATTCCGTAGAATTCTAAGCAGTCTGCGAAACCCCCACCGAATTCGTCAAACGATATCGGCTGGTGGTCCTCTCGATTCCCGTAGAAATCGAGAATGGAGCAGGATTCCTCCTCAACGACCGGGGCTTACGTCAGGTAGGACCCGAAGGTCCCCCCGGTGTAGCGCAGTCCCGAACGTGGGATCCTACAAAGAAATCTCTGTAGGATCCTTCCCCTTTCCCTCGTAGCCGTAAGGAGAGAGGAATGGGGGGAAGGAATGGATACTCGCTCGCCTTCCCAGTGGAACTAGCAGTTGGAGAAGAGTAGGAGCAGCCATCGCCTTGCGGCGATGGCCTCTCAGAGTCTGGGAAAACGTATCGTCAGGAGAAAACGTTTTGTTTCCCGCGGAGGGTTACGAACTCTCACTGTAGGTAAGGGTCTGCCGCCACTGTGAACGTCGTCTGGGTGGGGCTGATCGACACCTGACAGGAGAGAGCCGATACCGTCCTCCGACTCATTCCAGTCCTCGTCGAGGTCGAAACCTCTCAGGAGGACCGAAGGAGTATTTTGAAATACGGTGTCCGAAGACACGTAGAAACGCCGCTGTCGCAGTAGAGGAGGTGAAGTAGCATGATCGACCGGCCAGAACTGAGAGAGCCTTCTTGTCCGGAGACGAGACACTGGTTCGAGACAGAATCGGCAAGCTCCGATCGCGGCAGACCCACCGTCGGTTTGGGTTCCTCTCGGGCCCCAAAACGACTCGAGCAGAGGACGTGGGCTCTGCTGGTGGGAGCGGCAATTCCTTCCGCAGGGTCATTATGCTGACGAATCAGCTTAATGACTTCTGCAAATTCCTCTGTATCTCGGGGAGTAACCGTAACGCGTCTTGCGGAGTAGGACCGTCCAGTCCCTCCAACAAGAACAGATTCCTAGATACTCCTCCTTCAGAAGGAGGAAGAGCGGCAGACCCCTGACGGTCGCCTCCAGCTAATTGCGCGTATGTCCTGGTCGGTCCTAGAACCGTGCCTGGTCCATACGGCGCATAGCGGGGTCGCGAGCGGCGCACCTCTCGCGATCACTCATAGTACCTCGCTCCTCCCGGCGTAGCCGAGGAGGGTTGAAGGTACAGGAGGCAGACCTGACGCTCCCCCCTAGCTCGCTGGCAGGACCAGCGTGCTTGGAGGGCTGCTGCTGATCGTCAACCCGCGGTGGCGATCGAGCAGCATGCCTAGCCTTGCCGCTCGCCTGAGGCGAGAGGCTTGGCTGAGAACGTCGACGCTGATCTCTAGCGTCAGGCGAGCTGTTGCTGGTTACCGTCTCCGCCCGGTCCCGATGGGAGCGGCGTCAGGTGACCTGCTAGGCTCGCTGTCACGGTGAGACCGGCGAGCGTCCTCTCGGTCGCGTCGAGCCGCTGGTACCAGCCGTGGCTGGTACCGACGGCCGCGGGGACCCCTTCCTCGCCTCAACCCGTTATGGGAGAGGCAGACCTGACGCTCCCCCCCTCGCTCGCTGGCAGGACCAGCGTGCGTGGAGGGCTGCTGCTGATCGTCAACCCGCGGTGACGGTCGAGCAGCAGGCCTAGCCTTACCGCTCGCCTGGGGCGATTGGCTCGGCTGAGAACGCGTGGCTGATCAGCGACCGTCACGTTAGCCGAGCAGCCAGTTGATCGCTGCGAGAGCGTCCACTGGCCTGGCGAGAGTCGTGTGCACGACTCTCGCCAGTCTTCTGCTCCGCGCCGCTGTCTTGACGGCGAGCGAGCTCGGGCGTCAAAACTTTGGCTGGACGGTCTTCTTGGAAGAGCGTCCACTCGGTGCTTATCTCGCGAACGAGAAGCGGCCGAGACGGAACCTGGTTTAGAACGCGGCAGACCCGCTAGCACCCAGGTGAGGACGCACCAGTCCGAAGTGGGACGCACCAGCCGCTGGTGCCCTCTGGTCCCCGTCGACTTCCTTCTTTGCACAGAAGAAGCGACGGGCCCCGTTATCCCGAGGGTAACAGGAGGACCATACAGAAGAAGCTTTCCCAGCTCGCCTGAGCGAGCCGGGCCCTTAGAAGAAGTTCCCGAAGGAGTCTTCTTAGGGGGGAAGGAGGCAACCTTCTTCTTCTTCTGGCTGTTTGGCCTTAGAAGTCGAAGGGGAAGGTCTTCTTCGCCAGGCTCGCAGGACAGACGTCAGGTCTTCCATCCAGGAGGGAGCCGGGGCGGGCAGTTGCCGAAGCAACAGGGCCCGACTGCACCTGTCCGGAAAGACCTGAGACTGTGACAGCATCACCAACAGCAGGAACAACAGGAACAGGTCCAGGAACCGCAGGAACATCTGAAAGTGAATGAGCAGCAGGCACCTGATCTGAAAGGGAATGAGCGGCTGGGACAGCAACAGGTACGGCAGGCACGGCAGGTACCACAGGAGAGACAGGCGTCCTGTCGGCAGCTACCGTCATCCTCGGCACTGGCGGCAGGTCCAGGGGGGGTACTCTTTGGGCAGCGGCAGTCCGGGGTCGGCAATACAAAGAACCCAGGTGGCGGTGCACCGTCCTGATTGGCACGGCAGGAATTGGTTCTGGATTGGCAGCCGTGGGTGTACCCGACATGACATGTGGTGTGTACACCAGGTGCGGTGACATCTCATATGCTGGTGTCGAGATTTGGTTGTTGTAGTGGTTACCGTTATCATGTGTGACCACTGCCGACCCCGCCAAACCGGCTGAATCAACCCCTGCAGTCCCAGCGACTCTCACACCTGTCCCAGGTCGTCCTCGCTGATGGCAAAACCTGCGGAAGCAACAAGTCGGGTTAATTAGAGGGGCTTCCTCGCGCCTGGGGGGAGAGAACCCCACCCAGAGCGGACGGAAGACCCCGAGTACCAACTGGGACGTCCGTTACCAAAGGAGTCACTGGACTTCCGATGACTTCTTGTGTCCTCGTACAGCACCCACTGCGCCTCTGACGAATGCATACACGTTTACACAGGGCTCGTTGCGGGAGCACTCTCGCCCCCGGACAACGAGTACAAACCTCGTGAGGATCTACATCTACATTCAAGGTCGTCTCCACGGATGTAGCACCTGCGGTAACATAGATAGATTAGTAAGAGGGGTTCCCTCACGCACGGGGGGAAGACATGCCCCACCCCAGAACGCAAGGAAGCCCCCACATACAAAATACAATGAAGAAGCTGAGCGGGGGGCAGGAAAGGAAGACGAAGAATCGGCTACCAACTTCCTGGCAGACCTTCGCTTCCCCCACCCCCGCACAGCAGTGAAAAGTAATGAGAAAATGAAAAATGAAACAGAATACTGCACTTGCGATTTCATTTCACATAAAAAATCGTAAGGATCAATTCCCGGGTAAGAACGAAAATTGATCCAGATTAAATCATGCAACCAATAAATGAAAATGAAAAGAATATTGCAATTGCGAATCCACTTTCATTGCATTCTATATACAAAATTAAAAGTTCGTGCCGAGCGCACTCACACTCTCGGTAACGAACGCACAGGGCAAAAATATAATGAAAAAAAGTACTTACATTTTTCAATTACACCCTCCTTTCGCCCAAATACATGACTCGGCGCTGAGCGCGCCCGCCCTCGGCACCGAGACATAATTCAAGGGTTCAATACATGAAAAGAGCGGAAATCGCCGTCTCTACGGCAATAGCTCCATGTTGATCATAATTAAGTAATGAAAATGAAAACAGTGTACTACAGTTTCATTTTTTCAAGTCAAACAAACCATTAGTAGAAAAACACAATATAAACAAAGCATACGACGATGAAGCGGGCAGAGAGCGATGACGAACACGTCCTTCACACCCGCGGCCGAAAGCAAAAGTGATTTGTTTACCTCCCAGTCGCGCGGCGCGCGACTGTCGGACAAGCAGTTAACTACCGTTCTCCCCTTGTTCGAAGCTTACGACCGTTCCAGCTGCCGCTAGCTACTTCCTATTGTTAAAGGACCGATGGTTTGTATTACGTATCGGAACAAATCGTGTTTCGATTGTTGTGATAAAAGTGCTCCAGCGTCTGTGGGTACAAGTGGTGTGCGGATTTATCACAGGAAATGGAAAGTTTGTTGACACAAGCAGAGTCGTAAACATCGAGATGGCGTCAATCTTCGAACAGTTTAGTTGTAAGTAAAAATTTCTAAAGGCGTTTTGTAGATTTCCACTGCCGTGGGCGCCATTTTCAGTACCCTCTGTTTAAATCTTAAAATTTGGCCTTAATTTCTAACTTGGAGAAAATACTTACTTCGAAAGGAGAGTAGAGGTCTTTAGCTCCGTTTCTCACCAACAACAAGTCGCGACTGATGCCCATCTCGGGTGTCAGGACGCGTTATAATGTACTTTTTCGGAGGGTGGCTTGCATTGATTGTAGGTGGCCTGCTTGGCCTGCTGTGATGTTCTACCCTAATACAAACTTAAAAGAACGTTCTAATTCAGAAAAATAATTACTTAATTTGAATCAGTCGGAGTTACTTTTTCCAATAACGAATCTATTTTCCAAAATTAATCATCATAGCCTAAGTATGGTAAAATATTTGATGTTTTACTATTTATTTAAAAATTAGCTAAGAGCCCACGCTTCTCGTCATCTTCTACCAAAACCGTTGTTTACTCCTAACTTGTTTGCTGGTGAGAAACCGTGTTTCGATTGTTGTGATGAAAAGTGCCCCAGCGTCTGTGGGTACAAGTGGTGTGGCGGATTTACCACAGGAAATGGAAAGTTTGTTGACACAAGCGACTCCGTAAACATCGAGATGGCGTCAATCTTCGAAACATTTTTAGTTGTAAGTAAAAATTTCTAAAGCGTTTTGGTGAGATTTCCACTGCCGTGGACGCCCTTTTCAGTACCCTCTGTTTAAATCTTTAAAATTTGGCCTTAATTTCTAACTTTGGAGAAAATACTTACTTCGAAAAGAGAGTAGAGGTCTTTAGCTCCGTTTTCTCACCAACAACAAGTCGCGACTGATGCCCATCTCCAGTGTCAGGACGCGTTATAATGTACTTTTTCGGAGGGTGGCAAGCGTTGATTGTAGATGGCCTGTTTGGGCCTGCCGTGGTGTTTTACCCTAAGATCAAATTTCAAAAACAGCCTAATGGCCTAAAGCCTATGAATTACGTTTTCGGTAGATTCCTATGACAACCTTAAGACTAAACAGAATTAATTCGTCCATTGTAATTAATTCTACGATAATAAATCTAAAAACCTGGATAGACTAAATTAAAAGTATCGTAAAATACTACATCACATCGGCAGACCTAGGGCTACTTTAAAAAAAAATTTTAATCTTATTAAAAACCCATAATAAAAAAACTAACTGTGCTTATAAAACCCAGCTCCGCCATTCCTCAGGTTCAAGAAGACGGGGTCTAACTGGAACAGACGGATTCCGAATCGGGAATTGGGCAGCAGCACCTTGCAGAGGCAGAAAACCGGAGCCATGCTGGCGGTCCGTACGCCATTAGTGGGGTAATGTTTACATCTGAATGAAATACAAATGAACTGAGTCCTCAATAAATCCCCTAATTTATAGACGACTTGGGGTTTATATAAATTCAGTAGCTGTATTAGAAGGTTTATAGATTGTTTTATAGGTAATTGCGATGCTCTTTTGTTTTATTTGTTCGGTTATGTAATTGTTTATGGAGCAGACGACGTCCTGTTGAGGGGACGAATGGTCTTATCTTACGGTTTTTGGAGACTGGTGTTTCAATGGTGGTGTTATTCATTAGTTTTTTATTTTTTCTAATTGCTCTTTGGCAACTATTTTGTATTGTCTTTCGTTCACTGTTACTTCTTTTATGTAATATAGTTTATGGAACAGACGACGTCCTCCGAAGGGGACGGATGGTCTTATCTTGCGGTTTTTGAAGACCAATGTTTCAATGGTAGTTTAATTCATTAGTTTTCACACTTTATTTTTTCTATAAAATTATTTTTTGACAACTACTTCCAATGGTCTTTCGTTCATTGTAATTCTTTATGTAATAGTTGAAGGAGACGATGTCCTCCGGGATTATGTAGCGCCTTAATTATGTAAGAGCTTTTGAAGCCTAATGTTTTAGCCATGATTTTTTTTTTTTGGTTTTCCATTTATTTATTTTTTTTTATAGTACATAACTTATGGAAGAGACGACGTCCTTGTGGGGGACCGAATGATCCATCTTACGGTTTCTGAAGCCCAGTGTTTTAACATGGTTTTATTCAAAAGTATGTTGTTTGGTTTATGTTCCTTTCAAATGTGCTGGCACACGCTAACTTCATTCTTAATTGGCCAACACTCTATAGTAGGAGTATGACTGGAACACACTTCACCTTCGGGCTACTTTAACAAAATTTAAATAATTTTTGAACGTTGTTGTCATAACGACTTATATATTTTTTGCTCTTACAAGTCACATTACTCAACTACTTCAGAAACTCTCATTATAGTTTCCTTGAAAATGCCTGATCATTCACTGAAAATGTCATGTTCTGTTCTATGTCTACGAAATCATTTCGACCCTGCAGATGAGACAGTTGAACTTTTGAAGGCAATTTTATCCTATAAACAAATGTTATGTAAATGAGAAAACAATGGTTTAAATTCCAAAGGAAATCTCATTCACTTTATGAGAAAACAAAGTTCACTTACTTTGAGGGTAAAAGGTCACCGTTCTGTCATTCCTCTGAACTGGGTACATTGAGAACTTTGAATTGAATTGAATATAGAATTTAGGCCAAAGGCCTATGAGGTCATTCAGTGCTTAAATGGAAAATAAGAGTAAAAAAAATTGCAGTTTCACTGTGATTCAATTGTTAGGAGGGTGGAAAGGAAGATGGAAGAGAGAGAATATGAAAGGATTTACAGTATAAAAGGAAAGACAGGTAACTAGAGGCCATGGGCACAACTGCAAAGAACCTTACATAATGCCTACAGTGCACAGTATGAGGTACACTGATGCAATACTAGAAGGGGGAAAGGGATGTCTTTCCCAATATATTTAAGTTATCACAATAAACAGCGTAGGACTGTCAGTTTTGGATTTGAAGCCGACCCTAAAGTACAGTCCTGTTTGTTTCTTAACATCATTAAAATGTTAACTTTGTGACATCATAGACATTTCCATAATTCCTTTGTTTGTCTTCGCATTTATGCAGTATTCAATTACCATTAATGTGAACTTGACCATGTTAGTATTGCAGTTCAGGCAAAAAAAAAAAAAGAAAAATAAATTCCAATTTCATTTAGTTTAGGCACTGACACATTAGCAGGTGGTTTGGGTTATCATTCTAGGTAATAGTCTGAAAACCTTTGAACAATATGCAATAAACCGTTGAACCAAGCCTCTTCTCTCCTGACCACAAGCTCCCAAGTATATATTGTGCTTTGCTTTTCCTCAGGCTCTATAAATGTCTTTCCACCTTTTTATCATCTAAATTACCTTTTCATTTTGTTATGATTAACCATCAGCTAGCTAAAATAAATTAAGCTAACTTGTAATCATTTTTATGAGTCTTTTCCATGTTATACAGTAAAAATTTTGGTCACCTATTTACAGTACTGGCCTCTATCAGAAATTACAGTAGTATTATATACTTTTTGACATTATTCTACTAGACTAAGTCCAATAAATGGATCTCAAAGTACTGTATAGCGTTAGTTATCATTATCAACAGCATCTGATCGGTAACCAGTTTGATACTACCTGACAAACCTGGAAAACATTATAAAAATAAACAATTCAATCATTCACAATAACAATGTAAAATTATATGGGTCATGATGAACGATTGAATGATGAAAGACAACAAAGGAGTTGAAAAGCAGTTGCAAGGGTTCTCCTAGTGGGTCACACTCGGAAAGAGTATCTTTCACTTTGTTTCGTCTGAATCTGCAGTTACAGAAACAATACTGGTCTAGAGCCCAAAAACTGGTTCACGCATATCACAATCCATATAGATAGAGTAAAACTTTACATTTGTTAAAACTGTAAAGCAGGTCATTATGATACTGCAATGCTCTGTTAAAACTTTTTAATTCTGAGTCTTGAAAGTAAATTTTTCTCTGCATACATTTAGCACATTTTATTTAGTTTTGTTGTAGTAGTATTCTTTACAAAATCTTCTTAATTTCCATTCTTCCTTCATGTTTCCATATACTATGAGATATCAGAATAAGGAATGACGAGTTCTCCAGCAGCTTCTAGTAAAATACTTCATTTCCAGTTGTATTAGTTTTTTTTTTTTTTCAGAGCTTACTTAACCTCTTCAGTCATTATATTGTCAACTGGTCTTTCTACCACAAATCAGTATCCTCTGATTCATCTTCATACTATCCATTCATTAGATTTTTGAAGTACTGCCTCCATCAAAAAATAAATAAATAAATAAAAAAAATAAAAACTAGCAGTTATTCATTCTTTCATGCAAACGCCGACACAAAGCATTTTCTCAATATCAGTAGTGTATATGATCAGGTATAAAAATATTTAATCTCTAAAATTCATTATCGGATAGTAGACGCAAATCAGATTCATGACAGCTCATTCAATCAGATGGAATAAGTATGACACACACATAAATAAAAATGATATTGTTAAACTACAATAAAGTTTTGTACATACTTACCTGGCAGATATATACTTAGCTATAGTCTCCGACGTTCCCGACAATGAACTTTCAAATCTCGCGGCACACGCGACAGGTAGGTCAGGTGTTCTACTTACCCGCCGCTGGGTGGGCGGATGTACGAACCACTCCGTAAGCTTGTCAGATTTTTCTCTTCCACCTGTCTCCTGAGGGGAGGCTGGGTGGGCCATTAATCGTATATATCTGGCCAGGTAAGTATTGTACAAAACTTTATTGTAGTTTAACAATATCATTTTTGTACATGAACTTCCCTGACAGATATATACTTAGCTGATTGGCACCCTTGGTGGAGGGTAAGAGACAGCTCAATAATACAGTAAGACGGGAAACAACTATGTTGTAGGATCCAAGTCGGATGCTGTTAGAGGGACCTTGTCCGCTTACCTAACAGATCCTTACCACTACCTTCTGCAAGGAGCCAAAACCCACCAGACCACCTAACCAAAATACAAAGGGTTAATATTACGACAAAAAGAGGTGCCTCCTGCAACCTCTTTCAGCAACCAAAAACAACAATATAAAATATAGGGTAACATATAAAAAATTTACACAGGATAAGTTTCAGCTCCCTGCCCCAGCACCGAATCCGCCGATACGAAAGGACCCAAGGCGAAGCAGCATTTATCATATGTGATTTTTACATCACGTAGGTAGTGGTTTGCGAAAACCGATTGGCATCTCCAAAAAGTCGCCTCCATCAAGTTCCGCACAGACATATTTTTTCTGAATGCAAGCGAAGTTGCTATGGCTCTCACCTCGTGAGCTTTCACTTTCAGTAGTCTAAACTGATCTCTCCACAGGCAACATGTGCCTCTGTAATAAGGCTTCTCAGAAAAAAGGAAAGAGCATTCTTCGGACATGGGCCGATTGGGGTCCTTTACGGAGCACCAAAGTACATCTTGATTAGCCTAAGTTGTTCCTTCTCTTAAGGAAAATACTTCATAATTCTCATAGGGAAAGAGTCTTTCAGGCTCTTCCCTACTAGAAAAAGATAAACTACGAACTTCAAAGCTCCTGGGCCAAGGGCGTGATGGGTTTTCATTCTTTGCAAGGAAACTTGGAAGAAACGAACATACCATAAAATCTTCCTTAAACCCTACATTGCCTCAATAGCTTTGGAGCTCACTCACTCTTTAGCTGTAGCTAGGGCCAAAAGGAAGATAGCCTTCTTCGTCAAGTCCTTGAAAGAGGCTAAGCCAGGAGGTTCGAATCTAGACGATCCAAGGAATTGTAGGACTACGTCTAGATTCCAGTTCGGTACTACATGAGGACGCTTAATGGTTTCAAATGAGATCTAATAAGATCATGCAGGTCCTTATATCATCGGAATATAATTTAAGCCTCTATGCCGAAATACCGCCGCCAACATACTGCGGTATCCTTAATAGTTGACACAACCAGATGACATTCTTCTTTGAGGAAAAATAAGGAAATCCGCAATTTGGGTCACAGAGGTACTGGAAGAGGAAATGTTCTTCCTCTTGCACCAACGTCTGAAGACATCCCACTTTTGACCTGGTATACACGCAAGGTGGAAGGTCTCCCTCGCTCTTGCGATTGCTTTAGCAGCTGCTGCTGAAAAGCCTTTCGCTCTGACCAAACTTTGGACAGTCTGAAACCAGTCAGACTGAGAGCGAGGATTTTTGTGGTACCTGTCGAAGTGGGTTGTCTGAGTAGATCGCTCCTTAGCGGGAGCGATCTTGGAAGGGTCCACCAACCATTCCAGTACCTCTGTGAACCATTCTTGGGCCGGCCAAAAGGGAGCGATTAAGGTCATTCTCGTTGATCGGACCTCCTACGAACTTCTTGATAGTTAGCCCCAGGATCTTGAAGGGGGGAAACGCGTAGACGTCGAGTCCGTTCCAGTCTAGAAGAAGAGCATCTATTGCTACTGCCTCTGGATCCGATATCGGTAGAGCAGTAAGGATCCAGCCTCTTGTTCTTGACGTGGCAAAGAGGTCTATGTGTGGCCTGCCCCATAACTTCCACAGGCTCTGGCATACATCCAGATGAAGGGTCCACTCTGTGGGAAGGACCTGATCTTTCCTGCATGAGGAGATTCTGCTCTTACATTCCTTTCTCCCTGCACGAAACCTGGTGAGAAGCTTGATTCCTCTTTCTTCTGCCCACAGAAGAAGGTCTCTTGCTGTCTCGTACAGGGAGAAGGAATGCGTCCCCCCTGTTTCCTGATGTATGCCAGAGCTGTAGTGTTGTCCGCGTTGACCTGCACTACCGATCTTCTGACTTTGGCTCGAAAGCCTTCAGAGCCAACCACACAGCCATCAACTCCTTTCTGTTGATGTGCCAGGCTACCTGGTCCCCCACCCAGGTACCTGACACTTCGTTGGTTCCCAGAGTTGCACCCCACCCCACCCCATGTCCGACGCGTCGGAGAACAACACCAGGTTGGGGGTCTGTGATTGAAGAGACAGTCCCTTCGCAAAGAGGTTGGGATCTGTCCACCATAAGAGATGTTTCTTGATGTCCTGGGATGACGACGGGAGACGTCAAATCCTGAGAACGACGACTCCAATTCCGATGAATAAAGAATTGGAGCGGTCTCAGGTGCAACCTTCCTAGGGAAACGAATTGCTCCAGAGAGAGAGTGTCCCCAGCAGACTCATCCACTCCCTCACTGTGCATACTTCTTTCCCTAAGAAGGTTGTTACTCTCTCGAATCCTCGGGCTATCCTTTCCTGCGAGGGAAAAGCCCGAAAACTCAGAGAGTTCATCTGTATCCCGAAGATACACACACTCTTGCTCGGAATAGTGATGACTTCTTGAAATTGACGAGAAGTCCCAAAGCCTTCGTCAATTCTAAAGTTACTTGTAAGTCCTTCAAACAACGATCTTCTGAATTGGCCCTTATTAGCCAATCGTCGAGGTACATGGATATCCTCACCCCTTTCAAATGAAGCCATTGAGCCACATTCCTCAAAATCCCCGTGAAACACTTGATGGGGCCGTCGAGAGGCCGAAACACAGAGCCCTGAACTGAAAATTTTCCCCCCCATCATGAATCTGAGAAAACTTCCTCGAGGAAGGATGGATCGGTACGTGGAAGTAAGCGTCCTGAAAAATCCAAGGAAACCATCCAGTCCCCTGGACGAAGCGCTGCCAGCACTGATGAAGGCGTTTCCATCGTGAACTTCTTCTTTTCTACGAAGAAGTTCAGGGCGCTTACATCCAACACCGGTCTCCATCCCCCTGAGGACTTCGGAACTAGGAAAAGGCGGTTGTAGAAGCCCGATGAATGATGGTCTGTCACTAGTTCGATAGCCCCCTTCTCCAGCATCTGATCTACTGCTAGATGGAGAGCTTGATTCATGATGGGGTCTCTGTACCTGGCCGTCAGTTCCCTTGGATGGTCGTCAAGGGAGGTCTTTCGACGAAAGGGATGAGGTAACCTCTCCTCAAAATAGAAAGGGTCCAAGGATCCGCCCCTTTTTGGGCCCAGACTTCTGCAAACTCTAAGAGTCTGGGCGCCCACCGTTGTTTGAAGGACTTGCAAGTTATTTGGGGGCTTTAACAGACTTGGCGAAAGTCTTACCCCTTCTTGAAGGTCTACGACCTCTAAACGTAGAGGTTCTTGATGAAGATGCCCCTCGGAAAGGGTTCTCGAACACTTGCCTTTTCCTTCTTAGCCTTGGTAGGGAAGGAAGGGCGAGGTTTTCTTGCCGACTGTGCCAAAAGGTCCTGGGTGGCTTTGGCCGAAAGTGACCTCGAAAATGTCCCTGCACTCGATGTTTCGGGAACAACTGAGTAGACAGAGGAGCAAACAGCAAAGAAGACCTCTGAGCATGGGAGACCGACTTCGTTAAGAAGGAACAGTAAAACCGACCTCTTCTTCACGATGCCGGCCCCACCCCATAAAGGGAGGCGATTTCACTCGCTCCGTCTCTTACTGACTTGTCCATACAAGACAAAACACACATAAGATCATCTGGTGAAATTGACTCTGGGCACTTCAATTTTCTTGGCTAGACTCCCAACGACCAATCAAGGAAGTTGAAATACTTCTAGCACTAAATCATACCTTTGAGCAAATGATCCAATTCGTTCATTGCCCAAGTCGTCTAGCAGAGTTAAGGGCAGTTCTCCTTGTCGAATCTACCAGTGCCGAAAAAATCCGAATCAGCCGAAGACGGTAGACCCAATCCTAAGGGCTCTCCTGTTTCGTACCAGAAACCAGCGCGTCCTGATAACTTCGAAGGAGGAAAAGCGAACATCGTTTTCCCGCTTCTTCTTTGGAAGCCATCCAGGAACCAAAACTCCTCAGTGCCTTCTTCATAGAAGAGTTGCTTCATCCTCACACAAGAGAACTCTTCGCTGTCTTCGCCGTTGAAAAAAGTGAGTGAGGAGAAGGAGGAGCCGTAGGCGTAAGGGAATCCCCAAAAACTTGTAAAAGTAGCTCTGTAAGCTTCTTGTAAGAAGAGACAGCAGCCGAAGTGTTCGGTTCCTCATCCGAACCTTCTAGGACGTCTTGTCGAGGCGGAGCGCGGAAGATCCTTAGTGGACGAAGGATCCTAGCAGGAGTTGAGCGAGAGGTTGGAGAACGCCCTCTCTTAGAAGAGTTCACATCCACTGGAGAACGATGAGAAGATCTGGGAAGTATACGATGAGACTCCCTCTTCAAGGTATACGGGATCTCAGCCCCCTAAGGAGAGGTAGGGCTCCTACTCGAGAATTCTCGGAAACATCCGCAGGGCGCTTACGAGGAGGCGAGCGCCTACTATACTCTATGCACCTATCCTGTGGGGCGAGCGGCTGCCAGGATAAGAGCGCCTATCTGAGCAGACGCTTGCGCGGCTCTCCATACCTGTCCAGTTGCGTACGATCAACGGAAGTTCGACTGGAAGGCGAAATGCGCCTACTAGGAGAAGGCTGCTTGCGAGACTCTTGAGTCTAACAGAGGGTAACATCAGGAGAAGGGCGCTTCAAAACTAACGAGCGCCTACTTGGAGAAGGGCGCTTCCGGGATTCCTGGTGCCTACCAAGAGACAAACGGTCAGGAGAAGTGCGCCTAGAAGCGGGAGAGCGCCTACACGGAGAAGGGCGCTTGAAAGACTCTTGTTGTCTGCCCTTAGGAGAATAATCAGGAGTATGACGCCTTAAAAGAGACGAGCGCCTACTAGGAGAGCTATGTGCAGTAGGCTCTTGGCGCCTACCTTGCGGGGAGCGGCTAACAGTAGGCCGTCTATCATGCACACGACTCCTACCAGACTCTAGATGCCTGTCAGGAGAGAAGTCCCACGATCCGATACTCGAGAGAGTGACATCTGGAAGAAGAACGCCTACTTGTATAAGGGCGCCTTCTATAATCTTGAGGATGCTGAGGGAGAAGTCTCACGCGAGGGAGTTGAAGAAATCGCGTGATGAGCAGGTGCAGTGCGCTTACCGGAAGCGGGAATCCAATCCTGGAGAAAAAACTTCTTTCTCCGACATAGAGCGTCCTACCGATGTTTGGCGCCTTGAAATTGAAAGAGAGCCAGGCGAGCGAGGGCGCTCACGCGAGTGAGGGCGCTCCCGCGAGCGAGGGCGCTCACGCGAGCCCCCACCTTCATACGAAACCTCCCCATATGAAGGAGAACGATCCTCTGAAGAGCGGCGCCTAGATCTCTTGATCGGAAGAGAAACGTCCTTCTTCCTACGTGATCTAACTGCTAGAGAGTCTGCTAGCGCCGTGATCTGAGCTTGAAGTCCCGCGAGTACTCTCGTAGGAGAATCTTCTAATTCTTCCTCGAAGCAGGCGCCGAGCGCGGAGCGCGAGAAGAAGAACGATCACAGGATTTCTTGTGTTTCTTCGCCTCCACCGACGATTCTTCCGGGAAAACCTCCGGACTAGAAGCCAAAGGACTGCAGGGACAGCCTTCCAAGCCCTCTTCAACGGGCGCGACGCATCCGGGGAGTTCCAACCTCTCTTCGGCAGAGGGAGACGACGAAGAGGAGAAGCATTGGCGTAGGAGCTCCTTCTTGTATGCGATCCGAGGCAGCCTGGAGCGTACTTCAGGATCTGCCGATGGGGACGCCTGACCGGTGGGGGCTCTCCCTAGCCCTCCTGCGGCTTTCGACTTTCCTACTCCCACTGAACTGGGAGTCTGGAAGAGGTCTAGGCCTAGAGGCACTAAGGAGCCGGTCAGACGCACCCTCCACAACACTGGGGACACTGCACTGATCACTAACACTCTCCTTACCTTCCAACTGACGATCTTCTGATCCACAGAACGATTCCTTGGCTTCAGAGCTGCCGCCTCCGAAGGCGAATCTCCGGCTTCGGTGCGGGGAGCCGGGGCTGCAACTTGGGAAAGAAGGTTCGTTTAACTTCTACGTTAGTACTATTAGGATCCACATCCAACTCCACTCATTCTAGATCTGCTAGAACTTCTAGAGGAAGCCTTACGCACTCTATCACGTTCCAACTTCCTAACATAAGAAGAGAGAGCCTTATATATTCTTCTTCATTCAATCCCTTACATTCACTACAAGGGTTAGCAAACGCACAATCATTCCCCCTGCATTTCATGCAAACCGTGTGGGGGTCTACCGAAGCTTTCGGCAACCTCACCTTACATCCTTCATTCACGCAAACCCTAAACAACAACCGAAGTTTTAACTACCGATTCTAGATCAGACATCGTTAAAGAAAATCAAACTCAAAATCAAACCGGTCCACAATCAGCGTATGCCAAGCCAAACAAAGCGAATACGTCACCAAAAGAAGTCCAAATTAACTCCAGGCAAGCGAGAATCGAAAAACTATCGAGAGGAACCGACAAACAGTTGTTATCGTTCCCATGCGACAGAGAAAAATCTGACAAGTTTACGGGAGTGGTTCGTACATCCGCCACCCAGCGGCGGGTAAGGTAGACCACCTGACCTACCTGTCGCGTGTGCCGCGAGATTTGAAATTCTGTCGGGAACGTCGGAGACTATAGCTAAGTATATATCTGTCAGGGAAGTTCATGTACAAAATGTACGTATATTATGAAACCTCATAATTACAAAAACAGAGTATCAGTCCATAAACTTATCTACCCTCGCATCAGTAATGAAAGTTACAACTGATGAAACTAACAATAATAAAGCTTGATAAAACTGAAAGTTCATTTCAATGAGATTCTCGACACAACAGATAGTTTTTGAGATGCTCGTTAGGTTTGCAGACAAACTCAAAAGTTATCTGGAGTCTTGATGCATGGTTTGCATACACAAAGTTGAACACTTCCAGAGATTTCTCATTTTGGTACTGGTGTATGCATAACTCTCCTTATGCATGCTTAGTTCTCTATTCTCCCCTCCCCCCATCTTTTACGTATAACCACACAGCTGTTGTGATTGTACGGGTTGGTGAAGGTAGTTGTATAATGGCACGAAACTATTTGCTAGCACTAAATTCTGGTTGTCATTTATTCACAGTACGTTTGTCAATTTGGCACCTTAAAATTCTGTTCTATAAATCTGCTTTGCTTTTGCAAGTCGTATAACCAACTTCATTTTTCATTAATATATTTTATACAAGTAGAAAAGAAATATACAAAATTTTACTTCATGTAAACTAATTTTATGGAAAAGCTAATGAAAAAAATAAAATACCAAAAATCATGGGGACTGCACAAAAACCTAATAAACCCAATAAAATGGAACACAAAATATACTACTCACTCCTCAGATCTATAAATCAAACTCATATTGATTCATGGATCGTCAGCATGAACTATGCAAGAATTTTAAAGGTCTCCTCACTTCTGTAATCTAGAATTTCATGTTCCTCACATGATAATGATATTATTGCCAATTCTCTTAAGGTTATGCGCAAACAGGTTATAATCCTTGCATTAAAAGGATGGACTGAATGTTTAACCGTCTACCTTATCACCATTCGGTGAATTTCAGCATTTATTAACGTTCAGGATACTGGAGGCAAGGGTTATCAGCAATTGCCTCTGAATGCAAAAGCATAATTTTTCTCTAAGAAATCTATTGGAATGAAATTGATTTTCAATGTTTTGTTTGAATAAATCCCAGTTATACTGATGCGAATTGCTCCTCCAATTCTTTTCAATCATGAAGATTTCAGGTGTAACCTTGGTATCCCCCAGTCAGCAGCAGGATCACAGTGGGAACTGACCTGAAAAAGAAAAAAACTATTGTTAAAAAGCCTTAATCACTAACATTAACATCTATTCCTTAAACTTAATTTGAGTCTCAAAATAAATATGTACCACACCTACAGACAGCAAATAAACTTTCCAGCTCATGAAAACAACCAATGCCAGCACCACACGCAAATAAATAATTCTGTCTAATAATTGTTGTGAAAAGGAAAATCAAATACTCTTCATGGAGACTACAATTAAACAATTCCAGCAATAAGAAACAAAAGACCTGGAGCATGTGAAATTATTACCATCATTCACATTTAAAAAATGCACCTCTCTTATTCATTTCTTCAATCACTGTCAAGATCTACCCTGACAACTACAGAAGCTGGGACTCGCAACGTTCAACCTTCCTTCCAAATGTGATTCCTGGTATGTATGACTGACAAGTTTGTCAACTATGAATTGGCTGATGATGATGTAGTTTCTTTTTACATGGAGTCAACCTTAATTTGGTCGTTAAACATATGAAACAGCAAGTGTTTGCTGTCTTCTTTTCTCTAGAGCTATTGTTTCAAAAGAAAAGCATCAAATAACAAACAAAAATGTACAAACTAATGCATCTCAAAAGTGAGACTTACTTGAAATTAACAAACATATGATAAACTTTAAAAATTAACATGAAAACTTGTTCAAATTCACCCACCTTTTCATTAAGGTTATAAATGGATCAATCCTGCTTCTGTCCTATCAATCCTCGATTCATTTGGACTTCATGGATTAGAAGCGACGCTACCACAGCCAAACTTCAGAATGTTTACACCGTTACGGCTCAAACAGCTAAACTTGAAGCAGTACTCGCAGACAAGGTATCCTGGTCATGCATGGAAGGCATACACTCGACCACTTGAGGATCACTGCAGAGATAAAAATAAGAATTAGCAAAAATCCTCCTAAAAGATCATGACCAACTTACCATACCAAATACTGTAAAATCAACATGTCATTCGACACTGGATAGGCTACATCACAATTTTGAAATGACATTGCAAAGTATGGTAATTAAACACTACGAGTAAATTTCAGCAAAACAATTTTTGTGATCAATCAGCACTGTTTGTTACTAAAGCATCATATCAAAATTTACTGACAAAGATTTACGACAAGGCAGTGAGAGAACAACAATTCAGCGTACAGCTGGTGAAACAAGTCAGCCAGAGCTGATGGGGTAACTTTACCTGCTGAGCCACAGACCGATGCTGATTCCGGCAGCAAACATTCTTCGATATTTTTGAGGCATGTTTTTGCTATGCCTCTAATTTATTATTATAAGAATTGGTAATCAAGCCATGTCACCGTTGTGGAAAGCAGCAGCATTGTACACTGCGCATTTAAAAATTGACTTGTGAGATGTGACTTTTAAATTTGAAAAGAAATGACTAAAAACTGACAATGAACACATAGGTGACATGGTGATGTGAATCAGTGCTTACTAAGTATATTGATAATAAACTAAAACAAAAATGAATGATGGAAATTAAAAGGTGATAAGTCGAAACAAAAAATTATGCCATATCATTTCAATGAGATTCCCTTCAGACGACAAATAATAAAAAATTCCCAAAATATTCCCAGGCTGGAGGAAACCGGACTGACCACAAACGGACACAGCCCCGTGTTGCGCCCACACAATAAAAAAACCTATGAACCCATGGCCAAGGGGAGATGGGAGACACCAAGCATTAAGGTTTGGGGATAAGACAAGTTCTGTTATATATGAATTTGGGATGAATTGGAAGGGAAACTTGTGTCTGGAATTTAGACATTGAGACACAAAACTCTCTTCCCTGGTAATGTGAACTCGCTGATTGCCACTAAGGTTGCATGAACAGGACAGTGTGTGTGTGTCTATGATTTTTCATAATGCTAGAAGTTAAAATTTACTTATGTTCTCATCTTCCTCCATATAAAATTTGAGATCATGCAACCTTCATGATAGGTAAAAAAGTTGAGCGCCATAAATCAGGCAAATGATAGCTTTAAGCATGCTATTTAAAATCTAAACACCCATTTCATTTACTATAAATTTATTTCCTTAAACTATGTGAGAACATATAATTAAAAATGAGTGAACTGCCTCGATTGCACAATATATATATGTATATATATATATATGTATTAAACTAAGAACAAAGAGATATTGATACAAGATCTCATTGTAACCTTAAAAAGAATGACTTATTATCTGGAAAATTTACAAAAGCTTTATGAACACTGTCATAAGTATAAAATAAATTGATTTGGACTTTATAGAAGCTTAAAAGAACAAATACTGTACTGTACTGTACTCTCCATCTAACTCTAAAAGTACGTAGAATGATTACACTAGATTCAAATACAATCTGATCATCATCATTGTCAAGTATTTCATTCATCTAAAGTAGAGCAATAAGAAGTGGGTGGCACAGGTGGGTGGGTGGCAGTGGTCATGGCAATATGCCTATGGACCCTCAGTTGAAACTTCCATGGGGTGGACCCCATTTCACTTCCAATTCTAGTCCCCCAAACTATTTAAGGGGCTTGGGGAGTCATAGGATCATCGGTGCTAATCTCCTCTTTTATAGCCACCCCGTTCTCCTCTGTCTGGTCCATGGATTGGGGATTTGCCCCGTCCCCCTCGGGGGCGTCCGAACTGTCCTCATTAGCTTCACTATTTTCCTCTTTATTGTTTCCTTGCATGGCTGCTTCCGCTAATATTTTATCCACGTCCTGTAAATTGTGTGAAATATAATGTTAATATGGTGTGGGGTGGGCCGGGCCCTGTCCACTAATGACAAGTAAGCAATAGGAGAGGGACCACCCTCGCTACGACAAATCCTCAAAGGCAAAGGCAAAATTTTGGATTGAATGCACTCACACAGAAATAGTATCAAGGTGCAAAACAGCTTGAAACTGATAATTTGAGGATTGTGTACATATTCTCTAGTATCAAAAATTCTTGTAATGACATCTACTGAGAAACTGAGGACTTTCCACAAAGACTGCTACGATAAATTTTGAAAAAACCACTTAAACAAATTCTACCAAGGACCAATCACAATTTACTTGAAAAAAGGCCCCACTTGACTTCATATTAACAAAAAAAATTAGGCACTGTGTTGACGTTAAAATTTAACTTTCTGAGCCCATGACCCCGAGAGAGAGAGAGAGAGCACCTTAGCTCATGCATCAATGGTTTGGATACAAAATGTGAACTAAGAGTCGTCCTGGACCGGTTTCCGCTGTCAGGTTAAAAAGGTGATGTCATCAAATGATAAGAAGTGTTTTTCATATTTCTCTGTCAAGAACAACTCACAAAGCATCATAAACTTTCGTGTTTTTCAGGAAGCTAAGTAACCACATGCCCATTCATGACGACATCACCCCGTGTTCCAGAGGTCTCTTTTTCACCCAACTTCACAGGACCGAGTCATGAGGAAAGAATGGGGGATGAATCCAAATATATGTGATCTTAAATGTTTATGTAAAGTTTGTGAGACTGTTCGTAACCATCCAATATAGTAGTATATGGACAAGGACATATAAGCTAATGGGAAAGCTTCCAAACATGGTTAGAAAGCAGCTGGAAAGCTGCAACAAATAAAATTCTAACTTAAAACTGATACTCTTACAATTTTGAACACGTAAGTCCTATGAAAATCAATAAAACGAAAAACACACTTTCAGACTGCTGATTTTTAACAAAATCATACAACCACAGCTAACTGCACATAGACATATTCAGAATGCTTCTTAAACATAATTTACCAACCATAACTAGTTCACTAATTCCCACAATCTGCTTACCACAAGAACACTCACCAGATCAACAAACAACGCTACTTTTGGGATAAATTTTGTAATGTTCACGAGAGAGAGGAGAGAGAGAGAGAGAGAGAGAGAGAGAGAGAGAGAGAGAAACCTCTGGCTCAGTTCCACCCATTTGCCTGTGGGAGATAACTCTCTAATGCCCTTCCTTAAATGACTTGGAAATTGTTTGTTACAGCTATTAAAAGAAAATTAAGAACTGACTCTGGAATTGAATACAAGATGAAAGATCTAGCTGGAACTGTGGCTTGTGTTGGGTTTGTCAGAATGATCCAAGGCATCATCTTGGTTCTTTAGCAGAATATCACGAGACAATTCCACAAATTGGAACCTAAGAGAGCAAATGAGAAGGTGCAGTCACGTTACAAAATATTGCATCAGTTGTCCTAATGTTTCGGACAATAGATATATACGTATATATATATGGAAGTACGTATTCAACACGTGGTATCTGGCATCCATTTGCCTGGCCGCGCAGGTCTATGACATGCTATGGTGACGGACTAAGTTTCTGTAGCAGTGTTGCCACACCACTAAGATCGTTTTCCCCTACATCAGAGGTGAATTTCCCCTACGCACCAAATATAACAACAGAATAAATGAAAATGAAGGATTACATTTGTTGTTTCAATTCCTACCAAAAATAAACATTCCAAATTTTAGGTACAGAGATACTCGGTTTAAGAAAATATGTATGAAAATTTAATTCATTTATAGTAAATTTGAATAAAGGTAAATTGTCTTACTACAAAAATATTGATTCAGCACTAAGAATTAGTCGCAAAACTTTGTTCACTTTAGAGATAAACTTAGATTTTACAAGAAAAATCATAAACATAGTATAAACGTACAAATTCTTTTTTATTGTTTTATTGTAAAATTCATGAACGTAATAATAGTGTTGCCTATTCTACTCATTAACCTTCGAAAATACATTCCTAAGACAAATGGTAATACATTTGTATTACCATTTGTCTTAGGAATCTATTACAAAAAAGCATTGGTGGAACATTTAAAAACCAACCCAATACCCAGCTCTCCTTTTCAAATTCCTTCTTATATCTTTGGGCACAGAAGGCACAACTACAAAAACCCAAAAATGTCTATGTAATTAGTAATAATAAAGCTCCTCTCGCATCCCTTATCAGGAACTGGCTGGAATGAAACAAAACCGATTCGCATCTGAACCTGGAACACCGTGTCCTTTAGAATTACAAGTGCTGAGTTTTTACTAATATTCTTATGCTGTGCTGTTTAATATTTTTCAACGATACTAATAAGATTTAATTTTTTCTCGAGTATTATAGAAGAAAAATCATACTTAGAAGGGAAATAAGTGAAATTCCCCTACGCAAAGGTCATTTTCCCCTACCCCCTATGGACACCAGATTTCACCTACCGTAGGGGAATCCACTTACGCGTGGCAACACTGCTGTTAATTGGTTACAGGTTGTCCTAGAAGATCGTTTTCCTGCTCACGACTGGCTTACTCTAAAACAAAAAATGTATATTATGGCAAGCAAGATAAAAAAAAAAACATTGTTTAAAGGAAATCAAAATTATTTTCGTTCTTTCCAGCGTCTCTTCTTTAACCTTCACAGTCTGAGATAATACATGCTAATGTATATACCCATGACTGAGCTAAATTTAAGGGTACCCAATTTAAAAAAAATACATAAATAAAAAAAAATAAAACAAATCAATGGAAAGAGGAAGATACAAGCAGTCCCCGGGTTACGACGGTGTCGGCTTACGACGTTCCGAGGTTACGACGCTTGTCAATAGACGTTATTTCCAGGGTTACAACGCATGTTCCAGGGTTACGACGCATGTTCCAGGGTTACGAAGCCTACAACGCTCATCTGGGAGATAAAATATGACACCAAAAATGCAAAATAATCAATATTTGAAGGTTATTTTGATGAAAAATGCCATAAGAATGCAGTTTACATAGTTTTCAATGCACCCAAAGCATTAAAAGTAAGGTTTTCTCAGGATTTTTGACGATGTTCCGGCTTACGACACGTCTCAAGAACGGAACCCAATTCTAAAAAAATGTATGTACTTTCCACGGGAAGTTGTAAGTGAATATTTCTCAACCCTTGTGGGTCTCTTTTTTTTCCTGATGACAGTCATAAAAAATACGCTAATTTTACAAAGTTATTAGCGTTCTTCCTAATAAGAAATAAAACCGGGAACAAATTCCTAGTATATTTATTGTGAAACATTTACAATGCAACCTTGGACTCTTATATGGTGATCTGAAGAGTTGCCAATAGTGATATATGGAACTAGGAACATTTTTCCCACAAAATTTATATAAAATGTATGGCGCCAAATCAGGTTCATATATGAAGGATACCCGGACATTGCCCCGAAGCTATGTGATCATATATATACGATGCACGGGCTGAGAGGGTTAATAATTGTGGTATTATTTGTTTTCTTATAAGTTGACCTAACCATTTTTTTTGGTCTGAAGAGGGTTTTATTTTTCCGCTCAAAATTGTAGGCCTATATATTTTGCGTATACACCACTATATATTTTGTTTATTTATCATAATATATTTTTTAAAAAGTAAAACAAATGTTTGGCTAGGCCTGATGGTCCTTGCCTGGTCTGTGAAAGGAGGAGAATCCTATAATATGTAGTATGATTTTGTTTATAGGTATTTGTGTGGTACTCAACTTTTTATAACCAATAATATGTTCTTTTACAGTCGTTATGCAAATATATAATTGATCACTCCAGTGTTGAATGGCCTAATTCTGAAACCGTATGGTTGGGGACTGAATTAGTCGCTTCTTGAGAGAAAAACAGAAAAACAAGAATGTATTTCCATATACTATTAGCAACGGTAATGGGTGGTAGAAAATATTGATAGTGAGCAAGTAGTTAAAACGTAACATTACAAAATTTCATTTAGTAGAAAATATCACCTAATAAAAGTTCAATAAATGCTTTGGAATATAATTAAGGAACATCATCATCTAAAGACAATATGTTCTTTCGAAAACAATTAAAGAAAAACAACAGTAAATTATGTTCATCCCATAAAATTAGCAAGAGTGCGGTTAAAGCAAGTTTCAATTTATGAATGCTATTCACATCCTGATATTTAGTGTAACTTCCAAAAGCACCGATCACTTCGTTCACCATTACCAGTTTCGATCATTCTAGGCCTATGTGACTCACACTAAACCATTCTTTTAAAAAAATTGAAAAAACAATATTTCCAATTTGCTTCTCTGGTATATCTGAATTCTCCTTCATATTTATAATAAAAAATATTGTGTAAATTTGCTGTTTTATATGGTATTAAATAGAAAATTGGCGTCTTCAACATTCGGTGTTCCCAGTGTGCCAACCGAACCACACACTTCAAATGCATTTCACCATCCTACAGTCGAGCAAAATGTATTTATATTAGTTTAAGGAAGTTATAAATTATATAATATTTTTTATATATTTCATGTGCTATCTTTAAATAACATTTTCTTTTCTTTTAACAGATCTTCAAACAAATGATAACCTGATAACATTAGATAAGCCAAACTCCACTCACTCATGTATTATTTGCATAAAATAACAATCTTTATAAAGATGATACTCTGTTGACATGGTTGGTAGGCCTGTTCCTATCTAAACATAAAGAAATATTTCCTGATGATTTGGACAAAATATACCTAAAAACCTGCATAAAACAAGGTCTTTCCATATAGTTTTATTTTTTACTTGTGATAATAGATTCCAATTTTCATATTATAAAAATTTTTTCTCAAAATAATCATTGTATGAAAAATAAAAAAGAAAAACAATCCAGACGATATATTTTGTAAAGTGATACAATATATGATAGCGTAATTGTACAAGTAACCTTGGCTGGATTACGGTTTAGTGTAGGCTGAGGTAAAAAGCACTCTAATGTTCTGGTGAAATTGATGAGCAAAGGTTTCTGGTTTTAATGAAAAAGAATGGATGAAATATAAAATTTATGCCAAAGGCTAAGTGCGGGAACCCACGAGTTCATCAAGTGCTTGTCTGTTTGTATAGTGGTTTTACATTGCATGGAACCAGTGGTTATTCAGCAACGGGACCAACGGCTTTACGTGACTTCCGAACCACGTCGAGAGTGAACTTCTATCACCAGAAATTCGTAAAGTGCTGAAAGGGAAACTGAAATCTTGCAGTTGCACTATGAAACAACTGCTAGGAGAGGGTGAAAAGTGAGTTGGAAGAAAGAAAATTTTAACAGAGGTACAGTAATAAGAATGAAAGGGGTTGCAGCTACGGGCCAAAGGGATGCAACAAACAACCTCATGTGATACCTACTGAGCACCACACAGGTCAGTACTGCAAAATATTCATAAATAATGTGTAATATTAATTATTATTGTGAAAAGCAATAAAAAATTAAAATCAAAGGACTGTTTAATTAAAAAAAAAATTGTAGGCAAACCCATCACGTACACCAATGGCTAACTGGTGGTCCTCATGGAGCCTACCTATTCTATTTCTGAAGAACAATTAGAAAACACCTGCTGTCTGCAAGGCAGCATTGCACATGTGAGCCACTGAACTGTAGCTTCCTAGTAAGAATTCATTTCTTACATAGTCAAGATATGGTTATAATAAAAATGAGGCTTAGAAGCAGGATATCACTGCCTATGATGTCTGTACAGAAATAAAAAAAAAAAATATTATTTTGCTTTTGCATGTAAATTCTGCCTGTTGTACTATGTATGCTCAGTCCTACGTATGATATTGTGAACATTTTGTTCTATGCAAATACTTCGAGAATTTAAATGCACTTCTGGGCAGTATGCTTTCAGCGTGTTGGGAGCAGCCAAGCTGAACAAAATCTTACAGATAACATATGCCACTGACTACTGCAGCCAACAATGATCTATGTATCTTAGGACTGCAGTTGTAAACTGGCCCATGAATTGCTATTTCTTTGTCAATGGGATGTTACTAATTGTGGAGGACCCCGTAGTAGACGAATGAAGGCTTCTAAGGCTTTGAATCTACATTTAATATGGGCAAAGCAAGCAACATAACCCTTCAAGATGGCTGTTGTGCAGTGGATGTTTATTTTGCTGGGAAACTCCTCAATCAGAATCTTTCCTTGTGCTGCAAAGACTCACCAGACCATATTCCAGGTCCTACACAGCATCCTGATAATCAGAATGCTATCCCCATTGTGTTCTTGTGTTCCTGAAACTTTAGAGATTGAGAATGGCCAAGACAATTGACAACCAGCCATACCTGGGTCAAACCAGCTTTGTTGAAAAGGATTATTATAGAATCCTTCCACGGACACAAGGCAGCCTGCAGGAATTTGTACCACATGCTTGATCACCTTGGTAGCACCACATTCTGTGCAGGAAACTGCTAAAGGCAAGTGCTGGTTCTGTTATTAGCAAAACCGAAGATAAAAGACAAATAGGTTCAGCGATAGCATTGCTCGTCCAACGCGATAACATCTCCTCCATTGTCAATAACACAATGTCTTGACAAACCTGTCCTCAGTAGCAAGAATCGATACAATCCAGCAATTCCACTCCATCCAGAGATCTTACCCTCTCAAGTGGGAATGGGTAAGTCTGAGGCAAAGCCACTCAACAAAAATACAGGCCTCAAAGGGCATTAAGTTGCGAGATAAACAAAAGCTGATACCAAAGCTATCGGCAATATTCAACCTTCTAATTAGTTTGACTATGAATAAACATTAAGGGACTTCCAACAAGCTTCTGATGCCTGGTTTGTGAAAAGAACTTGTTAGTCACTCCCCACCAGAAGTGTGGTCCACATAAACCTATACTTTGTCAATTATTAACACCACAGACAGACCTTTCATCTATCTGCATGTGAAGTAAACAACTTTCAATCTTGCTCAAACAGTTCATCAAGTATCAAGTACTATAGCAGTGGCTAGGGAAATATCTTGCTCTTGTAGCTGTATCCAACCAGTTGTGCCAGCATATTCTAAGTGGTTGACACCTACAGTGCTGTATTGTGGCAGTTAATCCAATGGGTGTTGGCACCTATCCAAGTCTGCAAAGCTCCTGATAGCTACCTGTTAAAATGAGACCTAGGCCATGATTCTTCTGACCTAAAGCAAGTAAAACTACACCATTCCTCCAAGCATCCAGCTGTGTTGTTCAAAGAATTCCAGGCTACAGAAACTGTCAACCACTGGAAACAATGCTGACACTGATAACATGTCAGTAACTCAGTAGTACTAGTAATTTCATAGCTAAGAATGTAGTGTCATAAAATTGTAAAATACTGATAACAAAATATCTAAAAATTAAAATACTGATGCATAAAATAAATTTACATCCAACAGATCAAAATAATCACAATAATAACCCATATTACTGACACCCAACATGGTAACCAAGCAAAACGAATTTGTAAAAACACAAATCAGTGCTAGCAAAGCACATGACCAGAAGAGAATCTGACACTGCAAAGAGACTAGAGTGAAGTAAGGGGTAAGGAAAAGTAGACTAAAATCAGCTAAGATTATCTAATGGGAACCTTGTTGCCAAAAGGATATACAGATGAGAATTGAGGTTATTCACATAGAACCTAGGGCCAAGGCCACTTGAATGCAATGTTGCCATCCAACCTGCTTATGATCTAATTGTTATTCAGGAATAATGTCTGTCATTCATGATGAATATGAATTATGCTTACAGTTTTACTGACCACATTCATTGAGCTAACTGAGCTAATAGGAAATTTTTTTATGGACATGAAGCTAAACAATTATCAAACAATTATCAAACATTTTCCACTAATTTTACCTAAAACATCAAAATGAATCATCATTCCATAATACGAAACACCTATCCCAAATCAAGCCAAGCCATTTCAATTAACTTCAGTACTTCATTACAAACATTGGTTTGGCTTCTGAGAACTGATACAGCAATATGCAAACTAGTTGTCCCGGTAAAATATAAGCAACAAGTTGTCAGATTGCTCAGTAAAGAAGAACAATGATTAATCCAACATTGCACACTCCACAACTGCTGTCTTTAACCTTGTAGGAAGCTAACCACATCTAATATTTTGCATGTATTATGAGGGGGCAAGGAGGATCTGTCACACCATTCTTTCCTTTCCTAACTGGTGAGAGCTACCTGGTTTGATAAAACGGAAACACCTACCTCCTCCGGATGTGCTCCAATATACTCTAGTTTGGCTTCACGAAGCATCGTCGTTACTTTATTTCTTTGTTCTTTAAACGCATCCCAATCATCCTTATTTTTGGTTTTCTTTGCCTTTTGGTGTAACTTGTGCTTCTTCATAATTTCATTCTTCATCGCTTCTGTTACCCACGGTTTGTTCATTTCTCCCTGGAAAGGAAAATACAATATTGTGAATATAGGATAATCTTCTGTAATCAGAACAAAATTATCTGTTAACTAATTCAAAAACTTTTTCATAAAAAATAAAACAGATGCTAAGAATTAAAAATCAAATATAATATACCATATTAAGCATAATGGTTATATTGCTTTAAGAATTCAATGCTATATTAGAAAACAGAAATAGTTTTCTCCTGACAAGGATGTGTTACCTAGTATAGCCTAGATAAGCCCATTTTGGTAACTACTAAAATGTAAAAATACATGTAACCTGTTGCTATATAATTCATCTGGGGCTTTGGCCTATGCAACAGCTGCACCCAAGAAAAGTATAAAAGACTAGGGTATGTTGTAAACAAATCTAATGTTCATTTAAATAGAAAATTGATGGTAAAACTGAAGATTATTATAGCACCTACCTAGTTCAGTAATTATCAATTTATATGCAAAATAAGGGCATTGTTTAGTATCAGCCCTTTGAGGATGAAAGTAAAAACAAAAGACAGCACATATAAATAAAAAAAGCATAAACATAAGGAAGACGGAGTGTTATATCTCCAACTGGCGGGAAACAGGCCACGGTAGCATCTATAGTTTTTAACAAATTGATAGGCTAAATTGGCCATAGTAGATTACAGCCCACCTTACATTCGACAGATAGTAACAGGATATAGGCTACAAAGTCATATCTATTTTGGGTAGGGCATGCTGGTTAAACCTTCATAAATAACCTAACATACCTGAAGTGAAGTATGTACCCTACATAGCCTGACTTAAAAGTATGTGCCCTGGCTTAAAGAATGTGCCCTACGTAGCCTGACCTAAAGTATGTGCCCTATGTAGCCGACCTAAAGTATGTGGCCTACGAAGCCTGACCTAAAGTCTATGTGCCCTACGTAACCTGACCTAAAGTACCTATGTGCCCTATGTAGCCTGACCTAAAGTAGTATGTGCCCTACGTAGCCTGACCTAAAGTAGCCTATGTGCCCTACGTAGTTTAGGATACCAAACACAACCTGGAGAAGTGGGGCATCACCTGCTTGTCTTTTTGCTTTATGGTTGAAATGCCTCCACCACGTCCCCTTACGGCGCCCCGACCTCTCGGCATACCCCGCCCACGGCCTCTGCCCCTCATGGGAGGCCCCATCATAGGACCAGGAGGCCCAGGTCGAAAAGGTGGACCCATGGGCGGCGGGGGCATCAACCCACCCCTGCCTCTGGGTCCTAACCCTCCTCTGGGAGGCATGGGACCCATCCCCCGTCCCATGCCCATAGGGCCGCCGGGGGGACCCGGAGGACCGAGTCTACCCGGAGGAGGAGGCATCGGACGCCCTCCCATTCGCCCTGGCGGGCCCATCGGAGGGGGAGGGGGAGGAGGAGGTCGACGGCCCGGAGCCATCTGTGGAGGCATCATACGAGGCGGAGGAGGTCCCATGGGGCCTCGAGGATGACCTAGCGGCGGCGGAGGAGGGCGACGCATGCCCGGCGGAGGAGGCATCGGACGCGACATCAGAGGAGGAGGTTTCTGAATGCCGCCTCGAGAGCCAGGGCCTCCTCCCATCATTCCACGGCCTCTGCCCGACGCCCCTCGGCCCCGGATGCCGCCCCGGCCGTTCGTCTGTCTCCCCATCGCGACGGTAACTTAATTTCCTACGTACAGCCTAAAAAATCCACCCACGAAGTTCACCCAAAGGGCACCGTCGTACACATAACCAAACCGCACTCTTCTCTTCTTCTTCCTCCTCCTCTTCGGGCCTCGCTCTCGCACACCAAGCCGATCGATCCGGCCAATGGGAGGCGAGGTCTCATAAGGCTTAGGCGCTCACAAGCCAATCAAAAAACGTCTTCTACAGGAGACGTTTGAGGGATCGTTCGTGTAACCTTTTGTTATTGTTTTGTGATTTTCCTAATTTGTAAAGAATAGTATAAAACCAATAAAATATTATCAAATAATGGTCTCTATACTTAAAATCTTATTATTATTATTTTCTTCCCATAATCTAATAAAATCCTGAAATTCTACATAAAAGGGATTACTAATATAAAAATCTCAGAGCAGCCGAAAATATCTTGGCGTCTGCATTTCTAAGCTTAGGTCCATACCCTAAAGTTGTCGCAAAGAAAACGCCTAATGACGGACAATGAACGTAATTCATTTTTATTAAATAAACTTAAAATATTAATGCTAAACATTGGCTATCATCTCATATAAATCTATTTTGATCATGGAGTCGTTTCCCAAAAACACGGCTCCAGTAGTAAACACAACACAATGGTCACCCCTACCAAGGTCCTTTAAATACTGAGTCGGGGATAATCCCTTGCGCAGCATAAATTCCACGACATTAGTATCTTCAGGGCTTACGCAGAAGGCACAGTATTAGTGTATTGAGCCCTCCTGCACAACCAAACACCCGTATCTTGCTTGCAATCTCGCGCTTCCTGGATATTAAGACACTTCCTTTCCTCGTCCTACCATTGGTTGTTATGTTCACCGTCAAATATTTACGCAAATATACATCTTGCAGTTCCCCGATATCCATATTTAAATTCATTGCTTCATCTTCCTTAATTCCAATTGCCCTCAAAACTTTATCCTTGATCACAGTAACTCAAAATCTCATCTTCTTCCAAATAGTTCTCTCTCTCTCTCTCTCTCTACACACACACACACACAACCTAAAATTCGTTTAAACACTGACCTCTCACTTGTGTACAGTGTGCTCTTGGTCAGGGTCACATTTGGCTCAAATTCCACCTAACCTTTATGAAGGTCAACAGCTTTTTTTCGGCTATTTTTGTGACAAGGTCAGTGGACTCCATTAAAACAATCAAAGCACAGTTTGTCATCTGTCTATCTCCTGGGTGTCATCTTTTGAAGCAAGAGCCTGTGCTGATAAAGGCACCTTTAACGTCATATAAGATTATATTTCTTTATGATGATGTAGTACATCTCTATGTACTGATTTTTAGTAATTTGTAATAAATGTTATATTATTAACAACTATTTGTTGTACTTTACATAACTGGTTGACTTTTTCAAGCAGCCAAGATCACGAAGGGTGTACCCCCCATTCTGTCAATCGGTCTACACACATCTTAGTGCTTGCCTGCTTGGATACTTGTATTGCTTGTGAAAAAGTTAGAAAAACAGTGTTTTCACTACCGCTCTGTCAAAAGTGGGCTCTTTATCGTTCTAAGTTTCGTCAAAACAAAGATTTTTTCATTCCTCGTACAAGTGGCTTTGTCCTTGAAGGCAGGAAGACACTCTTAGCTCTCAAAAGCTTGGTAAGAGTAGTGGCCTTGTGTCAAAACCTTGACTCACTTCCCCAGGATGACTTTTGTTGCGAATGGTCAGGATATGGCTTTCATATCAGTAACTCAAGATTTAGAAGCAAATTTATTCATTAGCCTGTCATTCAAAGTCTTATCATATTGAAATACTATCTTAAGACTTATTTTGTTTATATATAAAAATATATTAGTGGTTCACGTATCTAAACAGATAGTGAAATGACCATTTAATGGAATTATTATAGATACATATTTTGAGCTTCGGTAGTGGTGCAAGTCTTACATATATAACTTACAAACATTTTCTGTTTTACAAGAAGTTTATCAAATTATTGGTTAACCGTTCTTAGTAACCAATTAATTGCCCTTGCAACTGAAGAATACAGTTGGATATGAGAAGGGGTTTCTATTTTTGTTTGCAGGTTGAGGGTATCTTAAAAAGTCAAAGTTACTTTCAGAACTCTTTAACAAAATTCAGCATATGCTAAGGTAAGTTCGTATGTAAAGGGAACACTCCAGAATTGATTTTAGCTGAAACCATGGAACATGATCACATTATTCATGGGCAGACGTGATGGTTGAATATCCTCGACTCACTCACTCAGATTGAAAATGTTTGCAAAACACTTCCGAGACCTGGTATTTATGAGTCTTGGAATAATGTAACGTAGAGCAATTCCAGTTAGTACCGTCAACCATAATGGACTAAATCATGATCAATAGACATTTCAAGCCTCAAATAAACCCTTCTTACATTTGATTTTGTAGCCTTTCCTACAATTTCAAAGGCGGCACTCAACACCAGCCTTGTGGGATACCATAACCGTGACTCAATGTCTAAACCAAAAGATTGATAAGACATCAAGCTCCAGATCAAACTCTGGTATGAGAATTCTTACTTTACTTTTTTCTAAGGCGGCACTAGACTCGCGCCTTGCGGTATAATAGGAAACTTCAAAGTCTAAACCCAAAGATCCAGAGATTAAGAGCCTGCAGTACAGGACTTGTCTAAGAGGCACAACTCCAACCTTGCGGGACAACAGAAAACTCAAACGAAATAAATCTTTTTATTGGCCATCCAGTCGGTCAACTTATACATTACATACTTCTTAAAGACAACAAAGACAATAGGGTTTGTAGGACTAGCACAAAGAGAACATTACTGTACCTTGAAAATATATAAAGTGATAACAATGACAAGGTTTGTTCCGCTTTCCTTTCTGACCATTTAAATAAAATAAAAGAAACTAAATCCTAGCTAGCAAGCTTTCCATCATACTTCTGCTAGAACTGGGAAAAGAAAATCACACGAAACTTGGTCATAACTGCTAATAAAATATAAAAATTTACTCTTTTCTAAATTTACAAGTGGTTCACATATACTTCTTCCTTCGTGTGTACTTTCATCATCTTCGTCGTTATCAGCATCTCTTTGATGCCTGAACGACTTCTACTAACGACTTCAAACTTCTCCCACCCCTCCCCCTTAAACGAAAAAAATAAACCTTCGTCCACTTCCACCAAAGGAATACTGTAAGCAAAGGTCATCATTCTCCCCTCCTCAAAGACTCCTTCTTAGGCATCTACTTTCTGCATGTGCTTCAACAAGTCGACGACGCGGTGGGAGTAGCCGAACTCGTTGTCGTACCAGGACACGACCTTCACGAAAGTTTTGCTGAGCTGGATACCGGCCTTAGCGTCGAAGATGGACGACCTCTCGTCGCCGGTGAAGTCGCAGGAGACGACGTCATCCTCGGTGTAACCAAGCACGCCGCTCAGAGGCCCCTCGGAGGCAGCCTTCATGGCGGCCTTGATGTCGTCGTAGGAGCACTCCTTGCCGAGGCGGACTGTGAGATCGACGACGGACACGTCGGGAGTGGGGACACGGAAGGCCATACCGGTGAGCTTGCCGTTCAGCTCTGGAATGACCTTACCGACGGCCTTAGCGGCGCCGGTGGAGGAGGGAATGATGTTCTGGGCGGCGCCACGGCCTCCGCGCCAGTCCTTGGCGGAGGGTCCGTCGACGGTCTTCTGGGTGGCGGTGACGGCGTGGACTGTGGTCATGAGGCCCTCGACGATCTCGAAGTTCTCGTGGAGGACCTTGGCCACGGGGGCGAGGCAGTTGGTAGTGCATGAGGCGTTGGAGACTACCTTCATGTCCTTGGAGTACTTCTCCAGGTTGACGCCGCAGACGAACATGGGAGCGTCGGCGGAGGGGGCGGAGATGACGACCTTCTTGGCGCCGCCCTGGAAGTGGGCGGAGGCCTTCTCGATGGTGGTGAAGACGCCGGTGGACTCTACGATGTACTCGGCGCCAGCCTTGCTCCATGGAATGTTCTCGGGCTTCATTTCGTTGAAGACCTGGATCTTGTGGCCGTTGACCACCAGAGCGCCGTCCTCGGCCTTCACCTCACCCTTGAAGACACCGTGGGTCGAGTCGTACTTGAACATGTAGACCATGTAGTCTAGAGCGATGAAGGGGTCGTTCACAGCGACGACCTGCAGATTTAAATTGAGGATTATTTAGCACAAATGCGATTAGAGACGAATGACTGCGTTTGCAAGTCGTACCGCCTAGTTATCTAACAATTCTACACTGCATTAGTCTAAAAATGTTACACGGCATTTGCCTAAAAAAATGCTACACAGGCTATGCTGTGTAACACAGCATTAGCCTAAAAATTCTACACTGCATTAGCCTAAAAATGCTACACTGCATTAGCTTAACCAGTCAGTTTTAGCAATATTTTAAATGTAATGTGAACGTCATTCAAGTTAAACCAGTTGAGTTAATCCCACTTATATTTATAATTATCCACAAAGTAATTGCAAACAAAAAATAGAAATAACAAAAATCAGAAAACATGAAATGAGAACCAGTACACAAATGTTGATCAAAGAAACTAACCAATTCAAGTCTTCTTGACCTGCCCGGCAAAAACTCAACCACAAGGAAGTATCTTTTAATATTTATTAATTATCCACAAAGTAATTGCAAACAAAAATAGAAATAACAAAAATCAGAAAACATGAAATGAGAACCATTACACAAATGTTGATCAAAGAAACTACCAATTCAAGTCTTCTTGACCTGCCTGGCAAAACTCAACCACAGGAAGTATATATCTTTTAATATATTTGCAAACTATTGAAAACTATCAATAAGCTAAACTTAACAACCAATATGTTTAAAACCAAAAGTATCGATATTTACAATACTCAAAAGCAACGGGTTTAAAGAGAGAGAGAGAGAGAGAGAGAGAGAGAGAGAGAGAGAGAGAGAGTGTTGTATGGACTCTCAACAGCTGACATCCGAAGTAACGGGATCAGTAGTGGGGAGGGAAGTGATTATGTCCAAGTTGGGAGGATATGGACCAATGTATGTGGGGGGGTGGGGGTGTATAGTACTAAGATGGGAGATATGCTACTAGGTGGGGGAAGGGATACGGAAATACGTGGGAGGGCAAGGTACTAGGCTGGTGGATAACGGTACCTAGGTGTGGGTGGGGGGATTAGTAGCAAGGGGGGGACAAGGTACTTTGTGAGGGAGGGGATATGGTCCTTGTTGGTTAGGGTACTAGTAATTCGTGGGGGGGGGGGTTACGGTAGGGTACTAGTAATTCGTGGGGGGGGGTGGGGGGGGTTACGGTACTATGGTTGGGGGACCATATACGTAGTACCGAGTGGGAGTACTATATACAAGACCTTGATATGGGCATATAGGTGCAAAGATTAAAGGGGGAAGAGAACCTGGAAAGGGGGGGGGGGGGGGAGAAGAAGTACCACCTGACGAAGGAGTAAGGGCGGCGACTCACCTCGGCGCCCTTCATGAGGGCAGCGCGGAGTACGAGGCGACCGATGCGGCCAAAACCGTTGATTCCGATCTTAGACATGGCGGTGGTTGAGTTGGTGGTGGAAGATTTAGTAGGGGTGAGGTGTCGAGAGAGAACTTCTGCAAAAAACAAAGGAACGCTGGAATTAGTTTATCATTTTTATTATTGAGAGAGAGAGAGAGCATCGCGACTTAGAGAAAAAACAAAGTATCTCGAGAATTAAATAAGTCTAGACGAGAGAGAGAGAGAGAGAGAGAGAGAGAGAGAGAGAGAGAGAGAGAGAGAGAGAGAGAGAGAGTGTTACGATCTCTTCTGACAGATGTCTTCCGTATAATGACTGTAGGCGGAGCTTTCAGGACCTTACACAGACTTGCCCAAATGGAATGTGGTTGTGTATACGTGCATACTATCAAATTGTTCCTATATATTATATAGGAACTCCAGGTCTTAATTTATAGTAATATTACGCTCCATGTCTCACTATAGTGTCTTATAATTTAACAGATCTCTGCAACTTTCGCTCTATTAAATTCAACTTCGAATTTAACCCGGTTAAAGAACTGTAAACAACGAAGTGTTAAATGAATATAAATGAAAATCCAATGTTTAAATTTAACCTTAACAGATTCTCTAAATATATTAACACTGCAACTAACGCAAAAGTCAATTTATCTTCGAATTTAACCCGGTAACGAAATGATAAAATAATATAAATTAAAATCAATAAGTTTAAATTCAACCGAGTAAAAGAACAACCGGTTACATTATTCTTGAATGAACGAAGTGTTAAAATCAATATAGCGATGTAAATTTAACCAGGTAACAGCCATTATAAATATATAAAAGTGACAACACTCAACTTCAACCGCTGTTGTCAAGAGACCATGAAAGAATCGATTGCTCCGTAGCCAGACTTTCAAAATTGTTGCCAGTTAGGCTTTTAAACATCTAAAAAAATAAAAGGTTAAAAGTAACGACTAATATGGAGCAAACATCTACCAAAGATGGCGAACGACGCGTTTACGTAACCTTGCATCAAGGCAAAAGCGAGATGTCCTCATGACCTTGTTCGACCTTGCTAGGTTCATTAACCTCCGGCGGGCGCGAGTTCCCCTGGCCGGCCCCCCCACCATCTTGCTCCGGTTCTAGACAGGAGCCATTTTCCCTTAGGTCTATGTATACGATTAAAGTTTCTGTACGTAAATTTAAACAGCCAGATCTTCAAAATGGTTTAATATTCAATATTTTAATATAGAAAAAAGCTACTCTAGTTTAACACGGACTATGTATTGGTTTAATACCAGCCGGTTTAATATTACACCTACTCGAGAAGTGTTAAACCTACAGCTATTTCGCAAAGCCGTCTATAAATATATTAACGTTTACACGACACTGACATAGTATGTTATAGACATACTATCTACTTGGAAAGATACGTATTATTAATCTACTTAGATACACATTATCAACCTAGTACCTTCTTCGTTAACACCAGGAATGGTTAAAATTTAACCAAATTCATTTATTCAATAACAAAAAGTTAATTTTCATAGTATATAACAATTTTATGGCTAAAATAGCCAACATTAAAGGAAAAGTAGTTCAATATAACCAGTTTCAACCAATTTCAGTTTCAAATTTGAGAATAGTCTCAAATAACCAAAATATATAGAAATATCAAATGACCAGCTTTGCATAATCTATTCATACGTCAATACTTCCATTCTTGCATTGGCAAATTGCGTAAAAAATAAACTAAGCATTTGCTGCGTAATTTTAAAAGATAATCGAGCTGTCATAATTGCTAATATTAATAATAATTATCTAGAAATATAATTACGAAAGTAAAGATTTGTCGAATTAATATAAACCAATAATGAAAACTGGCACCTCAACCATTCTTGCATTGACAAGTGCATAAAAAACAAAACAGCATTTGCAGCGCTTTTTAAATAAACTAGCTTTCATACTAATTGCTTGCAATTAAATAGAGCAATAGTGATATAAAATAGTGCAATAGTGAAATACATTTGTGCTAAATAGTTACTCTTAAAATAAAAATGGCGAGATATTACATGGCATCACTCCACAGAGTCCGAGCAGGCATCTAGAGCTGCAGACACTCGATCGAGGGTTATTTAACCGAATAAACAAGCCGCCACAAAAGCTAGCGATTCTCTAAGTGTCATAATAAATATAAAGACACTGTAAGGCCACTGTCATGCTAAAATATATAAGTTTAATCCCCACAACAGGAGAAAATGCTTGCCACATCTACAGGCTCGACCATAACTCACCGGCGATACCAACCTTCGAACAGCTATGTTAAATGAACAAACTAGCTGTTAAGGTTGCTAGCATTTATTTAAGTAAAAGTAAATAGAATGCAAACAAGGTTGGTTTCCATTTACACCCCCCAAAGAAAAAAACTATACATTCATTGCCACATCTACAGGCTCTACCATAATTGACCGGTGCTACCAACCTTCGCACAACTTTTAACGAACAAACGAGTTGTCAAGGTACCTAGCATTTATCTAAATGAGTAACATTGTAAACAAGGCTAAAATAAAGTGTTTTCATGGTAAATAACGCTTTCTCCCAAAATAAAGCGAGCAACACAGCCTCACAGCAGACACCATTATCGGCGTTACCAACCCCTCCTACGGGTCCGTCGATCAAATCGATATTATGTAAAAAGTAAACATTCCTCGACCGGCTGAATATACTTCCATTCCCTCGTTATACCGTCAACTACCACGTTAACGAAAAGGCGGTACGTGCAAAAGAAGACGCAGACGCTAAGTATAAAAAATAAATAAGGAAATATTGCGAAAATGTAGATTGATACGTGACTGTCGCTGAAGCCGGTTGGATAGAAGCTAGCGGATTTTAAAATAATTCGACGACACTAGACCTACGCTGTTCACTTAGTAACCTACGATACATAGGGCACAGAAATATCATATTTTTCAATATATCAAAAACCACTAATATATTCACGATTAAATAATACTATAGCAGACTTAAGGAACTAGCGCTCACCACTCTGGTCTGACTAGACTGACGCCGGCACAGCGCCGTTGGGTCTTTTTTATTCAGTGCTCCTTGTCACGTGATCACGCTAGACCAATCAGGGTGGAATTACGGTTAAACGGCGCCGTTATGCCGGGATACCGATTCCTACAGGTACAGGTGAGAGAGCGAATGCAAATTCGACAGATGTCACGCAATAAATCAACGTCTTTAACCTTCTAATATCAAATTATTTAATCACAAAATGGCAACTACATCTCCAACCGGCTTCGGCGACCATTACGAAAATGTACGATATTCCACGAACCTTTTAACTAAATTTAACGATCAACATTAAACAATCTTTACGATGAGTACAACGAACGTCTGAATCAATGACGAATTTCGTTCATATTTTTTTAAAACATTAATGAGGAACTAGCAACTGTCGCCAGGGGTGTTGGTGTGCGCATGCCCAGACGTCGGTTCTCGTTGTAACCTTCTGCTTCGACCTTCAGAATATCTCCGAGGACACACAAATGTCATAAGATAACTTTGTAACATTTGTTTATATTCGTTACATAATTATGTAATTTATCGGTTGAATTAACTATAAAACAAATGTTAAAATAAAGGTGTTCGTCAATGAATCATTTAAATAAATAACCATAGCAACAAAACTCCTACTGCAATGACATAACTCGGAACATGGGAACTGCGCAAAAGGCAAATTTCACCTTTGTTCGTCCTTATGGAATTAATTTCCCGTAGCGATGGTTGACGAGGAAACCTATCAATCAATGTAGACTTATGCACGATTATTCCACCAATTGAATAGGTTAATCGTGCGCAGACATCTTGTGCCGAAGTGTTGCTAGGTGGATTAAGGATTTCTAGATTGCGCAAGGTTCATGATCTGAATATTAAGATTGATTGTTGTGCGCGATCCTGAAAGCAGAGGGAAATATCCTCTTAAAATTATACAGATTGACTTCGACTCTTTTATAGGGGGTAGGGGGAAGGCGTGGGAGAGGCGCCCCCCAATTTATTTACGTCATCAAATCAATCCTTCAATAGCTGCCAAATATGTGCTTGCAGATATTTGATTGATTTTGAAAACTGGTAGCCTTCTATATGCAAATTTTTGTATTATTATTTTTATGAATTTTCAGCTGTAAATGGGGAGATGTATTTGATATTTGGAGAGTTTTTCCTCTCCCAAGGTATCCACAACCCAATGCTACGTGCTAGCCTACACTGGGAACTCCTGGTTTTCATTTATACATACACACACACACACACACACACACACACACATATATATATATATAATATATTATATATATATATATATATATATATATATATATATATTATATATATATATCTTTATATAGGTATATCTAGACTGTGGTCATAACAGTGGGGAGATTGTGAACTTGAGAGTCGACCAGTTTGATATATTCTTTGCAATTTGTGTAAATATTTATATATCAATTTACACTGTATTTTAATAGTTTATTTATATTTTTATCTAACTCCTAATTTAATAATTTAACCTTTTATTTCGTTTCTAACACGTGATCCTCTTCTTTCTGTATTTCTTGTTATATTCTGTTTATTTCTTTCAAATGAAAACTCATATTCTTTGGAAGCTTGAATTTTAGGTCAATGGCCCTGGTTATTATTATTATTATTATTATTATTATTATTATTATTATTATTCAGAAGATGAACCCTATTCATATTGAACAAGCCCAGCAAAAGGGCCACTGGCTTTATATTCAAACTTTCTAAGAATATTACAATGTTCATTTGAAAGAAATTACAGACGATAACAGGAAATACAGAAATAATTGATCAGTCATTACAAAAGTGAAAATAAATTAATAAATTCATAAGTAAATTCATAAAAAATATATGTAAATTATTAAAATATACAAGGGGAATTGGTTCAGTTTTTTCTAAACATAGTGATTTATTTATGTAAGCATACAACATTGTGATAATTACAGAGAATCTGTTTTCTTGAAAAAAAAGGAATTACGACAAAAGTTTAATAAACAAATAAAAAGAAAGAAATTAAACATAAATATTAGAATAAATTGTCAGCCACTGGGAAGACTAGATAATAAAGGACTAAAATAAATATATAAATAAATAAATAAAGTTGACTTTGGTAACAGGCCAGCGGTACTGCAGATCTGCAGGTCCCGAAAATAGGGGGCGTGGCCCCCTCCCTCACCCTTCCAAACCCCATCTCCCCCTTCCCTATCGTCTTGGCTCCTCCGCCCTCCCCTCCCCCCATCCTCCCCATGGATAAGTGCCATGCGTGGACGCGAGCCAAGGTCACAGAAGGTGACCATCAGTGCCACCCTGGGGGAATGGGACCGGGAGAAGGGTAGGTAGGGAGGTCACATTTGCGTGACCTCTTGACCTGACGAATTTAGTAAATACAGTTGATATTAATTTTGACGTCTAGATGTAACTTTACTTAAGTTCTTGACGTAGCTGTACTTAAGTTCTGAGCAACTTTACTTATGTTCTTGACGTATCTTTACTTAAGTTCTTGACGTAACTGTAATTAAGTTCTGAGCAACTTTACTTAAGTTCTTGGCGTTACTGTACTTAAGTTATGAGCAAATTCACTTAGTTTTTGGTGTAACTCATCTTCTTCTGAGCAACTTTGACGTAACTTTACTTAAGTTCTCGACGTAACTTAAATTCTTCTGAGCAACATGATGTAAGTTTCCTCAAGTTCTTAACGTAACTGTACTTAAGTTTTTTTTAGAGCAACTTGACATAACTTATTCACAGTTCTTCCGAGCAACTGGACGTAACTTTACTTAAGTTCCTCCAAAAAAAACTTGACGTAACTTAATACTTAAGTTCCAAGCAACTTGATGTAACTTAGTCGAATTCCCACAACTTGTCGATATAATTCATTGCAACTTAATGATTTACAAAAATTATTAATTAATTTTTACGTCAAAACGTAACTTGAATAATTGTACAAAGCCAACTTAATCTTACCAATTGAATTATCCTGGTAACTATGAATTTTTGCGATAATTATCAATTATTTACTTGAAGTATTATATAATTAATATATTCATTATTTTCATGATTTGATCATTGTGAATTTTTGTTAAAATCATCAATTACTCATCTGAAATACTCAATAATTTAACATAAACTATTTTGATAATTTTGATTTTTTAAATGGTCAATTATCCATCTGGAATACTCAATAATTTTGCATTATTTATTTTGATAATTGGGATTTTTTAAAATTATCAATTATTCATCTGGAATACTCTGATTTTACATCCGTTATTTTGACATTTATGGTTATTTAGTCAGAATTATCGATTATCCATCAGAAATACTCAATAATTTTACATTCATTAATTTGATAATTATGATGTTTTGTTGAAATTATCAATTATTCATCTGGAATACTCCAATTTTACATCGATTATTTAGATAATCATGTTTTGTTTAAATTATCAATTATCCATCTGGAATAATCGATAATTTTATATTTATTATTCTGATAATTACGAGTTTTTGTTAAAATTATAAATCATCCATCTGGAATCATCTATAATTTTACTTTCGTTATTTTAATAATAATTATGATTATTTTGTCAAAAGTATAATTTATATTATCAATGATCCATCTAAAATACTCTAGAATTTTACATCCATTATTTTGATAATTACGACTTTTTGTTAAAACTATCTTGAGAGAGAGAGAGAGAGAGAGAGAGAGAGAGAGAGAGAGAGAGAGAGAGAGAGAGAGAGAGATTATTCAGTGGTGTTAACACAACAAACGTCACAGATTCCTAAAAGATACCATTGGCCAATACACATTTATTTACACGAGAGAGAGAGAGAGAGTTTACTTGCGTAAGGAAGGCATGGCGCCACCCCAAGGCCGATACGCAGTTCTGGAGATGATGTTGAGGAATTATCGGAATTATCATACAGGTAAGACTGCAATGAGGTGGGTAGTACCTGTAGCTTATAGTCAAACTCTACGACACTTCGGACTTAGAAGATTTTTTTTTCCACTCTGTTATGTTTTCTCCCTGTAAAGTTGTCTAAAAGCCACATACGTAGGTCTAACGGTGTATACATACCGGTAGGTCTAACGGTAATACATAGGAACTGCAAAAAATAAGTATTGGAATCTAAGTTATTTCGTGTTTGTTATCAATCAAGTTTACCAGGGACTTAGAACTAAGTATTTCACCCTCTTTTAATATTTTCTTTCTGCTAAGTTGTCTAAATGTCACTTATAGGTCTACTTCCTGCTAAGTTGTCTAAATGTCACTTATAGGTCTAACGCTAGCACACAGGAACTGCAAAAAAGTGGCGGAATCCTAACTTATTAGAACTATCTTGATATTAAAGTAAGTTTTGTCTAGCGTATTAGTCCTATCTTGGTATTATGTAAGTTTTGTCATGTTCTTTATCTATATAATTCACTCGGGACTTAAAAATAAGTTATTTATTTATTTATTTATTTTTTACTTTACTTTACTTGTGAGATTTTATTTCAGCTAAGATGTCTAAACGTCACATAGGTCTAACTGTTAACACAGAGGAAGTACAAAAACCTGGTTTTCAATTTTTTTCATTTAATTATAAAGGTCAGTTGAATGTGCAAATCTTACCAAAACATTCAGTAATTCATCATTTACTTTATTATTTACTTTACTGCCTTTCTGACATATAAAGTAATGTTGCAAACACTTGAATATTTATGTATGTAGCGTCAAAACATTAGGCCGATAAATAAAAATGTTTGTGTACAGGTCATAAGGACTGGCCAAAACCTTCAATAATTCTTCATTTACTTTATTGACTTTCTTAAGTACAAAGTAATGTTGTAAACACATGAGTATGCATGTACGTAGTGTCAAAACATTAGGCCAATAAATCAACCTAATGTAGTTTACAGGACATAAGTATACGGCGTTGCAAATGAATGGGTCTATTTTCCCAGTGATGTACAGGGTGGTGTCCATAAAGTCCCAGTACCATTTTCTAGGCAATAGATACTTTTAATGGTACTGGGACTTTATGGACACCCTGTAGTATATAAGTCTAACTGATAATTTAATTTCTTTCTTTCTCTTTAGAGACAGAGTTAAGTTTTGTACGTAGCTTATTTGACAACTACTCATTAAGTGTGCAATGCATTGCTAACTACTTATAAAAGTGCGGACATGTATCTGCTAAGCAGGTTCAGACTACTTATTAAAACCTGGTGACCTTGGTATGAGTTGCATCTATAAACGGTCACTTTTTTGCTATAGTAGTTCAGCAGTTAACGATTTTAAATTATAATGAAAAAAGACACTTAGAATTGTAAAAATGTTGAAAAGAAAACCTGAAAAATAAATAAGTAGATAAATAAATAGAAATGAATATTAAATCATAAAAATTATGCAATTGTTCCTTATAGGCCTACACAAACACACACTGACACACTTTACTAATCTTTTATCCCACGCCACTATTCTGTTATTTACGTAAAGGCCAAAGTACTTTTGTGATAAGTAAAATTCACGTTATTTATCGCACAAACACGAGTAAATCTTTAATGTGGAAAAAATTTTAATGTGGAAACTGAACGATAGGAAAGAATTCCTGCATGCAAAAATTATTTAATTTATTATAGATTTTAGCGAAGAACTCTCCCGTCTTGGAGCCAAGCCATATGGCAACACTTTCAGTTCGAGTTATATAGTTTTTTGAACGTCATTGGTGATTGGAAACTGGTTCTGATACATAAAAAAACATAATACATTACATCTGGTTATATGGAAAGCCCCCAAAAATAAAATAATAATGATAATAATAATAAAGGTTTACTGTCAGATTCTGGTGAAGTAGGCCTAGGCTCCTCCTCTTCTTCTTCTTCAACTTCGTCCGAAGACTCCGAATTCCTTCCCGAGGACGAAGCGTTGTCACTAGGAGTAGCCCTCCTGGGCGTCGATGGAGAGGGAGTTTTGGAGCTGGAGTGCGGACTGGGACTCGGAATGTCAGCCTTCCTCAGCTTGGAAGCAATAACTCCCATGGGCGTGTCAGAGGAAGGGCGGCGTGACCCACATACTCACACGAACCGGAGTGTTTGTCACGTCAGCAAGGGCTGTCGACTTAAACATGGTACTAGGGTGGTTGGTGTGTAGTATATATGGTTCGATATGAATGTCGATATATAGACGGGGCGGGAACGGGTTCTAAGCGGTATATAATGGGTGGGGGGTGCGGGTTAGGTAGGAGGGGGATGGTTGAAAATCGTATACATAACATTTTTAAAACGTTTTTGGACCCTTATCATAAATCTGTAGCTAATTTTAGGGTATAATATCTTTGCCAGAAACTGAAAACTCCTTGATGGAATGGAGGGGGGGTGGGGGGTTATGTGGGAGGGGGATGGTTGAAAACCCTCCACATACTATTTTCCAAAAGGATTTTAGGACTTTATCCTAAATCTGTAGCTAATTTTAGTCTAATATCTTTGACAGAAACTAAAAACTCCATTGATGGCAGAGACAAAATTCACTAGTTGAAGAATATGGTATTTTAGACCAATTCAGAACAAGGACGACTATGACTATCATCTCTAGGATATATACATTCATAGGCCTACAGCTGGGAAGTAGCTGAGAGACGGGAAAACTGGTTTAGGCATCCAGTAAGCTCGGAGAAAGCTGTTAGATCATGGCCTCTGATAGGCCTAAGCCGTCAGGTATTTTCTTGGGGACGCCTTGGTAACATAAACTTTCCCGTACCTAAGCAAGCCACAAAAGCATTATTATTTACTGGGCCAGGTTGTTTAAATCCTTTATTTATATAATTTATATATATATATATACATAAATAAATATATTTTAGAATGGAATTAAACCATGCAACTAATAAATAATATTTACTGTAGCTCCGATAGGCCTAGATTTGTCGAATACTTTTGGTCACACCTTTCCCGTATACCTACGCCACGAATAGCGTTATTTACAGGACCAGCGTAATTCATGTAATTATTTACTATCTAATAACGTTATTTAAACGATATCTATATATAAATTTAGCTTAGAATGGAATTACGTCATAGGCATAACAAGAAACATCGACTGTGAGCTGATGTATCAAGAGTATACCTTTATCGTAAGGACAGGTGGCATTAGTACTATACCACACCTGTAGTCATATCTATACATTTGCATTGAATTATGTACCAATTTTACTTTTAAAGAACTTAGGTATTCTGTTTTTGTGGAACAAATAATATAATAATAATAATAGCTTAACAGCTCAGGCAAACCTGTTCTTATCATGACAAGCCAACTTACAATACACTTTTACTTTGGACATCACACTGAAATTACGTAATATTATGTTTGAAGAATTATGAATTGATAACAGTGCATTGTCTGAAGTGTGTCATCTTACAGTAGCTCGTGGGGAGAGAGAGAGAGAGAGAGAGAGAGAGAGAGAGAGAGAGAGAGAGAGAGAGAGAGTTACGTGATGTAAGTCATGTTGTTTAGACGTAGAGGAAACATGCAATACCCAGCTGACGAAAGGGTTACATTTCTAGGAAAGCATATATAAAAACATTAATATTAAGTATTACAAGTAGGAAAACGTAAAGTGTTTGCTACTTAAATTGTAAAGTATCGATAGTTCATGAGATATTTATCAATATCGATACTTAAGCACAGAAAATTCTACATATGAGTCTAAGAGGTAAGTATACTTTTCCCAGTAACCTACAAAGACGTGACGATTCGGAAATTATAGTACTAAAGAAAAGGGTGTTGAAGTACTAAAGTGTATCACTACAGAGTAATCAGAGCGAGAGGAATTACATCAGTAAGTTTACAGTTACTTCTAAGTAAACCTCTGCACGTTGGTGTTGGTGGCTCAAAGCAGCATCGTGTGACCTTGAATGAGAAACCTTTCAGGATAAGTCTAACATTTTGGCTTTTTTTGTTCTCCATTTACTCAGTAACGCAATATTGCTTGTAATAAAGGACTATAGTAGTGTCAGTCAAGCTTTATTACTATTAGGAAGTCTTAGAAATTTAAAATGAATCACTAAAGTAATCCTTCAGTGTACTACGTCTAATCGTGTTTGAGAGAGTTCCCTTAGGCTATAGCGCTATAGTTCTATGTCTAATCATATTCTACAGAGCTCCCTTAGACTATAGTCCTATGGTTCTATGTCTAATCATATTTAGAAGGAGCTCATTTAGGCTATATTAGAACGTCTAATCGTGTTTAAGAACTCAATAAACTATAGTACTACGTCGGATCATGTTTCAATGAGCTCCCTTAGGTTATAGTACTACGTCTGATATTTTACAATTCCTTTAAACTATAGTACCACGTCTAACCCTATTGAGAGAGTTCCCTTAGGCTGTAGTACTACATCTAACCTTGTTTTAGAAAGCTCCCTTGAGCTATAGTACTACGTCTAATTCATCTTTCAGAGAGAAGCTTTAAGTTTAGTACTACGTCTAGTCGTATTTTAGAATCCTATAGTACTACGTACGTCTCATCATATTTAAGAGCCCTTAGATTCTAGTACTATAGTACAGTATGCAGCAAAACTCGAGTGACCTGATTTCAGTGATTTTCGTTCAAAAAGGGACTAACTGGCAACTCTTACCTTCTTCACATTTCTAATGACACTAAATTGCAACGGCGAAACATTTTGAAAACTTCGCTCAAAAAAAGATACAGTTCACTTAACATGGTTTTATAGTAAAAAGCTATATTTTTTGTATCAAATATCAGCTAGATCATTAGAAAAACATTAACACCTTAATCTTAATTATGGTAAATATGAAAAGACGTAAATACTTAACGAATTTTACTTTTAAGCCATCAATAGTAGTTTATTTAATGTAATGAACGTATCGGAGATGCAGTTGTGGGCGTGGTCTAACAAGACGTCAACTGTGGTCATTTGCCAAACATGGTTGGAGCAACCCGACAGCGACCGGAAACGTCACCCACACAACAAGGAGAGCTATAGTTGAGCTCCATCTCGACAGATTTCAAAAAAAAAGGCATAGCTAATAGTCTTAATATCACAAGACAACTGTGTTAGATAGCTAAAACGATACAACGAGGAAGGATTGAATAGCATCCGATCTTGGGAGACCCCGCGGCACAACCGCAGAAGAAGACGAAGTGTTGATTAACTTTATAACCGAACACCCATTTTCGTCATCATTTTCAGTGAAACGAGAAACAAGAATACAAACATCAGTTGACATTGTAAGACGTCAGTTTTCGAGAAGCAATTTTTTTCATGTAGGAACCTGCGCTCAAGCCTCTACTTACACAGACGACGCATATGGACGCCATCGTCTCGGGTTTTTTGCTCGAATATCTGTCCAAGAGCGAGCAGTTTTGGGAAACTTATATTTTGTGACGAGAAGACATTTTGCAACGACCAACAAGAAGAAGACTGCACTGCTGGCGTCCAGGAAAAACCAGGTAATGAACATTTACTTATTTTGCTTTATATATTTTTACGTGGTAGCCTAGGTGTGATATACTTTGTTATAGGCCTGTCTGTATATATCTAAAGAGTTTTAATGATGATATTCCTCTTTCACTGGTTTTTAAACCTGCTGACAAATATCTTTAATGGAAGTTTTTAGGATGTAATCACGGAGAAATATACAAGAGAAGATATAAATTAATTTGAGCTAGGGTGGGAGTTGGGAATTGTCATTACTGAAGAAGCAGTTTAAATTTCTGTGAAATCCCGCCTTCGCTTCGCAGTGTTGCTTGGGCGGGAAAACCAGTTGCAGAGGAAGTTCGTGCTAGCTTTCCTGAGTCTCGTGAATGTTTGAATACACATTGCACTGACTTAAAAGACGTTTAAGGTTACTATGCTATGACAACTTTTCTTATGCCTCTTTTCCGAATTCATAATATATACTATTAGGCCTATATAACCAAAGTTTTCTTGTAATTATTTTACTGTAAAACTAGTCTGGCAGAAAATACAACTGACGTAGCTGTTTCTATTTAAAATGGTTTGTAATTGTATATCATTTAATAGAGGAAAGGCGGCGAAAAAGTATAATTTTGTGTCTTTATAAGTTTTGATTAAATGCATATTAGAGAACTGTTTCTCGGAGAAAAAATTCAAATAGGCCTATACATACTTGTGGAGTTTATATATATATATATATATATATATATATATATATATATATATATCTATATATATATATATCTATATATATATATATATATATATATAGATATATATATATATATATATATATATATATATATATATATATATATATAATAAAGCTCCACAAGTATATATATAATATATATATATATTATATATATATAATATATATATATATATATATATATATATATATATATATATAATATAATATAGTTTTATAGAATAACCTTATAGTATTTTCTTAACATTGCACTTCAAGTCTTAAAAGTTAAAAGTTCTGTGTTATAGCAATATTATCGAAAGGATGGCTTAATAAAAGCGCCAGTCCTTTTTTTTCTTAATCCATAAGATTTATTGATGAGAGGAAGAACTGCAGTTAAAAGTTTCTTTTATATTTAAAAGTAAGCCCACTGTCATTGTTTCTCTCCGAATATCTGTAAATTTATATTTTCTCTAAATCCTTCTCTCTATTTTTTCAGGTTTGAGGATAAAATATATCGAACCAAATCGACGAGGTGGGAGGATAACCGCGGGCCTTTGGGTTGGATGGCGTCTTGCGGACCAGGTGCTTTAGTGCCAATCCATGAGCGATTAAATGGCAGGCAGTATATATGTTGACATTCTTGACGAGGTGCTGATTCCATCTGTTAGGATGCAACAGATTCCGGAACCGTTGCCCATGTTCTTGCAATGGACAACTCCTCTGTTTATAATAGCATGCCAGTGAGAAATGGTTACAACAGCATCCAAAGTTATTCGGATCAACTGGCCTGCAAAATCTCCGGATCTCAATCGCATGGAAAAATTTGTGGGCCATTATGACAAAGGAATGGGATGGCTCCGTTCTGAACAGTAAACAAGCCATCATAAGCCATTGCTTGTCAGTATGGGAGTCTATGCTGTGGGGAAAATTTTGTACAAAATTTGTATTAACCTAACGCTCACATACTAAATATCAATCAATTCTCTCTCTCGCTCTGTGTGTGTGTGTGTGTGTGTGTGTGTGTGTGTAGCTATATATATATGACGTGTTTTAAAAGACGAAGTTGTGTTTACTCTATTTGTTTTGCTGGAATTTGTATTTTATTTTTCACAGGGACCTATGTATTTCAAGAATTATACGTATTTTTTAAATAATTATAGTGGTATACTATTTACTTAACCTATACCGTTTTTATTATCAATTATATTCATTATTTGCTACTTGGTTTATTGATGCCTTTACTAAGTTACTTTCTTGAGATTTACCTAGGATTTCGTTTGTTAGACCCCAACTGGTGAAGGGAATGCATAGTGCCCGCCAATGGCTTAGTGCTGCCTTCGCTTCGCCTTATCCGTAGGGCCAAGTGCACTTCGCGCTTCTCGATTATATCATATAGGCCTAAGAAAAAAAATAAAAAAATGACGAAGTATATCACCACCAAGACTGTGGAAGAATTTCACAAATCCTGCTTTATGGTCTTTTAGACACCCTTCATAAGTTGCAAAGATTTGATGCAACTTGTTGCAGTCTGTAATATAAAGTCAATAGCATTGGCCTCGACATTATTGTTTATAATACGTTACAGTTGTCCTTCTGTAGAATCTGCACTCGACAGTTGTAGCTGATAATATCACACCTGATTAGTCTTCCATTCGTAATTAAAAGCAAAATAATAAAAAATTAATTGTATTTCTAATATCGAAGATTACTCTTCACCTTGCTTATTTATTCACTTATTTATTATTTACTTTTCTTCAAACTGAAGAAACCCCTCGGAGACTAGACTTATGTAGCACTGGCTATAACCTAAGCCTAAGCCATAATTTATTGCAAGTATCGAAATCATGATCCTGACTAACATTTGCTTTATACACAAAACTACAAAAGCGAAAAGTAATAACTATGAATTCATATCCCAAATGCATCAAATGTTATCATTAGACTATGCTCTGCTCAACTCTTCTCTTCACTCCACCGCGATGTCCTCTTCCACTGTGTCCAGACTGACGATTCCACGACTCATGGAAGTCACGGTGAGCAGAGGGTTTTTCATGCTACAGTAAACATATTTAGTTTTCGTTCAGAAATATTGTAGCGTGAAATATTTTTGTTTTCCAGGTTCCAATATATTTCAATGATAAGATTCTATATGACAAGTGACCAACTTTTCTTCATACATACCACATTTATAAAATAATGAGATTTAATACTAATTGGCAACTTAAGAACAACGCTTGTCCAGTACAAAAATAAAAAAGTCGCACGAGTTTTGCTGCATACTGTACTACGTCTGATCATATTGTAGTGAATTCCGTCAGGTGTGCGCTATCTCTGCCACTTTCCCGTCAACACAGATAACGAAAGTAAAGTTCTCACTGCATGATGTAACGAGCACTACGCAATAAGATAAAAAGTATGAGATGAAGTATAAGATAAATGATAAAAGTATCTATTGTCCTGGTAAGATTATGGAGGCTTAGGCCATGTGGCGGATATAAGCGCGATAACGGTCTCTGGGTACGACACAGACACTTGCTTAGAAAACAGGTGTTCATAGGTTTATAGTTTGTCCATAGGACAGATGCACTTGTCATTCGCATGAGTGTTGTCTATGTATGGTATGTATTATCAACATACACATACAAATGCCTATTTTTTTACCATAAGCATTTTATTCATTCATGCGGACAATATGTGGAATTATAGGACTAATGAAATCTATATTCATTTATTACTTATATAAGTACTGAAAGACTACATATCACAAATATCTTTTTATTATATAAATGAATATATTTTCGTAAATCGACGTTAACTTTACCTTGTAAGTAATAAAAGAATTATGTACTTTTTAATAATTAAATCACACTTTATTGGTAATATTAAGTAGTTTCAGTTGAACTGTTCGCGAGAAAGTTTCTAAAAACTAAAATTTATTAGTTATACGTAATTTCAGAGCACACTATTGCGCATTATATAGTTGCAGCTTGAATTTCTAGTAAAGTATACAAGTAGAATGAGAGTTTTATTCCAAAATAAGTGTCTTATTTCCTAAAGAAATGAAAGTTGTTTGACGAAACTTGTTCTAGAAGCAAAGCAAAGTAACACACATACACACACACACACCACACACGACACGACAGTCAGGTTGTAGGTATCCCTAGACCTATAATAATCAAACTCCTACGGTCGTGACGTCATTAGCCAACACCCATGTTGTATTACCAATACCAGCAGTCTATTCCTGGTCTCCTACCGGTCCCCTCCCTCGCTGGTTTCTGGACCCCCTTGGCCTCCTCCCCCCTGGTCTCCACCTGGTCTAGACTACACAAGGCTCGCCAACCGGGAGGGGAAGTGAAGCTAAAAGCTACTGTAGGTCAATCCTCGACAAGCCTATCGATCTATTTTGCTTACAAGGAGCACTGCTTCAGTCATATGGCGACGACTCTCTCTCTCTCTCTCTTAGACACAGGCACACGCACAGGCACAATTATATTTGCTGTTTGTGCATACAATCATTGGTTATTATACATCACATATAAAGAACCTTTCTATGACTTCAGGGCCTCTCTCTCTCTCTCTCTCTCTCTCTCTCTCTCTCTCTCTCTCTCTCTCTCTCTCTCTCTCTCTCTCTCTATATATATTATATATATATATATATATATAATATATATATAAACTTTTCCGTACTAGCTCACGAAATAAGAGAGAAACTTCGGTGTCAGTGATCAGTGATTCTCTCTCTCTCTCTCTCTCTCTCTCTCTCTCTCTCTCTCTCTCTCTCTCTCTCTCTCTATATATATTATATATATATATATATATATATATATATATATATAAACTTTATCGTACTAACATTTGAAGTAACACGAAGCTTAGCTAGGTTGTCACAGGACCTGTGGCGCCAGGAAACTTACTGTTTGCTATCAGTCAATCAACCACTCTATGATCTGTGAATGATTTTATTATCGTCCAAAGATTTAAAAGATAAAAGAAATAAAAAAGAAATGGAAAGAATAAGAGATATAATGCAGCCAGTCAAGTAACTTTTGCATCGTGTTCGGACAGTAACTAGACAAGTCCGCCACCAAAACCTGCTTTTGTCGTTCCTTTTTTGGAGAGTCAAGGTTAGGGACCAAATATCTTACCGGCAATAACCCCTCCCCTTCCCCCCCTCCCCCCCCTTCCCTCCCCCTTGCCCACCAACTACACCTACCACCCCTGCCCACTTCCCATAAGCCTAGATATCTCACATAAGTGGCTGGCTATCTGTAGACTGATGCTAGTACCATGGATAACTTGCGCCAACTTAGTTCATTGATAAATCGTATTATTATTATTATTATTATTATTATTAGCACTTCCTCCTCCCTCTTCCACTCCTTAACCCCCTAAAACAACCCCCTTCCCACAAGCCTAGATATCTCACACAAGTGGCTGACCGATCTGTAGGCTGATGTTGTACCATTGAACTCACATCCATTAAGTTTATTATTATTATTATTATTATTATTATTATTATTATTATTATTATTATTATTATTATTATTATTATCAAGAAGGTAAACCTTCTATTCATATGGAACGCAGAGGGCAATAGAAAACACAGAAAGAAGACAGCTTAGATATTATAACAGGAATTAATAAAAAAAAAGAGATAGAAACGTAAATGATTTAAGAAAATATTCATAGACACAATATATTTATCTTCATGAACTTGGTTTTCATCTCTGAAGTCTGTGATAGGAAATGTATCGCTGACGTGGTATCTTATCTGTCTTTATATTTTATCTTCTCCTCTCACAGGAACATTGGGGAGTGAGTTCTTATCTCTCTCTCTCTCTCTCTCTCTCTCTCGTTATCGTAAGAAACCAGCAATGGAAATTTTCATTTGATAATTTGTTGTGTCTCACTTTTACCTCTTTGCTTTCGACTGTTTATTTATTTATTTATTTTTTGTGATTTAGGGATTCTTAAAATATTGTTTTGTTGTCTTTTCTAGCTCTCTCTCTCTCTCTCTCTCTCTCTCTCTCTCTCTCTCTCTCTCTCTCTCTTGCTTGGTGAGGCGTTCCCGCGTGCAGTCAGATTAATCAACAGATATCACAAGTTTAACTTACGCCTAGAATTTGAGAAATATCTAGAAGTGTTCGTGAACTATCGGTGATAAGATTAGTGTGAAAATAGTAGGATAAAGCGTTTACTAAGTTAGTTTATCAAGAGAAATACTGTAAATCAGAGCAAGATGGCAGTAAGTTCCAACTGTGGAAAAAAATGGCGAAATTTAGCTTGTTTGGCAGATTCGCAATACGATGAGGTAGCAGGAAGGGAACTGGCATTTCTCATCTATGAGATCAGCAACAGTCCTAACCAAAAAGATACAAAAGCATTCATAGATATATTAAGAAGGATATAATTCCTTCAAACTGGAACAAATCAACAGAACACATCTTGAAAATAATTGAAGAAGTTCCAAATAAAATCCAAGTGGTCAAGAGACTCATAAAGAAAATATACATAAACCAACATATTCCGACAAAGAAAATGAATAAGGTGAACATTGTGAATATCCTAATTGATGCATTAGGAAAAAGAATGCCAAAAGCATGCAAACTGTGTAAGGTGTGGTATAGCATAGTTAATCCACAAAACCTAATCAGAAAATGTGCTGCATGCAACATTCCGACACATCCACAATGTGCTGAGTAATGCAAGATATGAGAAAGATACCAGAATATTTTGTCTCAACATGTCTATCATGGATAGACAATGTTATTAAAATCAAGATTGAATGTACAAATAGTTGAGGATGAAGAAGAGGAAGAAGAAGAAGAAGAGGAAACGGAAGAGAAGTAAACAAAACTGAAATGACAGATAAAAATAAGGAAAACAAAGAACAAGATATAAGTATGGATGCAGAGATACTCATTGATACTAAATATGAGGCAATAAAGCAGCATACTTACGAGAATAAATTACGATATGACAACACAAAGAAAATCCCGAAGAGGCTCTACCAGATCTACACAATGACGGGAAAGAGGAAAAAAATAAGCAAAAAAAAAACAAAAAAAAACAAAGTCTGCAACCTTTTGAAAAGAGGGAATTGCAGATTTGGAGAAAGATGTTTACTACAAACATCCTAAGGTATGTCCACAACTATGAAATATATGGTAAATGTGCATACCTAGATGGCTATGAGGATGATTTGCAGAGATCTGCATCCAAAAATATGCAAAAACCTAAAAGAAGGAAAAGGATGTAAGTTCGACAAAAAATGTAAATATATGCACCCTGTAGTCATGAATCATAATCAATAAATAATCAATCAAGTAATAAATCCAAATAAGAAAGAAACAAATAAAGAGAGGAACAAAGGATATCAGGTAAAGAAAAAGCAAGCCATCAACGAGATATGCAGAGATGTCAGCAAAAAATTTCAAAGCCTCAGCTCCAAGATACTACTCAAGAGATAATAACTGTATTTATTATGCAAGAGGATATTACAGATACGGAGAAAATTGCAGATTCAGACATGAATAATTATTGATGAAGGAAGATCAAATATTATGGAAAAGTTGGATAATGTCAGAATTTCTGGAAATGAAAAAAAGAACAACATACCAGAACAGGAAAGAGACACGGAAAAATCCTTATTATTACCCATATTAAATGAAGGAGAAAACACGCAAACCATCATAGTGATGAATGCGCAGTGTTTAGTTACGAGTAACTCAAAAAGAAAAATAGAGTACTTAGAAGAACTAACCCAAATTGAAAAGAAAATAGATATAATGAATATAAGTGAAACCTGGTATTCCCAAGAGACTGGGAATGATGATCAAATAAAAGGGTTCCAAACTTATAGATCAGATAGAAAAATAGGAATCAAGGGGAACCGCAATATATGGGAAAGTACAAAAAACAAGGAAAAATATATGAGAAATATAGTAAACTCAGAATGTGAACTAATATGCGGTAGAATTTGAATCTGAAAAATTAATGAACATAGTAATATATAGACCTCCTAATACTAAAGAGTTTGACTTAACAATAGAAAAATTGGATGATATATGTAGAAATCACAAGGACTGGACTATTCTCCTATCTGGAGACTTCAACTTTCCTTTCGTAGACTGGAAAGAACGAATAGGAGATTGTGGTTGTACTTATACATATAAAAAAGAGAGTAATAGTAGTGCAGAAGATAGAGGCAATTCGAAAAGCTATTAGATATGCTACTAGAATACAACATTCAACAAATAAATCACCTGCCAACGAAGAAAGGAAATACTTTAGACCTAGTATTTGTGAACGAGATGAAATTATGTTAAAGAAATATAGTTTATAATGCGATTATTTCAGACCATGAGTCATAGAATTAACAGTCCATTCCAAAGCAAGTGAAAACAGAGATAAGCAAGAAATGAAAAAGTGGGAAGGATATGGAAAATACTTCTACAGTAAAAATATAAAATGGCCAGAAATAAATGAAGAATTAAACAAAGATTGGGATAACATTTTCGTAAGTGATGACATAAGGGTAAATACGGAGATATTATATAAACTATTAGGAAAGAAAATAGTGGATTAAATATAATACCGAAGAAGAAAAGTAAACATCATTCGTGCCATACCAATAAGACCAGAAGGCTTGTTTTCCAGAAAATCATAAAGTGGAAAAAAGGTCTTGCAAAAGAAAAAAATGCATGGAAAGTTATAGAACTAAAAGTAAGATAGAAAATGCAGAACAAAAGATTATACAATCAAAAGAAAATGAAAACGGGACTTGGAAGAAAAAACCTATTAAATATCAAGCAAAACCCCAAACTATTATACTCATATGCGAAGAAGATGAATAAAAAAGAAGAATAGAAATAGGCCCTCTGAGAATTGAAGGGAGATTAACGAATGAAAAAAAGGAAATTTGCAACATACTGGCAGAACGATATAAGAGAGAATTCACCCCTAGAAATATAATGAAGATAATGATATAGAAGTAAGGGATGAAAATAGTGAATATTTAGCTGACATAGATATTAATGAAGCTGATATTGTGCAGGCTATTAATGAAATTAAAAATGGAGCTGCTGCAGGGCCTGATGGAATTCCTGCTATTTTGTTAAAGAAAGTAGTTCATTCTATCGCAAAGCCACTTGCAAATATTATTAAACGAAAGTGTTAGATACAGCAAGATTTATGATGAGCACAAATTAGCATATATTACCCCTACTTTCAAAAGTGATCAGACTAAGAGGCAGTATTATAGGCCTGTGAGTCTAACATCACATATTATGAAAGTGTATGAGGTAATGAAGAAAAATATTATGAAACATTTAATAAAAAATAATTTGTTTAATAAAGGACAACATGGTTTCGTACCCGGAAAAAGTACACAAACCCAACTGTTAGTCCACCGTGAGAAACATATTCAAAAATATGAAAAGCGGAAAATGAAACAGATGTGGTTTATTTAGACTTTGCAAAAGCTTTTGATAAAGTAGACCTAATATATTAGCGAAGAAAATTAGAAAACACAATATCGTGGATAAAGTAGGAAGATGGTTTAAAAGAATTTTTAACACAACAGAAAACAGATAGTTATTGCAAACGACGAGAATCGGATGAAGCCAAGGTAATATCCGGTGTACCGCAAGGGTACGGGTTGTTAAGCTGCAATACTGTTTGTTATTATGATTGAAGACATAGACAATAATGTTAAGGATTCGGTAGTGAGTAGTTTTCGCAGATGACACAAGAATAAGTAGAGAAATTACTTGTGATGAAGATAGGAACGCTCTACAAAGAGACCTTAACAAAGTATATGATTGGGCAGAGGTAAATAGGATGGTATTTAACTCTGATAAATTTGAATCAATAAATTATGGAGACAGAGAAAGAAAGCTATATGCATATAAGGGACCTAATAATGAGACCATCACAAATAAGGAGCAGTTAAAGACCTTGGTGTGATGATGAATAGGAACATGTTATGCAATGATCAAATAGCAACTCTGTTGGCAAAATGTAAAGCAAAAATGGGAATGTTGTTACGGCACTTCAAAACAAGAAAAGCTGAACACATGATTATGCTTTATAAAACATATGTTCGTAGTCCACTTGAATATTGCAATTATGATATGGTAACCCCCACACTATCAAAAGGATATTGCACAAATAGAGAGTGTACAAAGGTCCTTTACAGCTAGAATAGAAGAAGTTAAGGACCTAGACTACTGGGAAAGACTACAATTCTTAAAATTATATAGTCTAGAAAGGAGAAGAGAACGCTACATGATAATTCAGGCATGGAAACAGATAGAAGGAATAGCAGAAAAATATCATGGAACTAAAAATATCAGAAAGAGCAAGCAGAGGTAGATTAATAGTGCCCAAAACTATACCCAGGAAAAATAAGGAAAGGCACACACACAGGACATTAATCCACTACGCACCAGCATCGATAATGCAGCGTCTATTCAATGCGTTGCCAGCTCATCTGAGGAATATATCAGGAGTGAGCGTAGATGTGTTTAAGAATAAGCTCGACAAATCTAAACTGCATCCCAGACCCATCCAAGATTGGAAGATGCAAAATATACCGGAAGATGTACTAGCAACTCTCTGGTAGACATTAGAGGTGCCTCACACTGAGGGACCTGGGGCAACCCGAACAAGATGTAAGGTCTGTAAGGTCTGTAAGGTCTCTCTCTCTCTCTCTCTCTCTCTCTCTCTCTCCTGAGTACTTTGAGCAAGTTTTGCCTCTCTGTCTGTCTGTCTCTCTCTGAGTTGAGCAATTTGTACCTCTCTCTCTCTCTCTCTTTCGCTCTCTCTCTCTCTCTCTGAGTACTTTTAGCAAGTTTTGCCTTCATCTCTCTCTCTCTCTGAGTACTTTGAGCAAGTTTTGCCTTCACTCTCTCTCTCTCTCCTCTCGTCTCTATCCCCGCTCTCTCTCTCTCTCTCTCTCTCTCTCTCTGAGTACTTTGAGCAAGTTTTGCCTTCATCTCTCTCTCTCTCTCTCTCTCTCTCTCTCTCTCTCTCGAGTCTTCTTCTTCTTCCCAGCTGATTCCCATTTTTATATGGGGTACTTTGAGCAAATTGTGACTCTCTCTCTCTCTCTCTCTCTCTCTCTCTCTCTTTGTATGTCTCTCTCGCTCTCTCCCTGAGTACTTTGAGCAAGTTTTGCCTTCATCTCTCTCTCTCAATGTATGGGAAGCCACAGCCACGTCTCCGTTGGCACTAGGCGCACATCACGTGAGCGCTTCATGGAGACGAGTGCCAGAGGTTGTCACAAGATGTAGACTGACAAAAAGAAGAAGAAGAAGACGAAGAAGAAGGGCATTTTCGCTTTCGACATTGAACTTCACCTTCGCAATGTTCAAGGTCGTTCTCGATCAAATACTACACACACGAGTTCTGCTCCGATATCCTTACCTAGACTCATGTTGATGGTTAGATCGCTTTGCTTTTGAATGTTCGTAACGGTCGTGGGGGTTTCCACGGTCCACCCCCCCCCCCCCCCCTCTCTCTCTCTCTCTCTCTCTCTCTCTCTCTCTCTCTCTCTTGGTGTGCTTTATTCTTTCTTTTGAAAATATATTTCGCAACGGTCATGTCTCTGGTGTGTGTGTGTGCGTGTATGCTTTAGGCAATGTTTTCCCTCTCATTCTCTCTCTCTCTCTCCGTGTGCTTTTGGCAAAAAGTTTCTCTCTCTCTCGCTCTCTCTCTCTCCTCTCTCTCTCTCTCTCTCTCTCTCTCTCTCTCTCTCTCTCTCTCTCTCCCAGTGTGCTTTGGACAAGAGATTTTCTCTCTCTCTCTCTCTCCCAGTGTGCTTTGGACAAGAGATTTCCTCTCTCTCTCTCTCTCTCTCTCTCTCTCTCTCTCTCTCCTCTTTCTCTGCTCCTAGAGATAAGTGAGCACTCGATGTCTCCTCGGATGGACTAAGAAGTCTTTGAGACATCCTAATCCTTGTAACTCCTTGTAACTCTCTCTCTCTCTCTCTCTCTCTCTCTGAGTGATTAGGGCAAGATTCTCTCTCTCTCTCTCTCTCTCTCTCTCTCTCTCTCTCTCTCTCTCTCTCTCTGTGTGCTTTGGGCAAGAGGTTTCCCCCCTCTCTCTCTATATGCATATAGGGGACCTAATAATGAGACAATCACAAATAAGGAAGCAGTTAAAGACCTTGGTGTGATGATGAATAGGAACATGTTATGCAATGATCAAATAGCAATTCTGTGGCAAAATGTAAAGCAAAAATGGGAATGTTGTTACGGCACTTCAAAACAAGAAAAGCTGAACACATGATTATGCTTTATAAAACATATGTTCGTAGTCCACTTGAATATTGCAATATGATATGGTACCCACACTATCAAAAGGATATTGCACAAATAGAGAGTGTACAAAGGTCCTTTACAGCTAGAATAGAAGAAGTTAAAGACCTTGACTACTGGGAAAGACTACAATCCTTAAAATTATATAGTCTAGAAAGGAGAAGAGAACGCTACATGATAATTCAGGCATGGAAACAGATAGAAGGAATAGCAGAAAACATCATGGAACTAAAAATATCAGAAAGAGCAAGCAGAGGTAGATTAATAGCCCGCAAAACTATACCAGAAAAATAAGGAAAGCACACAGGACATTAATCCACTACGCACCAGCATCGATAATGCAGAGTCTATTCAATGCGTTGCCAGCTCATCTGAGGAATATATCAGGAGTGAGCGTAGATGTGTTTAAGAATAAGCTCGACAAATATCTAAACTGCATCCCAGACCATCCAAGATTGGAAGATGCAAAATATACCGGAAGATGTACTAGCAACTCTCTGGTAGACATTAGAGGTGCCTCACACTTAGGGACCTGGGGCAACCCGAACGAACTGTAAGGTCTGTAAGGTAAGGTCTGTAAGGTCTGTCTGGGTGATTAGGACAAGATTCCCTCTCTCTCTCTCTCTCTCTCTCTCTCTTTCTCTCTCACTCTGGGTGATGAGGGAGACTCTCTCTCTCTCTCTCTCTCTCTCTCTCTCTCTCTCTCTCTCTCTCCTTGTGCATTCATAGGCTTTCACGGGGTACTTCCGCCTTCCCGCCAAATACCCCATATTAAATTCTTGCCCTTAAAATAGCTTCCCTGGTACTAGGCCCAAGTAGTTGGCACTAGGCTACAACAGAGCCAAGTGTCTGCGTTCACCTCTACGGAGTCTCCTACTTTGACCGCTGAAAGACACCGAGAGAGAGAGAGAGAGAGAGAGAGAGAGAGAGAGAGAGAGAGAGAGAGAGAGAGAGGAAGGGGAAATAAGACGGTGCCCTCTGAAAGACTTGGCTCTGATCTCGACTTGGATACACGGAGTCTTTTAAAAGCTTTTGAAAGAGACGAGAGAGAGAGGAGAGAGAGAGAGAGAGAGAGAGAGAGACCGGGTTACCTACATCTTGTTCGGGTTGCCCCAGGTCCCCTCCCTCAGTGTGAGGCACCTCTAATGTCTACCAGAGTTTTGCTAGTACATCTTCCGGTATATTTTGCATCTTCCAATCTTGGATGGTCTGGGATGCATTTAGATATTTGTCGAGCTTATTCTTAAACACATCTACGCTCACTCCTGATATATTCCTCAGATGAGCTGGCAACGCATTGAATAGACGCTGCATTATCGATGCTGGTGCCGTAGTGGATTAATGTCCTGTGTGCTTTCCTTATTTTTCCTGGTATAGTTTTGGGCACTATTAATCTACCTCTGCTTGCTCTTTCTGATATTTTTAGTTCCATGATATTTTTCTGCTATTCCTTCTATCTGTTTCCATGCCTGAATTATCATGTAGCGTTCTCTTCTCCTTTCTAGACTATACAATTTTAAGAATTGTAGTCTTTCCCAGTAGTCTAGGTCCTTAACTTCTTCTATTCTAGCTGTAAAGGACCTTTGTACACTCTCTATTTGTGCAATATCCTTTTGATAGTGTGGGTACCATATCATATTGCAATATTCAAGTGGACTACGAACATATGTTTTATAAAGCATAATCATGTGTTCAGCTTTTCTTGTTTTGAAGTGCCGTAACAACATTCCCATTTTTGCTTTACATTTTGCCAACAGAGGTTGCTATTGATCATTGCATAACATGTTCCTATTCATCAATCACACCAAGGTCTTTAACTGCTTCCTTATTTGTGATGGTCTCATTATTAGGTCCCTTATATGCATATAGCTTTCTTTCTCTGTCTCCATAATTTATTGATTCAAATTTATCAGAGTAAATACCATCCTATTTACCTCTGCCCAATCATATACTTTGTTAAGGTCTCTTTGTAGAGCGTTCCTATCTTCATCACAAGTAATTTCTCTACTTATTCTTGTGTCATCTGCGAAACTACTCACTACCGAATCCTTCACATTATTGTCTATTGTCTTCAATCATAATAACAAACAGTATTGCAGCTAACACCGTACCTTGCGGCCACACCGGATATTACCCTTGACTTCATCCGATTTCTCGTCGTTTGCAATAACTATCTGTTTTTTCTGTTGTGTAAAAATTCTTTTAACCATCTTCCTACTTTATCCACGATATTGTGTTTTCTAATTTTCTTCGCTAATATATTATGGTCTACTTTATCAAAAGCTTTTGCAAAGTCTAAATAAACCACATCTGTTTCATTTCCGCTTTTCATATTTTTGAATATGTTCTCACGGTGGACTAACAGTTGGGTTTGTGTACTTTTTTTCCGGGTACGAAACCATGTTGTCTTTATTAAACAAATTATTTTTTATTAAATGTTTCATAATATTTTTCTTCATTACCCTTTCATACACTTTCATAATATGTGATGTTAGACTCACAGGCCTATAATTACTTGCCTCTAGTCTTGATCCACTTTTGAAAGTAGGGGTAATATATGCTACATTTGTGCTCATCATAAATCTTGCCTGTATCTACACTTTGTCTTAATAATATTGCAAGTGGCTTTTGCGATAGAATGAACTACTTTCTTTAACAAAATAGCAGGAATTCCATCAGGCCCTGCAGCAGCTCCATTTTTAATTTCATTAATAGCCTGCACAGGCTATTAATGAGAGAGAGAGAGAGAGAGATTAGGCTTATTTGAGAAATGGAAATGCTTTTAGGGAATGATAATAATAGTGTAGCTTTTTTTTTTAACAAACAAAACCAGTTTATAGTGTGTGTGTAAACTGATTATGTTCGCTACCAAAGAGCTACACCATTATTATTATTATTATTAGCAAATAAAACTAATAAATATCAAAAAATACTTCCCAAATACATATCTCTAAAACCTTCCTCGGTGGTTTTAAAGGCAGGAAACCACTCCATTTCCTACATAGGCCTAACTGCCTGCCCCAGAGAGCCAACTGATGACTTTGTCCTCCGTGAACTTCTCAAAAGGGGATTTGCAACTGCACAATTGACGTAGATTGATCGGATAATATCTATTTATCAGCAGGATTGATTGGTCGAGGCAAGAGTTTTCCTCTCTCTCTCTCTCTCTCTCTCTCTCTCTCTCTCTCTCTCTCTGAAGCATTTCTGAACTGTCAGGTTTAGAAGCCGTTGTAAAGACTAAGCCTACGTACTTTTTTAGAATAAGTTAGACTAAGTTAGGTTATATTAGGCTCGATAACTGTTTTTAAACCTAATGGTAAATGCAAATAAAAGTCTAACCTGGCCACATAGACCTTATTCTTACAAAGTGACGCCTGAGAGAAAGACAAATAAAAAGATACAGGGATGTAAGGTATAAGTAAGATCTTCCATACTCTGTTAGACTAAGCTAGTCCAAGTTAGGTCAAATTAAGATCGATAATTATCATTAGGCCTAAGGATAAATGTCAAATGAAAGTCTAGCTTGAAAAATAACTTTACTCTCACAAAAGTGACGCCAGAAAGAAAGAAACGCTAATAAACAGATGGAAACTTGGTGGGGGTGTCTGGTGTTGCATATAATGTGATATACCATATGCTCGCTTCCTTTGTCAGTCTATACCCGAAATAGCTTTCCCTCACCCCTGGGGCAACAGATGGGCTTGAATTCGCAAAAGGACTGGAGAGACAAAGAGATTTCGTTCAAGTCTCCCTTATTTAACGTTTGAATAATTCTGTATGCTTAAAAAGAGCGTTTGAAATTAAAGGATTATGATATAGGTCTAGACTATGCTTGGAATAATTCATCACACAGGTATAAAATTTGTTCTGAGAAATTATTAATAACTCATATTCGAATTTTCATTTGATCACTCTTGAAGTTAAGGACAAAATTCCGAGGTAACTTTAGAAATCAAATGGTGATGATACAGCCCTAGACTATATTATAAGAACCGCACCAAGTGGTTAGCAATTTGACTTAAGAAATTATTATAATAATATTTGGTCATTAACTCCAGATATTCATTGTTCACAAAGTTTCTTATGTTTAGATTTTAGATTTATGAACAAAATTCCCATTAAAAATATAGCAGTTTGCTATTTGTTTATTCTTCGTCAAAGGTGCGAGTGGCTATCAAAAGTAAGCGCAAAAATAAATAAATAAACAACTCAGTAAATTCAAATGTCGAATGCCATTTAAATACTTTTTTTAGAATTATTATTACAATTAAAATAAAGTACTATTGAAACAAAATTGTCATGTCTCGCCATGTCTGCGAACTTTATTGAACACTGGGTAACTCCCGCAACCAATGTCGCACATTACCTAGAGAGAGAGAGAGAGAGAGAGAGAGAGAGAGAGAGAGAAGAGAGAGAGAGAGAGAGAGTTCTTGCTTGCATGACACACGTAATGCAACACTCACGAACCAATCGACGAGAATGTTACTTCTTTTGTACGACAATTGCGTTTTTTTAACCATTAGTCACGCAGATGTTAGACCAATGAGAATCACCAACACACGTCAGAATAGACCAACTTGAAATCCCCAACACAAACTTCAACGCGATAGACATTAAATTAATGACATTCTCCAACAAAATCTCCAACAAAAAGTATTCTAGAGACTGCTGGTTGTAAATCGGCGAGACTCCAGCAATACAAAGTTCCCATTAAATCAGTAAGAATCACCAACAAACTATGCTAGACCAATGCTATAGACATATGAGAATCCCCAGTCACGTAACCAGTTATAAATCAATGAGACTCTCCAACAACCACGATTCTAGACCAATGATAATCCCCAACAATCAGTGAGAATCACCAACAAACTATCCTAGACCAATGCTATAGACATATAAGAATCCCCAACATATGAGACTCTCCAACAACATCTCCAACAAACACGATTCTAGACCATTGAGAATCCCCAACAACCGCTGCCTTTAAGCCAACGAGAATCCTAGAGATAAACGGATGAGAATCCTCGCCTCCCTAGAAGCAGAGAGAGAGAGAGAGAGAGAGGTAGAGGATTCTCAGTCAGCATAACTATGATATATCATAGTGTATACCAAGGGTGCCACGCCATTACCTCCTGTTAGTCCCAATATAGTAAACAGCGCCCAGTTACTGCCTGTAAGAAGGCAGTTCTTTCATTCTTTGTTCGTCCTCTCTCTCTCTCCACGCATACACACATTATGTGTATGTGAATATAAAAGGAGAGAGAGAGCGAGAATGACTTGAACTGTACAATAATTACATAAAATAATTCATATACAAAAATACGTAAAGGGGCTAGATAATATATATATTATATATATATATAGATATATATATATATATATATATATATATATATATATATATATGTATATATCTATATATATATATATATATGATATATATATATATATATAGTATATTATATATATATATCATATATATTGGGTTTTCAGAAGCTATACATATATAGGCAAACTACCTATATATGTATCTCCCTGGGATCAAACTTAGACCAACCAGATTCATTGTTACTATGACAAATGTTATGCAACATCTTGAGAATATCTGCGGGAATCTGCATCCATTGTAGAAGTTTGTGTGTGCGTTTGTCTGTCTATGTGTGTGTGTCTGTAAAAGAGATAGAGAGAGAGAGAGAGAGGGGGAGAGAGAGTGTGTGTGTGTGTGTGTGTGTGTTGGTTGGTCTAAATATATAAGTTGGCATCAGCCCTGGCAAAGAATTGCTTGCTCGGCTCCGAGGAGGAGGAGGAGGAGGAGGAGGAGGAGGAGAGAGAGAGAGAGAGAGAGAGAGAGAGAGAGAGAGAGAGAGAGAGAAGGCATTTGAAAGCTTTCTTTGCGTCAATGCTAACCAATTGACGGCATACATTACACTATGAAGATAACCACTTTAAATATAGGTTGGTATCAGCACTAGCAAAGCAGTGCTTGCCCCCAGAGAGAGAGAGAGAGAGAGAGAGAGAGAGAGAAGAGGGAGAAGAGAGAGAGAGGAGAAGAGAGCGATTCATTTTCCTTTGAATGCTTTCTTTGCGGTATTGCCAAGCAATTGATTGCTGACATTGGACTACAAGATAGCCGCTGACACCTTCGTCTAGATAATCCGTTTGTTCGTGTGTTTTTTGTCTTCAGTTTTCTTCGAATTACTTTAACAATCTTGCAAATAAATAGATAAATAGATAAATAGATAAATAGATAAATAGATAAATAGATAAATAGATAAATAGATAAATAGCAAGTAAGTATATTTAGTATATTTAACGACACGAAAGCATATGATTCCTTCCGAAAAATTCAGTACTGCATGGAATTTTTCCGAGAATTCAAACGCCTCAAGAAAATTCTGCAGTATGTTTGTCAAAGTAATTTATATTCGCTCTCAAAATGGCGCCAAAAAAAGAAGAAAAAACGAAAGAGCAGCGAACAAGTCGGTGACTTTTGGATAAATATTTTATTAAAGATAAAATTCGCACGAGACATCAAGCACTCAGGAGTGTGGATATGTTCGATTTGTGTCATTGCGTGAGAGAGAGAGAGAGAGAGAGAGAGAGAGAGAAGAGGGGCGGGGGTGGGGTCCTATAGTGCTGTTTCAGGCTTCAGATAGCGAGTGTTGCCATTAAGAGGATATTGAATTTTTAAAATACGGCCAATTGCGACCGAGTCTACAACACCGTATGGGAGTGATGTCGTTAGATTTATAGAATATCTATTAGTTATATGGCAATTTGTATATTACAATTATCATAAATACATTACGGAATATATTATAGAATATACTATAGTCGTATGTACTTACGGGATTAGCGAAAGCCATATCAAGATATAGGCCTATCTCCGAGACCGTTTTGTAGATACCTGTAACAGACCTTAGACCTATATGACCGTCCATCTTTCAGATCAGAAGGATTAACGAGACTATAGTTAACCGATTGCCATCGTTAAATAAATCGTCAGTCTTTCTTTTTTTTTTTTTTAGCTAATATTACGCTGCGGTTCGGTGATGTGATATTTTGAGCTGCAATTTAATCGTGTCTTAATGGGAGGCAGTTAGTTTTTACCAAGAATAACTTCTGCATGTGTTCTCAGTTGAGAAACAGCCTCGTTTTATATATATACGTATATATATAGATATATCATATATATATATATATATATATATATATATGTATATATATAATATATATATATAATATATATATATATATATCTATATATATATATATATCCATATATATATATATATTATTCACATTAGGATGCAAATGCTGATCGGAAACGCACTTGGATGTGACTTCAATTTATCATGCAAACACCTGGATAAGATCAGCAAGTGCTCTATATAGGCTAGACGGATTCGAGTTTACTCTCTCAACTGGCAGTGTAAGCAGTGTGTACAAAGTGTTGAAATGACCCAAGGACAGTGTGAAACTTAGAAAACTATAATGTATATATATATATATCTTAAAATAAAGTGTGGTGGTGAATTGTTAATCTCAGCTTTTTCCACTTAAAACAGTCAGAATTAGTGACCGTGCGATATGAAGTTGACAACCTTTCAGAGATCACATGATTGGGTCATGCGGCGCGCTCGGTTGCTGTGGAACTCCGAAAGGTGTGTCCGTGTGTGTGTGTTCGTAGCGTGTGGTGTATGGGCCCTAACGCTAAGGGATGCAAAAGAAGAGGGGACACTCTTTAATTACTTGTGTCGTGATATAGAACACACACTGGAGAAGGTTCGAGGACACCCATCGCAAGGTAGAGTACACAAGACTTTGGAAAAGTTACCCTCTGAAAAGAGAAAGAGAAGTGTAGTGTGTACACGTTCATTTTAATCATCTTTCACATGTTGGAGTGATATAATAAATATGTCTCTTTATTTCAGATGGGTTCATGGCACCATATAAGAGGATGGGTTCTCTAAAGACTATAATGACTATTTAGATGGCGTAATTAATCAGTGAGATTTAGGGGAAGTGTTTACTTAAACTTAATTCAGGAGAGGAGAATGACAGTTTGCAGTTTATTCTTTGGGGGGGTCGGACTTTATTCTTTTTACTCCATTTTATATTCATTTTGTTCTATTTAATGTTTAGCTAATTTGGGAAATAAGAAATATATTTTTGTATCTACGAGGATTCATTAGCCCAGTTTGCATTTTTAGCTCATGCAGAATGATAAGCAGCAAAGAGAGGTAAGGGAGTTGCCTGTTTGTTTAATTTGTTTAAACGAGTGTCATTTGGTCCTAAAAGCTCATCAGTAGGTGTTGGCAGCCGTAAAAAGCTTTTTATGGGCCGTAAGTACGCTTCTGAAGAAACTATAGCTAGATTAGGCATATTTTTTGGAAGAAGGGTTGTAATTATATCACAGGCAACTCGCATTATTGCTGAGTTAGGGATTAGGGACTCAAGGTTTGGTTGTGTCTCTGTGTCTGTGTATGCCAGCCAGCGTTCCTAGTCAACAGCTAGCGTGAAGTGTGTGTTTCGGGGTTTTGGGAAGTGAAGTGTAATTTTTGGCATATTAAAGTGTTTATCGAGTGTGGTGAATAGGTTACGCGCATTTGCAATGGGTAAACAAGTTTGGGCTCCTGTCATATGAAGACGTGAGTGTATAATTTCATATGTTTCCTTTCCTTTCTTTTTTTTCTCTTTTTATTGGTGCTAATTTGCTCAGAAGTGTGTTTTTATTTTGATGTCCCTTGAGATTTGGTGGACATTAGTGGTTTTGCGGTGACATATACGGGGATAATTGTTGGTTATGCCCTGAGGTGAGAGAGAGAGAGAGAGAGAGAGAGAGAGAGAGAGAGAGAGAGAGAGAGAGAGGGTGAGGGTTGGAGAGTGAGAGAAGCATCCGGGTGGATGGTTTGCTGAGCAAAGCGGTTTTCTCTTGAATTTTTTGTTGTTGGTGTCTTCTCCCTGTTTTTTTTGTTCTCGGCGTGACCTTGTATTCATATTAACAGCTGTTTATATGGTGATTTACTGTGTGCGGTGCATGTTTGTTTTTTATCTTTTATTGAAGGATGTTTGATATTGATTTTTCTGGATTGGGATTTGTGTGTGTATAAATACATTAATGTTATTGAGGTCGGGGAAGATCGTAAGGTATAAGAGCTTTTGTAAAGAGAGGAAAATGGCTGATGCAAGTGGTACGCAGACTGTGCTTCACCACATTAGGAATGTTAGTGCATGCATGTGTGAGACCATTCCGTGGGGTTGTGGACGGGGTTCTTTCACAGCCGATGCAAATCTTTATTGAAGGGGTGAATAATTATTTAAGTGCCAAAGGGATAACAGATGATGTAGAGGCATTCAGAGAGGCGAAAGCTTTGTTAGATTTCAATAAGGGTGATCTTTCCTTCTGTTGCCGGAGCTTTCAATATGCAAAATGTCGGTCATGGGCTGATTTGCAAGCATTTTTAAGAGCAGCTTATGGCTCAAAGGAACACGGGGATATGGTGAGAGATCTAAGAGAGCTATATAAAATATGGAAAGGCACAATTAGCCTCATCGAACATAGCTCAAAACTTTTTGACTCAGCAGGAGAATGGATACAAAAATTGAAAACCTCTAAGTGGGTTTGAAAACCTCTAAGTGGGTTAAGGGGGTAGTGTCTCACTTGATAATTTACATAAACTGATCCATTTTGCGATGTTGTTGCTTGACGTACCGGATGCAATAGTGGATAGTTTCGATGAAAAGATTGAACCTACATCGGACGAAGAATTAATTCATGCCCAAATTCAGAAACATATGTCTAAATGTCCCAATGTAGATAGTACATTTTTTAATGGGACCAGCCCCGAGAAATACGGTGCAAAGAGACAGAATTTTCTTCTTCCCGTTTGTGTGCAAAAGTTGAATATAATAGAAGATCGATCGATCAAAGGCAACAGCAGTTGCATTGCTACAATTATAATAAACCAGGGCACTCAAAGAAAGTGCGTAGAGTTAAATATTGTGGAATGTATAAGAGTGTGGATCACTATTGGCAATCTTGTTCGTCTCAGATACGGAAAGATGCGAGACCTACATCTCAAAGTTCTGGGAGTTATAATATGAGAATTTCCCAGGCGGGTCATTTAAGAGGGCATAGGGATCGACAAAATTTTTGGAAGGCCGATCAACAAAAAGGGTACGGATGATTTGTACGTGCCATTGTGGTCTCATGGGGGATGCCCCAGAACCCAGGCCTATAGTTTACGCAACAGTGAAAGCCCATAGATCAAACACCCTGGGTTGTGTTCAAATACAGTTTACTCTCGGTGACAGAGTATTAATAGAACCATTTTTGGTTATAAAAGGGGTTGCGTTGGCCAACAGACTTTTGCTGGGTCATCCTGCATGTAGGAGACACAAGATTTCGATCCATGCGGGCGTTAATGGGATAACGGTTGGAATACCTGGTGTGTTTCTTCCTGATGAGGACGTGATTAGAACTGAGGATATGGAGATTATTGAAAAAGGGGATGTGTTTGGCGGTGCTAATGGTGATGATACTGGGGTTATGGGGAGTGGTAATATTAAAACCCACACTGGTGATACGGGGAATAATTGCAGTGATGCTATGCAGGATATCGGAGTCCACGGTGGTAACAATCTTGGTGAATGTGACAATGGTATTATGGGTGGTGGTACTGATACTAATATTGATGTTATTTCTGATACTAACAATGGGGTGGATCTAATGAGAACCATGGGTGGCGATGTTTATGGGATCGTGGAACGGGGAGGTACTAACCACAAATATAAAGGTGTTTATCAAAGGATGTTGTGTTAATGCCAGGTTCAAAGACTATGGTAAAAGTCAAGTTGAGGGAAGTGAGAAAACCGGCGGATGTGTGTGTTATTGAAGGTAGGGAGCAGCTAAGAGGGATTATTAGCACGGCATCAGTGAACAGTGTATAAAAAACTGGGGTTACATGGTTAGAATTATTAAACTGTAATGATACAGTTAGGAAATACCAAATGAATAAATATGTATTGGATCTCCAAGATTGGAGTAGTGACAGTTGTTCAGTGGCTATCGTAGAGGGGAAACCTGAGTTTTCAGAGGCAGAAATGCAATCAAGGAAACGAATATTTAGAGAACATTTAGCTAATGCGGATTATAGTGAGCATGTTGAAGCGATAAGCGAGCTCTTGGCAGACTTTGGGGATACAGTAGCCTTACAAGGTGATAAACTGGGATTGACTAATGTGTTAGAGCATAAGGTGAATTTGGAGAGTGGCACAAAACCTATTTATATTCCTGCATACCGCATACCTTTCAAAATCACAGAACAGGTAGAGAAAGAGGTAAAACAATGGGAAGAAGAAGGAATCATTAGGCCTAGTGTGTCTCCATATAACTTTCCTCTGTTAGCAGTGCCTATAAGAAGGACGGTTCTGTCCGTGTATGCGTCGATTTTAGATGTTTAAATGAAAAGACAATCCCTGACCGTTATCCAGTCACGTGCATACCAGATCTTTTTGTTGAAATCGGGAAACATAATATTTATAGCTCAATTGATTTAACGCAGGGTTTTCTGTGGCCATCCGATGACTTTTACCTGGTTGGTAAATACAGTTTTGCACGGGTTGTTGGGTAAAAATGTTTTTGTATATATGGATGATATTTTGGTAGCAACAGACACGATCGTGCAACATCTGGAAGTGCTTACAGAAGTACTTAGGAGGCTTAGATTAGCGGGGTTGAAAATTAAGCTAGCTAAGTGTTCTTTCTTGAAAAAGCAAATCAAACGCCATGTCATATCCAAGGGAAGGGGTTAGAGTAAATGACGATAAAGTCAAAGCAATAGCGAATTTTCGCACCCCAAGATCAAAGAAAGAGATTAAGTCATTCCTGGGTATTGTCGGTTTCTTTAGGAGGTTTGTGAAAGGTTTTTTTCTATATAGCAGCTCCCCTAACAGATATATTGCGGGTAAGACGTTCAATTTCAATGGGGGAAACCAAAGTCTGAGAGTTTTCAAAAGCTTAAGGACGCATTAATGAATCCTCCCCGTTCTGAAGTTTCCAGATTTCAGCAAACCATTCACATTAGTGACTGATGCCAGCCAGGAGGGTATAGGTGCTTGCCTTATGCAAAGGTTTGATGGGAAATTCCATCCCATTTTAACCTTTTATGCAGGTAAGTTCAGGACAAAGGGCAGCAATGAGAGATCAATGGCTACCATAGATAAAGAAGCCTTTGCATATATAGTATCAAGTTTGGTTCATTTTAAAATGCTACTGATGGGGAATAAAGTAGAACGTCTTTACAGACCACAGGCCATTATTAGATCTTTTTAATAAGACCGATTTGTCGCCTAAAAGAGCTCGATGGTTTCTGACTATCAAAGATTTCGATGCAAAGCTCAAATATATAGAAGGCAAATTAAATGTAGTAGCGGACACCCTTAGTAGAAGTTTTTATGACACGGAAGGATTTCAAGTTGTGCTAGTCACTAGCGAGTCTACACAATGGGATTCGGGTCTCATAGAGTAAAGGCAAGACGAAGATGAGATTCTGGCAGACGCAAAAGCGTTTCTTAGAGGGGAATTAGTCAGGAAACGTTATAAGTTGCCTTTTTCGGGTTTAGAGTTAGAAGGTAATATATTGGTCAGGAAAATTAAATATAAGTTGAGAACTAGTGAAAGTAAAGGAGATATGACACAGATCGTAATTCTGAAAGTCCAAATTCCAGTGGCTTTGGATATAGTAAATTGCAGGTTGGGGATAGAAAAAACGTATAATGAGGTGCGCGCTAAATACATTTGGAAAAACATGGGAAAAGATGTGGAAAATTTTGTGAAAAGCAATGCATGCAAACCTGCAAGGACAACTTCATGCAAATTAGGGTCATATCCGATACCAAGTAGACCTTTTCAGAGAATACATATGGATATCCTGGGAAATCTTTGTGAGTCTAGATATGTGAATAAGTACTTGTTAGTAATAATAGATGAACTTACGAGGATAGTAGAAATTTTTCCACTTAAGCATAAAACGGCTGAAGAAGTAGCTATAGCATTTTTCAATGGTATCATTTGCAGATATGGCTCACCTGAGGTTCTATTGACCGACAATGGCAGAGAATTTGTGAACAAAACTTTAGAATGTTTAGCGGAAGTCATGGGATACAGAAAGTAAGTTATTCCATGCAGACCTGAAGCTAAAGGGTTGTGTGAACGAGCAAACAGGAAAGTGTTTGAAGGTCTCAGGAAGACTGTAGGTGGTAATGATAAGAACTGGGACATATATTGACATTGCTAGGTTAGTGATTCCATTAAAATGTCTCCATTTGAAGCCTTGTTTGGTTGCCCAGCACGAGACATTTAATTTGCTAACTATACCTCATCATGGGTAGGATACGATCGACTCATTGATATCTACAACGAGAGAGAGACATGCTTGTCTCAGCCGCAATCTCAAAGCCACGACTCGAGAGATGGTAGAGAGAAGTAATAGCAAAACATCTGATCCCAAGGTCACTGTCGGAGACAAGGTATTTTTAAAGATCAACGTGAGAAACGAGCTAAACTACAAATTGGGTCCGAAATTTGAGGGTCCTTTTAGAGTATTTGAGGAAAAGATTGGAAACAGATTTGTAGTCTTAGAGGAAAAAACAGGTTGGTTGAAATTAACACACATATCAAAACTGAAAAGAGTTGGTTGTGATAACTAATGTTATGTCATGCAGTTGCATTTTTTTCTGATTTTTGCAAATTGATGGTGAAATGTGTTTAATGTTTTTTTCTCTCTTTCATTTCTTCTACTATTTTTCTTATTATGCGCAAACTGCAGCGTTTTGGCGTAAGATTCAGAGGTAAATATTTTATGTGGAAAGTTGGTTTGAAAATATGGCGAATTTCTGTTAAGCCGAGAAATATGATAATATACACGTGGTAGTTCTTGTGTGTATGGGGTTTTGGAGCTGAATTTTTGCGATATTTTTGGGTGGTGGATTTTTTGGGGCTGAGTTTTTTTTTTTTTTTTTTTTTGTGGCTATAATCTTTTGCGGTGGATTTTCTTGTGGTTATATTTTTTTGGCGGTGATCTGAGCTTTTACGAGCCAAGAGGGGGTTATTGGGGTTTTATGGGTTTCGGTGAAGAGGTTGTATTTTATTTCACTAGTGGTTATATTTGGCGGTATATAATGGGTGGATTGTTATATAATGGGTGGATTGCGGTATATAATGGGTGGTTTTCTGTGGTTTATATCCCAACGAGGTAGTTATGTGGTCTTATATACTTGTGGTAGTATCACGGATGAGTTATGTTTTCAAGGACAATTTTTGGGTACCTTTGGTGATATCCTAGGGATAATTTTGTGAAATGTTATAAAGTGTCAGTATAGAATTTTTGTGCCATTTGGAGAATAATGATTCCTGAGGTTGCAAGTCTGACTAGACAAATCTATAGTGCAATTTGAGCACGTGAGGTATTCACAGGTGGATTATTGCTGATAATGCTGTGATGAGTCCAGTTGCTGATTTTTCCTTTTGAAGTTGATTACTCGGAGATTTGCACTGTTTTCAGAGATGTTGATTATGACTTTCCATGGAGATGTATGTAAGGTCTTTTAAGGGTCAGACTTAGTTCTTTAAATTACGTCAATTCTAATCACTTTGTTCCATATCATGTTTAGCTAGTTAGGGAAATAAAATGTATATTTTTGTATCTACGAGGATTCATTAGCCCAGCTTATATAGTTTGATTCCATTGCAGAGAGATAACCAGCAACTAAAGGTAAGAGGGTGCCGCTTATTTTAATTTTAATTTAAACCAGTGCCGAATGGTCGAATATGCTCGGCAATACATTTATTAGAAAATTCATTAACGAAGATATGTTGAAAACAGCAATTTGCAACCAAATACATTTGAGGTGTGACTATTGCAATGTGATATACTATGGTCTCCCCAACTACCTACTGAGAAAATTGCAAGTAGTACAAAATAAAGTCGCCAAATTAATAAAGGGACTAAGTTCCCATGATAGAATAATCTTACCTAACTGAGCTACATTGTCTCCCAGTAAAAGCAAGAATAGAATATAGAATACTTCTTATAGTCTTTAAATGACTGAAATATGGCGAACCAACATACTTTAGAAACTGCTTAAGCTTTTTAAGGCCTGAAATGAATATTGCAATCAGACATGCAAGTGAAAGCATATAGACTATTTGAACCTGGAACAAACTGTAAGTCAGTGTTTGTTCATTGTGCACCAAGACTATTTAGGCCTATACAACAAAAGGAACAAACTGTAAGTCAGCGTTTGTTCATTGTGCACGAAGATTATTAGGCCTATACAACAAAGGGAACAAACTGTTAATCAGCATTTGTTTATTGTGCACCAAGACTATTATTAGGCCTATGCAACAAAAGGAACAAGTGATTGTACGTTAGTGTTTGTTCATTGTGCACCAAGACTATTAGGTCTATGCAACAAAAGGAACACATGATTGTACATCAGTGTTTGTTCATTGGGCACCAAGACTATTAGGCCTATACAACAAAAGGAACAAACTGAAAATCAGCATTTGTATATTGTGCACCAAGACTATTAGGCCTATACAGCAAAAGGAACAAATGATTGTACTTCAGTGTTTGTTCATTGTGCACCAAGACTATTAGGCCTATACAACAAAAGGAACAAACGGTAAGTCAGCATTTGTATATTGTACACCAAGACTATTAGGCCTATACAGCAAAAGGAACAAATGATTGTAAGTCAGTGTTTGTTCATTGTGCACCAAGACTATTAGGCCTATATAACAAAAGGAACAAACTGTAAATCAGCATTTGTTCATTGTGCACCAAGACTATTAGGCCTATACAACAAAAGGAACAAACTGTAAGTCAGCATGATAATGATTCACTGTAATTTCATCGCAGTAATTACATCGTGGTAATTTCATCGGGGTAATTTCATTGCATGGTAATTACCTACATCTCATACATTTTCACCGCATTGTAATTACATCGTAATAGATCACATCGTCAGTGATTTCATCGTAAGGTTTATTTCACCGCAAGCTAAGTAAACCGCACAAGGCAAAAAAATATATGAACAATAGAATATAATGCACTTGTTTTTCTGTAAAACGTTTCTTGTATCACTGTTAAAGATGTTGATGGGGATCAAAGTGTTTAACTATCTGCAAGTAGCCTATTTGTAGACTTTTCCTACATAAGTAATTTCATCATCTGATTTTTCATAGATCAATGATTTTTACTTGTTTTTATGCTTTTCATGATTAACTTTTTCTAAGCATGATTTGTTTTATTTTAAAACTTAAAAATATATATATAGTGTTGGAAAACCTAATTGGAAAATCAACTGTAAAACGTTTTAAATATATCTAAACATGTTTTACTGCATATTTAGTTTCAGAACGTTTATAACTTTTCTAACATTCACAAAACAACTTTTGGTATTAATGAGGTTTTAAATGTCTTTTTATTTTTTATTTATTCTTTTAGCGTCGATGATTATTAATTGTTTGACGCCAGTCTTATATTTAACTCAATTAATCAATCTAGGAAAAAAAGATAATTAAGAAAGCGACATTCTTTGAAACCTTTTTTTATTATTTCAAATACATATAGCGCAAAAAAGGATATATTAAAAAATTATTCTACCCATATTAAAAAAGAAAAAAGAAAAAAACATATCTGAGAGAGAGTGGTTTTTATCTTTTCCCTATCGGTTTGTAATGGAATCTTCATGTGTATGAACTCTTGCGTGGCACTTTGTTTTTATAAAACTCTGCACATTTCCAAATAGTTTTTTCGCCACTTCTTCGTTCTTACATAAATAGATGAATATTATGAATGAGCTTTCTCGTGTTCCTTATGCTTACGACGTACTGCAGAGGCATCTTGATGGGTTCAGTTCTGGTTACGTATTTACAAAAGCCGAAAATGATTACCACTCAGAAAACAAGTCGATCACAAAAACCGAAAATTTTCATGAACAATTTCTTATGTTGGAAAAGTCAACAAGCAGGCCATTTGCTAATAGTTAGATAGTTAGATATTTTGATCTCATCAACAACTATAAAAGTAATAATTGGACGTTTTACAGAAAAACAAGTGAATTATATTTCATTCATTTATTTTTTGGCATTGTGGTGTGAAAGAAACCTTACGATGAAATTACTGACGATATGATATATCGCAATGTAATTACAATGCGGTGAAAAGGTATGAGTTGTAATTACCATGAGATGAAATTACCACGATGTAATTACTGCGATGAAATTACTGGACACCAGTCAGCATTTGTACATTGCGCACCAAGACTATTATTAGGCCTATGCAACAAAAGGAACAGATGATTGTAAGTCAGCGTTTGTTCATTGTGAACCACCAAGACTATTATTAGGCCTATGCAACAAAAGGAACAAATGATTGTAAGTCAGAGTTTGTTCATTGTGCACCAAGACTAATAGGCCTATACAACAAAATACTGCCTGAAATGAAGATCATACAAGAAGAAAGCAAATTTAAAAAAAGAACTAAAGACCCTCCTATTCTAGTAACTGGAACTATGATACTGACGAGAAACACTAAAAGACAATTATTATAAAATATAAGATGCACCTTATTTTGAAAACGTACTAGGGACCGCCGGAGAGGGACTCAAACAAAGTGAAATAAAGTGAAACAGTGAATGTCCAATTCATGCATAGGTAAGTGAGATATCTCTCTGTATTGCATTTACTTCCTCTTACGTCCTCCTAACGAACACCATATTCTTTGGACGCTTGAAGAATCATATAAGCTTAAAATACGACTCCATACTTAAACCTTTACATCGGAATATAACGAAAAACCACGTTAAAATAATAGAAAATACCTAAACATTCTCGGAGTTCTGCCTAAACCCACCATTGTTTATCTGTTATGTGATTACTTTATATAAAACCACAAGCTCTTTCAGTATTACATAATTACCTTTAAATAAGAAACCTTTACATCGAACTACATGAAAAAGCACAAAAAATAATAGAAAGATAATCTAAAATCACCAAAGTTCTGACAAAAAATATACGATTCCATGACAAACATTTACATCGAAATACACGAAAAATAACTCAAAAGTAACGGGAAAATCACCTAAAGTCCCCAAAGTTCACCCCAACCTACTACTGTTTTTCACTAACCTACTATTGTTTTTCATTGTTTTAGGCTATCTACATAGAATCATAGCATTTTACAGATTAAATTACCTTTAAATACGACTCTATGCCAAGCATTTAAATCGAAATACACGAAAAATAACCTAAAAATAATAGAAAAGTCACAGAAAATCCCCGTTGTTCTTCCTAACCTACTACTGTTTTTTCACTGTTCCTTGAGTAATTTACTTAGAATAATAGCATTTTATAGCATTTTAAAGTCTATAGGTTTTAAATACGACTCCATGACAAACCTCTACATCGAAATACACGAAAAATAACCTGAAAAATAACGGAAAAACCACCTATAAGCCTCGAAGTCCTAACTGAAACTTCGCAAGAAGATGAAGAGTTTAGACCATACAGAGGCAGACGGCTCTTCTTCCCCGTCGGCAACACAACACACACAATGTCGTCCACCCCCCCGAAGCCAACCACCATCCCCAATGGCATCAAATTCCTCTTCGGCGGCCTGGCAGGGTGAGGAAAATATTCATAGTGATTATTGGCGTCCAGAGGCACCCTTCGGAATAGGGGGAAAGGGCGTTTTATTCGGCAGATATGAGCGCGAACTGAGGGAGGTTCTCCTACCTTGTCACCTTCCCCGTCAGGAGGTCATTCCGGTATTCGAATGGGGCGGGTTATTTTTGAGCGGATTTGCTGTTATTTTTAGCGGGATCGTGGGCGTGACGCCCTTAGGTAAGTGGTGGATTTTTGTATAGGCTGGAAGGTATACCCAGTAAGGTCATTCCAGTACCTGAAGTGGGGGCGGATTATTTTTGGGTGGTTTTCGTTACCTGTTTTTATGGGTGTTGTGGGCGTGACGTCCTTAGGAAGAGGTTGATTTTTATATTGAAGATATTAGTATACCTAGTAAAGTCATTCTGGTAAGCGAAGGGAGGCGGGTTAGCTATTATTGGGCGTTGTTGCTGGTATTTTGGTTGGGGGGCGGCTGTGGTGGGCGTGACGTTCTTAGGAAGAGGTAGATTATTATACAGAAGGTATTAATATACCTAGTAAGGTCATTCCGGTAACCGAAGGGGGGCGGGTTATTTTTGGGCGGTGTTGTTGGTATTTTGGTTGGGGCGGGGGTTGTGGGTGCGACATCCTTAGGAAGAGGTTTTTTTTATAGAAAATATTTTTTTATAACATTTCCTGTTGATTAGAGGGATGTCTAGTCTAGAGGCAGCCCTTGGTAGGGTACCCCACAGTAGGCTAGATTTGGGCACTTGTGGGTACAGACATTTGGTCAGAAAAAGCTAATTAGCTATAATGAATGAATTCAGGTGGTTATTTGAGTAAATATTGTTCATATGGCACCATATGAACAAGGTCATTAATGATTAAGGTATGGCCGATGTATATTAAATATTGTTCAAAGGGTTAAAAACCGAATGGCCAGCCTCTACTGTAGTGCGACCACCTTCCTGAGAAAGTACTTGAACGTTCTGTAACCCAGGATAGACGTTAGTCAAGAGCCAGTGTCTGTCGAAGCAACACCTCTAGACCTCTACTTTCCTCTCAAAGTAATTTTTTCTCCAAAGTCACGAAATAAGGACATAATTTCCGATTTTCGTGAAGGTGGTCGAGCTGTGTTAGAAGCTGGTCGTTCGGTATTTTACCCTATGGCATCATATGTAGGTCAGGTTAATGACTGGTGTCTAAAACAGTTAAGTGTTCCCAGGTCAGGCCGGACCCGCCCCACCCCCTCTGCATTAGGTTAGGAGCACAAAAAGCTCATTGGTCATTAGTAATGACAATATGGCCTATATTTGATTAAATACTTATTTGTCACCTTACGTAGGCCAGGGTAATGGTCGGTGTCAAAAATCTGTTTGTTCTCCCAGGTTTGGGCTGGACTGACCCCCTCCGCTAGGTTAGACTAGGAGTACAAAAAGGTCATTAGTCATTAATAATTAAGGTATGGTCCTTATTTGATTAAATAATATTTATATGGCACCGTACTTATGTCAGGTTAACGGTCGGTGTGTAACATCAGTCTGTCTCCCAAGGTCAGGCTGTACACACCTCCATAGGCTAGGTTAGTTTATATCTTACTATATTTATTTACTTATTCAAAAACCCCAGTCCCTTAGGGTTAAGACTGATGATCACTACCACACCTATTTGGTTCGGTAACTACCACAGGTTTGTGTGGAAAATAGACTTCATCTTCATAATAAGCCCCATGGTCGTAAATGTAAAAACATCACCAAAGATGGCACCTATCCTAAATATGAACAAAAGTATGTATAAACAAAATGTGGTAAATATTCTGGGCAGCGACTGGCAGGAACTAGGCTGAGGTAGTAATCTTCAGTTTTACCAGAGGCTGGTGTCAAAGGGTAGTTTTTAGTACCACCCGTAGGTCAGGTTAGGATGCATCTTTGTATTTTACTAGGTTTCATATTACTCTATCCAGAGACTCTGGGGCAAAATTACAGAATAATATCATGGCCCTCAAGCTCAGTAACTAGGCCTACCAGTTTATGTGCAAAGTGTGTGCTCTTTTTAATAACATAAACAAAAACTTAACAAAACAAGAGACAATAGTAAATGTATCATTCAGCAACTGGCAGGAATCCGGCCATTTTAATAGTCTTCAATCTTACCTTTTAATGAACTAACCAACTTTTAAGGATGGATTTAGAGTGTACCTTCATTTTGTTCATGACACTTACCTGCCAGATATATATATAGCTGTATTCTCTGACGACCGACAGAATTTCGAAACTCCCGGCAAACGCAGTGGTCGGCTAGGTGGTTAGTACCCATTCCCGCCGCTGGGAGGCGGATACCGGGAACCATTCCCATTTTCTATTCAGATTTTCTTCTGTCGCCGGTCGGTAAACATCTGTTTACAGACCTCCGCTTAGGATTTCGAAAACTTCATTTGTCACTTGAGTTTTTGGATTTTGATTTTTCTTAGAATTGAGATGTCTGGATCTAGTTCTACTAGTTTCAGAGTGTGTGGTGTAGAAGAATGTAAGGTGAGGCTACCTAAAGCCTCGGTAGATCCTCACACAGTGTGTGTGAATTGTAGAGGGCATGTTTGCTTGTTGGATGATAGGTGCAAAGAATGTGAAGTGTTAACTGATGTCGAATGGAAGGCGTATGAATCTTACATTCGTAGACTTGAGCGTGACAGAATTAGGAGGTCTTCCTCCAGGAGTGCTTCTGTTAAAAGTCAAAGTAAAGTTGCTCAATCTAACATAAATGTAGAACAGGTTACGCATAACCCTATAATTTCTCCTTCAGATAAGGAAGTGATTGTTACCGAAGGGAATGCCCTTTCTACCATTTTAGAATCGATTCGGAACCTTGAATCGAAAATGAAAGTGCTACAATCTAATGTGCAGAAGTGTAGTGATAATGTTAGTGCCCCTAGTGAAGTGGAGGGGGCGTCAGATCGGTCCTATAATGCCTCCAGGTTGAGACCTCTGTCGGACTCCCAGAACACAGGGAATGGACATGTCGAAGGCCGAAGGAGGGTTACGGGAATTAAACACCGGTCTGGCGTCCCTTCGGCAGATCCTGAAGACGCATCCCAGGCTGCCAAAGATCGCGCGCAAGCTCGAACCTTGAAGGAATGCTTCTCTTCCTCCGAGACGTCCTCACCTCACCGTGGGTGGGAATCTCGGAAGACCTCTCCGACTGAGAGTGGTAAGGAAGACGTAAGGTGTCGCACTGGCGGCCATCGTCTTTCTCGCCCTCTTAGGAAAGGTCTTACGGGAAGAGTACGCATCCTCTCCAAGTGAGAGTGGTAAGGAAGACGTAAGACGTCGCACTGGCGGCCATCGTCTTCTGCCCTCTTAGGAAAGGTATGATAGAAGAGGACGCTTCATCGGGAGATCGAGGGCGTCCTCCGCCCTGATTTACGCTTCGGTCTTCTCCGGAAGACTTCGAAGACAGTATCCCGCACAAGAGATTTAGGACGCTTTCTGAGCGTCCTGATTCGAGTCCGGAGAGAAGGAAGAAGGGGCGTCCCCTCGCCCATCTTCTTCTCAAGGTTCATTCCATCCATCATGGTTCTTCACCATCAAAAAAGACCCTCGAAGCAATTCGTCAACAGTTGGACGCGTTTTCGCCAAGAAAGAAGAAAGATCACGTAGTCGTAAAAAAGATCTATGGCTACCCGTCAAGAAATCTAGACGTTTCTCCTGCGGCTTCTCTTCGTTCTTCGTCATCTTCTGATTCGTCGCCTTCTAGACCTCATCGACTCAATCAGGAACGCAAGCAGTCCTGCTGAGAGAGTCTCTAGAAGTATTGGCGGTAAAGAAAAAGACAATAGGTGCCGCACAGGCGGCCGCCGTCGTCTTTTCCAAGAGTCGAAGAACGTTCAGAAGGATCGCTCAGAAATAGAATTGGGAGGAATTGATCTTGGCTTACAGGAAAGAGAATATTCAACAAAAGAAACGCTTGCTAACCAGGATGCTCGTAAGGACGCTTCTCGGGACGCTCGGTGTCGTAAACGTCGGCTGGAGAGACTTCAGACGCACGATATTAGTTCAGAAGAAGGATATGAAGATGCATATGAGGACGCTTTTGAGGACGCAAGGCGTATTACAACTCAAGACCGTTTTAAAGGAGTGTTTACACGACGTCCATCACGTCAGGACGTAAATGAGGACGCTTTTGAGGACGCGAGGCGTAGTGCTAGTAAGGACGCGAGGCGTAGTGCTAGTAAGGACGCTCGTCGTCCTTCATATCCAGGACGCGTTCCAGGACGCCAAAAAATGAGGACGCTTTCCAGGACGCACTTGAGGACGCTTTTGAGGGCGCTAGGCGTCCGATGCATAAAGTCGCCCCTGGGAAGAAAGAACAGGTCGCTAGTCAGAAGGTTTAAGCGCCATATGCTTCAAGGTAGTAGAAACTACAATATGAGTGCTCGTCAAGAGAAATCGTATGACGTTAGTTTGGAAAATTCGGAGAGAAAGTCAAGGTTAGGAGAACATAGCAGACTCTCCTCTTCAAAATTGATTTCAAACACAAGACCTACGGTTCGAAAGGGAGGTGAAACTTTGGTTTCTTCTCGTTCAATTCAGAATAAGACTATGTCTCCATTAGAAGAAATCGTCAAGTGAGGCTGTTTCGGAAGAGGAGGAGGATCCACAAAACTCATCCTCTGTGGATTATAAGACTTTGACTTGTCTTTTAAAAGATTTGTTTCCCGAGAAGTTCCGAGCTCCAGTTCCTCTCTCTCCACCTTCGCAACTAACCTCTTCGAAGGCAAGGAAGACTCCAAATTTTGTCAAAATGGCCACCTCGCTCTCGACTAAAGGGCTTTTAAAAGAATCCATGATTGGATGGATCCAAAAAGACAAAGGGCAAGACTTCTTTTGCACTTCCCCCCACAAGGCTTAGTGGAAGATCGGGGAAGTGGTACGAGACAGAAGAGGAAGCAGGTTTAAGAATCCCCGCTTCCGCACAAAGGGGATTTCGCCAACTTAGTGGAAGCTCCTAGAAGATCTTACCTGGTATCAGCAAAAGTTTCGTGGACAATGTCGGAGATAGATCACCATCTCAAAGGCCTTTACAAAACTTTGGAAGTTTTTAACTTTCTAGATTGGTGTTTGGGCGTCTTGGATGTTCAGTCTAGAAGCCCAGATTCCATCTCATTGGAGGACTTAGCGAGTATTTGTCATGCATGGACAGAGCAGTAAGAGATGGCTCCGACGAACTGGCATCACATTTTTGCGTCGGGAGTCCTGAAGAACGCGCACTCTTCTGTAGCTTCACAGCTAAGTCAGTGTCGCCAGCGCAAAAAGCAAATTGTTGTTTCGCTCCCTTTTATGCTCATCTTTTTCCACAATCAATGGTAAGGATTTATCAGTAAATCTCAGGAATGAGCGACGCAGGACTTATTATCTCGGTCTTCGAAACGTCCTACTGATCAGATGTCTTCAAGAACCACGCAAGCTTCTAGGAAGAATTATAAGCCCTTTCGTGGAAGAGCCTCTTCAAGAGCTGCTGCTCGAGGGGAGGAGTTTCCAAGGGGCAGAGCCCCCTCAAAAACCAGGGGAAAGAAATGACTTTTCGGCCCTCCCGACACCAGTCGGGACGAGACTCGCTCTCTTCGCCGAAGCATGGAGGATAAGAGGGGCGAACTCTTGGTCACTCGAAGTGATCGAGAAAGGTTACAAAGTCCCGTTTCTTATCGAACCACCATTAAGCATAGAACCAATAGACCTTTCGCCCTCTTATCAGGATTCAAAGCAACAGATCTTATTAGACCTTTTGGATCAAATGTTGGAAAAGAGAGCAGTAGAAAGAGTTGTATCACGGAACTCTCCAGGCTTCTACAACAGGCTTTTCCTTTTTCCGAAGCACTCGGGAGGATGGAGACCTGTCCTAGACGTAAGCAGGCTGAATCTTTTTGTAAGGAAAATAAAATTCAAGATGGAAACTGCACAGTCTGTTTTAGCTTCCCTGAGACCAGGAGATTGGATGGTGTCCTGGATCTCCAAGATGCCTATTTCCATGTTCCGATACATCCTCGGTCCAGGAAGTTCCTCAGATTCGTTCTGAAAGAACAGGTCTTCCAATTCAGAGCTCTCTGTTTTAGACTGAGTACAGCCCCTATGATATTCACGCTTCTGATGCGAAATGTAGCAAGATGGCTCCATCTCTCGAAGATAAGAGTCTCACTCTATTTAGACGATGGCTGATCCGGTCCACGTCAAAGGAACAGTGTCTGGAGGACCTACATACGACTTACAGCTGACGAAGGACCTAGGCCTTCTGGTCAACTTCGAGAAGTCCCTCCCTCTGATTCCCACACAGTCCATCGTGTATCTGGGGATTCAGATGGATTCAGTGGCTTTTCAAGCATTTCCATCCAGAGAACGTCAGCTAAAATGCTTAGAGAAAGTATCGGTCTTCTTAGAGAAGGGAAATATGCTCGGCGAGGGAATGGATGAGTTCCTGCTGGGGACATTTCCTCCGCTGGAGAAATTTGTTTCTCTGGGAAGGCTGCACCTCAGACAGCTTCAGTTTTTCCTAGCAGACAACTGGAAGAACAAGAAAGACCTAGACGAGATTTTGAGAATCCCTCAATCGATCAAAGAGCATTTGAATGGTGGTCCGATCCCGTCAAGCTATCGGAAGGGATGTCCCTCAAAGTTCTGAGCCCAGACCTAGTGTTGTTCTCAGATGCGTCCATGACGGGCTGGGGAGCAACACTGGGGGGAGGAGAAGAAGTTGTCAGGCCTCTGGAGAGGGGAACAGAGGTCCTGGCACATAAACCTCAAGGAGCTAGAGGCGATTCGTTTGGCACTTCAATGCTTCGAGTCAAGGAGTTGTGGGACGAATTGTACAAGTCAAACTCGGACACCACGGCGCTCGCATATATAAAAAAATAGGGAGGAAACTCTATCTCGTTCCCTGTTCAGGATAACGAGGGAAATCTTTCTTTGGGCGAAGCTGAGAAATGTAACGATTCTAACGAGATTCGTTTCAGGACAGCAGAACGTTCGTGCCGATCTCCTCAGCCGTCAACATCAAATGCTTCCAAACGAACTGGAACTCTCCATCCAGATATTGCAAGGAGTTATGGAAACTTTGGGGACGCCCACTGGTAGACCTCTTCGCGACAGCAAAAACGAAGAGGCTTCCTATTTACTGCTCTCCGGTTTCTAGACCCAGGAGCAATAGCAATAGATGCCATGCTTTGGAATTGGAAGGGGATGGATCTCTACGCCTTTCCTCCATTCAAACTCCTGGGAGAGGTAATAAGGAAGTTTGCGGTGTCGGAAGGAGCAAGAATGACGTTGATCGCCCCCTTTTGGCCTGCAAGCGACTGGTTCACAGAGGCCATGTCATTTCTGGTAGACTTCCCAGGACACTTCCAGAAAAAATCGATCTACTCAGGCAGCCCACTTCGAGAGGTATCACGGAAAACCTCTCCGCTCTGAGTCTGACTGCATTCAGACTATCCAAAAGTTGGCCAGAGCGAGAGGTTTTTCAAGATCGGTGGCAAGAGCTATTGCCAGCGCTAGAAGAACATCTTCCCAAGCTGTCTACCAATCAAAGTGGGCTGTCTTCAGAAGTTGGTGTAGAAGGCAAAATATTTCCTCCTCCACGACCTCTGTGAGCCAGATTGCTGATTTCCTCTTACATCTTAGAAATATTGACAAACTTTCAGTGTCAACGATTAAAGGCTACAAAAGTATGCTGTCAACGGTCTTTCGACACAGAGGCTTGGATTTATCAAATGATAAAGATATTCATGATCTATTGAGGTCCTTTGAAAAAACATCAAAGCTCCACGAGACAAATTCCCTCATGGAATTAGATGTTGTCTTAAAGATTTTAATGTCAGCCCCATTTGAGCCTATGCACGCTGCCTCTTTGAAAGATGTAACTAGGAAAGCTATTTTCCTACCGCTTTGGCAAACAGCTAAGAGGGTTAGCGAAATCCAAGTATGAGTAAACATGCGGGTTTCAGAGAACACAATGCGGTGTGTTTTTCGCTGAGCCCCTCGTTCTTAGCAAAGAACGAAAAACCCATCCAACCCCTGGCCTAAAAGCTTTGATATCAAGGGTTTATCAGAGTTCGTCGGACGAGAGCCGGAGAGAGTTTTGTGCCCTGTCAGAGCTCTCAAATTTTATCTGGAAAAGACCAAACAATGTAGAGGCCCGTCAGACAACCTGTGGTGTTCGGTTTAAGAGGCCGGAATTACCAATGCTAAGAACGCACGGGCCCCCCAGATGCTGAAGCCTTGCCGAGGATGGGGGGCTTAGGGTTCAGCAGCTGGGCCCTGATGCCTGGTGGGAAACTACTTTCTCGCTGGGCCTTGGTGCCCAGCTGGTGATCCAACTAATAAGTCATCTCTTTTCCTTTTACTAAAACTTTCATCCTTCTGCTTCCTCCCCTATAGGTACAGATTTTATGTTGATGACTTTTGGATTGATTTTGGACATGATTGGACTTTTCATTGGATTTGGTGGAGGGTGAGGATGGTTGGCATGCCACCTCACCCGTAGAACTCGAGTACCTAACGTGGTGGAGCGAGGGGAAAGTTTATATGTCAAAACCCTGCTCTTAGTGCTGGGTCTGATCTCGACGGACATCATGACGCCTTAAGCACTGAGGGTGGGGTGTATATCTGGGTGGTACCCCTAGGGCAGCCCTGTATGGGATAACACTGTCCTCTAAATGTGGCTCCATGGTGGGGGGGGGTGGGGGGGCTACCTGGACGAATCATAAATCCTTCGTCTTATGGCGACATCAATTAGACCTTCGGTTGACGACTTAGGCAAGGATAAGGACAAGGAAAAACCTGGTAATTCCTCCATTGTAACTTTGGAGCCTTTTTCAAATGAGCTCCTTGTTACAAACATTCTGCATGTGAAACCAGTCCCTTTAGACTGGAATTATGACACGATATATAATGAATTTTGTAAATTTGGGAACATCAAAGAATTAAGAAATAAACTTGGCAATAATTATGGTTTTTTTTGAATTCTGGATAGTTTTTCACTCTGAATCGGAAGCTCACAGAGCCTTTAGAGAATTTAGTCAGATTCTATGAGTGGTTGGACTTGTAGAGGCAGAAGAGGTCCTAGAAATCTTGACATTTATAAACCACCAAATGAAATAAAAGATCCTAATAGAATAAGTAAAATCTCCAGATCTCCAGACCCAGCTAAGTGGTTAATTATCTCAACGCATGGTGAGAGAGGCAACCTCTTCAAGGTGAAAAGGTTGGTAAGCCAGAAGATCGGCAATGTTGGGAGCCCAGAAGTAACTCGCTTTGGGCGTAATAGTTTTTTAGTTCATACCAAGACCAATGTTCAGTCGGTAATGCTACTAAATTTGAAGCTTGATCCTGAGGGTATGGTAAAAGAGTAAAAACCTCACTATAATTTAGTTACGCGAAGGGTGTTATCTTAATGAAGATTTACATGAAATGGATGAGGAGGAAATTTTGGATGTGTCCAGACGGTGGTTTGGAAGGGTTTTTAAAGTGCCCCCGCTCATCGATGCTTATTTTAACATTTATAAATTCTTTCCTGCCATCTGAAATTATTCTTGACAGTGAAATCTTGAAAGTTCGTCCTTATAGACCGAGAGTGCTCCAGTGCTTTAAATGTTTTGGTTTTGGACACTCCTCTAATGTTTGTACCAGAAATAAACTCTGTGAATCGTGTGGCCAGCCTGAGCACGAGGAATGTTCTGGACCGGTAATGTGCATAAAACTGTAAGGGTGAACATCGAGCCCGGTGATAAGAAATGTAGTGAATTAAAAAAAGAACAAGAGGCATTACTAAAATCTATTGCTGAACATATCAGTGTGGGACAAGCCAAAAAGCTGTTGGGCAGGAAATCCTATTCGGATGCCTTGAAGGCACAACAATTGAGTACTGCTTCTTCTAGTGCCCCTTCCCCTTTTGGTGGGGCTCGGTGCCCTGCTGGTGGGGTTTTCCACACCCCTCTAGTGGGGTACCCCGTGCCCCCCCTGGTGGGACCTCCCATGCCCCCCCTGGTGGGGCCTCCCGTGTGCCCCCTGGTGGGGCCTCCCGTGCCCCCCCTGGTGGGGCCTCCCATGCCCCCCTGGTGGGGCCTCCCATGCCCCCCCTCCCCCCTGGTGGGGCTTCCCATGCCCCCCCTGTTGGGGTATCCCATGTTGCAGAGACTCTGGTCAAGCCAGGGGACCCTGTTGTTTCAAGGGTTCAAGCCAGGTCTCAATTTGTTGACGACTTCTCTCTGTCAGGGCAATTGCCTGACATTGAGCCCTCACCTGATCCTGTCATTACAGTGCACCGTGGAGATGACGGTGTGAGGAGATAGAGGCCCTCTTTATTCGTCAGAAGAGGGCCCTTTCTCCCTCTTCGCCTCATTCACGGTCACTCAGCAATCGTAGAAAAAACAAAAGTAAAACTGAAAGGGCAAGTGAAAGCCCATCTTCTAAAAGATCTGTAACACCTAGATCTAGGTCAAATAGTACTGGTAAAACTGATAAGATCTCTCTCACCAGGACACAGATTCCTAAATTAGTAGGGAATTTTAAGATGCCTTCCTATAATAAGGCTCTCATGCAGTGGAACATCCGTGGCTTTATACCCAAATAGAGAGCAAGTTCGGGTTCTGTTTAGGGATCATGATCTATCTGCAATGTGTCTTCAGGAGACAAAGTTGGGAGAGCACACTCCCAACTTGGGTTTAATTATTCATTCCATAGGTCTCCACCCCTGATAGGTGTACTGCTCAGGGAGGCACAGGCATCATAGTCCGCAAGTCTGTTAATCATAGGGTTGTTCAATTGAACACTGTGTTGCAGGCTTGTGCAGTTCAAATTTTCAATTATAAATGGATCACTATTTGTTCTTTATACCTAGATCCATCATTAGAAAGTAGATACTGGATGCACAGGGTAATCCTCGTCAGCTAGAATTAAACGATCTTCAGACATTGATAGACCAGCTTCCTAAACCTTTCATTTTGATGGGGGATTTTGTTTTTTTAATGCCAAGCACACCTCTGGGGGGTAGCCAAACTGCGACCGGTGGGGTTTAATAATAGAACAGCTGCTTGACTTGAATGATCATCCTTTGATGAATGATGGTTCCCTATACAAGACATGATGTTTTTCATAATACTGACTCAGCCATTGACCTCACTATCTGCTCTTCGTCCTTGAGGTTAGATTACCAGTGGGTAGTAGACCAGAATGATCATGGCAGTGATCATTGGCCCATTCCACTTAAAGTTTATGAAAAATATTCCATCTCCATGTTTACCAAAATGGAAGGTAAGGGAGGCTGACTGGGGATTATTCAAAAAATCTACTGAAGTTGATCAAGATATAAAAGATTTTCAGAGCCCAACATCTGCTTATGAGTATTTATCAGTATATTGCTGCGCGGTGCCATGCTGTCTATTCCTCGAACTTCTGGTAAGCCTCGTCGTCCTCTAGTACCTTGGTGGTG
>NC_087209.1:4149647-4191796 GCF_015104395.2 Macrobrachium nipponense | reverse complement strand
CAGTACTCCAGAAGCAGTGTCTTCGGCCCCTAACTACAACCACTTTTGTTCCATTTACTGTACCTCCTTTCATATTTTCCTTTTTCCTTCTGACTTTCCTCCCTCTCCTAACACTTGATTCATAGCGCAACTGTGAGGTTTTCCTCCTGTTGCACCTTTCAAACCAAACCTTTTAATGTCAATTTCCATTTCAGCACTGAATGCCCTCATAGGTCCCAGTGCTTGGCCTTTGGCCTAAATTCTATATTCAACTCCACTACACTAATCCTGTTTTGTACATCCAGCAAATAAAGGTTTGTTCATGCCACTTACCTGACAGATATATATATAGCTGTATTTTCTGACGTCCGACAGAAATTTCAAAACTCGCGGCACACGCAGTGGGCGGCCAGGTGGTAGTACCCATTCCCGCCGCTGGGAGGCGGATATCAGGAACCATTCCCATTTTCTATTCATATTTTTTTCTGTCGCCGGTCGGTAAACATCTGTTTACAGACCTCTGCTCAGGATTTTTTGGAATTGACTCGCTTTTAAAGTATCTGATTGATTTTTTGGTATTGAATTGGATTGTTGAATTGGCATGCGCGATAGTGGACCGTTTTTTGATTTTGGATTGACTTTTCTCTATAAGATATGTCTGGATCAAGTGTTGTGAGTTTTCAGAGTGTGTGTGAGGGCTGATTGTAAGGTGAGGCTACCGAAAGCATCGGTAGACCCCCACACAGTATGTATGAGTTGTAGGGGGCTTAATTGTTTGATTGATCATCGGTGCAATGAATGTGAGAAATTGACTGATGATGAATGGAGAGTATATGAGTCCTATCGCCTTAAATTGGAGCGCGATAGGATCAGGAGGTCTTCCTCAAGGAGTGGTTCTTCTAAAGGTAAGACTAACATCTCTCCTGCACTAACACCTGTAGTGTTTACAACCCCTAAACCTGTGTTGCCTTCGGGCTCTGATTCTGTGTCGGGAGAAGCGAATGCTCTCTCTATGATTTTTGGAGTCTCTTTGCACTCTGGAGACCAAAGTGAAAGCCTTAGAAACTGGCTCGGTGCAAGTGTGTGTCGTGCCCCCAGTGTTGTGGAGGGGGCGTCAGATCGGCCCCATAATGCCTCTAGGCCTAGACCTCTATCAGACTCCCAAGACCCCAGGGAGGAGGTATGTCGAAAGCCGCAAGAGGGTTAACGGGGGCTTCCCACCGATCTGGCGTCCCTTCGGCAGACCCTGTAGCAAAGACCCAGGCTGCCAAGGACCGTGCACTGAGCGCGCGTCCTGAAAGAGTGCTTCTCGTCCTCCGAAGCGTCCTCCCGCGTAAGGGGTGGAGCGCTCGGAGAGACTCTCGTCCGTTAAAAAGGACGTTTCTTGCGGAGGACGCTTCACGTCCTCTTTCGCCGCTTTCGTCGGAAGACGCTTATGATGTCTTTCCGCTCAGAAGAGAGGTAGGATCTCCTCCGATGAGGACGCTAGGTTGCGTGCACAGGCGCGTATACCTGAAAAACAGGTAGCTGTACCTGTGAGAAGGAAGGAGGCGTCCCCTCGCCCCTGTCTTCTCACAGGATCAGTCCTGCTTCCTCTGCTCATTCTTCCCCGACGAAGAACATTCTTTTGTCCCTTCAGGACCAGCTATCCTCGCTTATGGCTCAGAGGACTCGCCCAGCAGTCAGTCAGCCTAAGCGGAGGAAAGGACCTTAGACTGCCTGTCAAGAGGACTAAGCAGTCTCCTTCGCCTTCTACTTCGTCTCGTTCGCCGATCGCTTCTCCTTCGGCGATTCGCCGATCTCGTCCGTCCTCTAGAAGGACGTTACGTCAGGACGCTTTGAGGAGGACGCTCTGTACGAGGAGGACGTCGGCAGGACGTTCGGCGAACGCTGTCACGACGCTCTCAAAGACGCTGTCAGGACGGGACGCTAAGCAAGGACGCTCGTCAGGACGCTTGGCAGGACGCTAGGCAGGACGTTCGTCAGGACGTTGGCTGGCGGCGCAGGACGCTAGAGGACGTCGCAGGACGCTCACCAGGACGCTAGACAGGACGCTTCGGCAGGACGCTCACCAGGCCGCTACGACGCTTGGCAGGAAGCTCGCCAGGACTTTCAAGTCTCCTTTCAAGACGTTTTTGGGGATTCTGATCAAGAAGTCTTACCCCCAGACGCTAGTTACGTGCACAGGCACGTATGCCAGCGAAGAAATGTAAGGACGCTTCTCGAGCAGGTGAGACGGCTGCGGAAGGCGCTGAGGACGCTCGTCCTCCTCAGGACGCTCTACCTTCAACGAGTAGTAAGCGTCATAAGGAAGACAGCTGAATTAAGGCTGCATCTAGCAAGGATAGGGGTCCTTTGATCAAACCAAGACCCGCCATTAGGACGCCTTCTCCTGACAGACGGTCTCCTCTTCCGTTTAGAGAAGAAGGAGAGCTAAGTAGTTCGGCTGAATCGGCTGAAGAGGAACCTGCTACAGCCCCTTCTATCTCGGACTATAAAGTCCTCGTACGACTCTTGCGGTCTTCTTTTGAAGACAAATTTCAGCCCGCAGCTCCCAAGTCTCCTCCTTCGCAGTTTTCTTCATCTAAAACTGGGAAAACCCCGGAGTTTGTAGAGATGAAAACTTCTCTATCAACAAAACGTGCTTTTAAAAAGCTCCAGGATTGGATGATACGAAGGAGAGACCAAGGTAAGACGACCTTCGCCTTGCCTCCAACTAGACTTAGTGGAAAAGGGGGCATTTGGTATAGAACCAAAGATGAAGTGGGAGTTCGTATCCCTTCTTCGGCTCAGGGAGATTTCTCCAGCCTTGTGGATTTGCAGAGGAGGTCGCTTTTACCCTCTGCCAAGGTAACTTGGACCGCGTCGGAGACTGACCATCATTTGAAGGGTCTGCTCAGGACGCTGGAAGTCTTCAACTTCCTTGACTGGTGTTTGGGAGTTCTGGATATGCAGCGAGAAGCCCAGAATCTCTTAGTCTGGGGGAGCTGTCCAGCGTGTTAGCATGTATGGACAAAGCCGTCAGGGATGGTTCGGAGGAGCTCGTATCTCACTTTGGAACAGCTTTATTAAAAAAAGAGAGCTTTGCTGTGCAAACTTCACAGCTCGTTCGGTGACGCCAGCTCAGAAGCGGATTTGTTGTTTTTCGCCTCTTTCGAACCATCTCTTCCCCCAGACTTTGGTAAAGGACCTGACGAACAGCTTACAAGAGAAAGCAACTCAGGACCTTTTGCCCAGTCTACAAGACGGTCAGCCGTACCTTCGACCGTCTTCGGCTGCAGTTCGTCCGCCGAAGAAAGTAAAGCCCTTTCGTGGGGCTCCCCCCTCGAGAACAGCTCCTCGAGGGAGAGGGTTTTCACGAGGAAGGAGCTTCCTTTAAGCCAAAGCCTTCCAAGTGAAAAAGCATGTCCTTCAGACACCAGTCGGAGCCAGACTGAAGTATTTTGCGGAGCGTGAGAGAGAGAGACACGGACTCTTGGTCCCTCAAGATCGTGGAGCAGGGGTACAAGATCCCCTTTTTAGATCTTCCTCCTCTTTACTACGACTCCCAGAGACCTTTCTCCATCCTACCAAGGGGAAAAGAAGAAAGTCTTGTTCGATCTCTTCAGCAGATGATCGACAAAAGAGCGAGTGAAACAAGTCGCGGACCTGGGGTCTCCAGGTTTTTACAACAGAATCTTCCTGGTACCAAAGCAGTCGTCAGGTTGGCGTTTCCAGTTCTAGATGTAAGCAGGCTCAATCTTTTCGTGAAAAGATCAAATTCACGATGGAGACGCCTCATTCTGTTCTGGGAGCGCTTGAGATCGGGCGACTGGATGGTATCCTTAGACTTGCAGGACGCGTACTTTCACATCCCGATCCACCCTCTTTCAAGAAAGTATCTAAGGTTTGTCTTAGACAACAAAGTATGGCAGTTCAGAGCTATGTGCTTCGGACTGACCACGGCTCCGATGGTGTTCACAGTGGTGATGAAGAACGTAGCGAGGTGGCTACACTCTTCGGGTAATAAGAGTTTCCCTATACCTCGACGACTGGCTGATCAGAGCGTCGTCGAGAGAGAAGTGTCTGAAGGACTTGCAGTTCACTTTAGCCTTAGCGAAGTCCCTGGGACTTCTGGTCAACCTCGAAAAGTCGCATCTGACCCCAACACAGTCCATCGTGTATCTGGGGATTCAGATGGATTCAGTGGCTTTTCGAGCGTTTCCGTCCCAGGAACGTCAGCGGCTAGGCTTAGAAAAGATCTCAGCTTTTCTAAGGAAAGAGACTTGCTCTGCGAGGGAATGGATGAGTCTGCTGGGGACCATTTCCTCGCTAGAAAGGTTTGTTTCCTTGGGAAGACTGCACATCAGGCCTCTCCAATTTTTCTTGGCAGAACGAGTGGAAGGCCAAAGACGATCTCAATGCAATATTGAGAATATCAGATTCCAATCAAGAACCACCTAAGATGGTGGTTGGACCCTCAGAAGCTTCAAGTAGGGCGTGTCCCTAAGTCTTTTGAGCCCCGACTAGTGTGTTTTCAGACGCTTCCATCACAGGATGGGGAGCAACACTAGGGGGGAAGGAAGTGTCAGGCTCCTGGAGAGGGGAACAGGTAGCCTGGCATATAAATGTCAAAGAACTGGCAGCAGTATTTCTGTCCCTGCAGTTCTTCGAGAAGAGTTTGGAGAACAAGATTTTGTTTAGATAAACTCGGACAATACCACAGCACTCGCTTATTTAAAAAACCAGGGAGGACACACTCCAGAACGTTGTACTCCCTAGTGAGAGAGATTCTGCTGTGGGCAAAAAGGAAAAAGGTGACTATCCTGACGAGATTCATTGCAGGAGTGCAAAACGTCAGGGCAGACCTTCTCAGTCGTCGGGACCAAGTCCTTCCGACGGTAATGGACCTTGCACGAGGACGTTTGTCGAGACCTGTGGACGCTGTGGGGACGTCCACTGGTCGACTTATTCGCAACGTCAAGGAACAAGAGACTTCCTCTTTACTGCTCCCCGGGTCCTGGATCCAGAAGCAATCGCGGTAGACGCTTTGCTTTGGAATTGGACGGGCCTAGACCTATACGCCTTCCCACCATTCAAGATTCTGGGGGAAGTCATGAGGAAGTTTGCGGCCTCGGAAGGGACAAGGTTAACCCTGATCGCTCGATGTGGCCAGCGAGAGAATGGTTCACAGAGGTCATGTCTTTCCTTGTAGACTTTCCAAGGACATTGCCCTGGAGGAAAGATCTACTCAAACAGCCTCACTTCGAAAGGTTTGTCACCAAAAACCTCTCCGCTCTGAGTCTGACTTTGCGTTCAGACTATCGAAAAGTTGGCCTGAGGGAGAGGGTTTTTTCGAAAGCAGCTGCGAGAGCAATCGCACATGCGAGACGTGCTTCCACAAGAGCTGTTTACCAATCGAGTGGGCTTCCTTTCAGGGCATGGTGTAAAAAGGAGGGAGTTTCCTCTTCCTCGACCTCTGTGAACCAGATGCTGATTTTCTGCTATTTCTCAGAAATGTGCAGAAATTAGCGGTCCCTACCATCAAGGGATATAAAAGCATGTTGTCAGCGGTTTTTTAGGCACAGAGGCCTAGACCTGTCTGACAACAAGGATATTCATGACCTTTTGAAGTCTTTCGAGACCTCGAAGGTTCCTCAAATGAGACCTCCATCATGGAATCTGGATGTAGTCCTGAAATTCCTTATGTCGAGCACTTTCGAACCGCTTCAGACAGCGTCTCTTCGAAACCTGACAAGGAAGCTCTTTTCCTAACTTCTCTTGCGACGGCTAAGAGAGTTAGTGAAATTCAAGCGTTTAGCAAGTTAATGGGATTCAAAGGGGACAATGCTGTCTGCTCGTTGAAACCCATCTTTCTAGGCGAAGAATGAAAATCCTTCGAACCCTTGGCCGAAGACTTTCGAGATCAAGGGTATGTCAAGTCTGGTGGGCCAAGAACCAGAGAGAGTCCTTTGCCCGGTAAGGGCTCTCAAGTTCTACGTGCATAGAACTAAAGAGGTAAGAGGTCCCTCAGGTAACCTCTGGTGCTCTGTGAAGAGGCCAGAGTTACCTTTATCGAAGAATGCTGTGGCTTTCTTTTTAAGGGACACCATTCGGGAGGCTCATTCATCTTTCCAGAAGACTGATTTGAGCCTCTTCCGAGTAAAAGTGCACGAAGTCACGAGCCGTCGCTACCTCTCTTGCCTTCCAAAAGAACATGTCAATCAAGGACATCCTTGATTGCACCTTTTGGAGGAGCAACTCCGTCTTCGCCTCACATTACCTAAGGGATGTGAGAACGATCTATGACGATTGTAATGCACTGGGGCCATACGTTTCTGCGGACACAGTATTGGGGTCCGGAAGTAGCTCTTTCCCTATTCCTTAGTTAGGTTTAAGTTAGGTTGTGTTTTTAGGTTGTGGTGAGTCTTATGTGAAGATCTCCCATCCTTTAGTTAGTTTTAAGGGGTTTTGTGTATAGTTGGTCAGGTGGTGGTCAGTTGCTTCGTTGCCCTCATTTGTATGGCCTCGATGATCTTGTCACGCTGAGGTCTCGCACCCGTTGACAGATCATCCAGAGCGCACCAGCACTACAGGTCTCCACCTGGCTGGCAACTCTGTAATAAGCAAAAGCAGCCTTACGTGACAGTAATCACATAGTCTACTTTGCAAACAGGTAAGGAACCAAGATGTATATCATCACTTAATTTAAGTTTCCCAAAAAATCCTATTCTGTCTTTTCCCACCATCCGAAGGTGTGATTCAGCTATATATATATCTGTCAGGTAAGTGGCATGAACAAAATGTTATTGTTATTATACAATTAAGTTTGTTCATACTTACCTGGCAGATATATATAATTAAAGTGCCCGCCCTCCTCCCCTCAGGAGACAGAGGCATTAATAAAAAATATGAATAGAAAATGGGAATGGTTCCTGATATCCGCCTCCCAGCGGCGGGAATGGGTACTACCACCTGGCCGCCCACTGCGTGCCGCGAGTTTTGAAATTTCTGTCGGACGTCAGAAAATACGCTATATATATATCTGCCAGGTAAGTATGAACAAACTTAATTGTATAATAACAATAACATTTTTGAGAGGTATGGGTGGATATACCTTGGTTAACAGAAGTATGTACGCACTTGAAAATTTGCAAAATTCTTTGGAAGCTTAAATTTCAAGCCAGTATCCCCTGTGGGCTTGTTCCATATGAATAGGGTTCACCTTCTGAATAAGAATAATAACTATAACACGTCAGGAAACGGGTAGTGTCTAGTGACACACATGTGAAGTTGGAAAACAACTGAGCTTTGTGAACATAGTAGATGAATGGAGAATGAGTAAATAAGGGGAGATAGAAAAAGATGTAAGAAAGGAAATGGAAAAAAAAATCTTGAAGGAACTGGTGAATCACCACACACAACTTTTAACATGTTGAAATTTCGAGCACAGCATAATGAGAAATCAGTTTTCCAGGTAGTGTGTGATAGTAACATGAAATTATTATTGTATATAATGTGGTCATGTAGTGGACTGAAGGCCAGTGCATTGGGAAATTCATAGAATATGAATTTATACTTTGCCATTTCTGAGTGGGCTGAAGTTGCCTTATGAGTGTCGAAACTTTTACACACGTGATCTGTATGCAAGACAGCACACAGGAGGACTCCATGGGCAGGGTTAAAATTGAATTTGAATTGATTAAAGTGTGCAACTCATGGAATAATAATTATGAATCTCTTGTCAATGTTTGTCAATTTAATTTACTTGTTCATCAAACTAGTGGTACCTCCATTGACTTATACTTGGGGTTAGAGTTAACCTAGTTGGCATACGAAATACAATGCAATTTAGACTTCAATTTACAATTGCCTTCAACTAGCCTAGTAGAAATCTAGATTAATGTTAGTGTAAGTTTACTCGTTTAAAGGCCACGTCTAGACCTAATGTGATGAGTAGAACTGAAGGATAGTAGTGTCCTTTCTTGTTTCCTTATAAGCAAAGATTAAGCTTGGTAGGATTGTGCATTTACAGTAAATGATTTACTGGGAAAACTGAGGTAAAATTGGTTAGACCAAGTCATGGATTGTTTCTCCATCTGATTGTCAGATGACAAAAAGAAATTTTGAAAGCTCTCTATATACTTTATTCCAGGTATTAATTTTACTCCTTTCAAATATGGGAATTGATAGATAATGAAATCTGGTTTTACATATTCAGGTGTAAAGTTAAGTGTGGGTTTAATTTGGTAGTTAAGAAGAGTGTTAATTAGGCCTAATGAACATTTTATATTCCAGCATGGGTGCCACCTGCTTCGTCCAGCCACTTGATCTCGTCAAGAACAGAATGCAGGTCGCTACGAGTAAAGAGCACAAAACGAGCCTTCATGTGTTGCGACACGTCATCAAATCCGAGGGAGTGACAGCTCTCTATTCTGGTTTGTCTGCCGGCTTACTGCGCCAAGCTACCTACACCACAACTCGCCTTGGTATATACACGTGGCTCTTTGAGAAGGCTTCGGGGTAAGATGTTCTTGTTGATGCTGTAGATTGATACTCTGGAACATTCTAATTTGGAAAATTCATCTTGTAGGAGGTTAATTCTTGTAGCCACACGGTGTACGGTGGTCATTACTTTAGGTACTTTGCAGCGTCCCTTCGGCCCCAGATACGATCTTTTTCATACCTTTCACTATACCTCCGTTTATATCTTCTTCCATCTTACTTTCCACCCTTTCCTAGAAAATTGTTTCATGGTGCAACTGTGAGGTTTTACACCTGTTACACCTTTAAAACCTTTTTACTCTCAATTTCCCTTTCAGCTGTGAATGACCTGATAAGTCCCAGCACTTGGCCTTTGATCTAAATTTTATGTCATCATTATAAGTAAAGGTTCTTTGCAGCGTCCCTGTGGCCCCTAGCTGCAATGCATTTATTCCTCTTGCTGTACCACCGTTCATATTCTTTTTCTGTCATCTTACTTTCCACCCTCTTTCTTACAATTGTTTGATAGTGCAACTGCAAGATCTTCCTCTTGTAACTCCTCGAAAAAACTTTTTTTAACTCAATTTTCCATCTCTGGAAGAACTCATTATAAGTCCCAGCATTTGACCTTTGGCCTAAATTTTATATAGCCTTCCATTCCATTGATAACACAAGAAGCTGCATAAAGTGTTCTTGTGTTCAGGGCCGGCCCAAGCCTATATGAGGCCCTACTTATTTTGTATTTTATTAATTTATTTTTACTTTCTAATTTGTTCATGAAACTTACCTGACGATATATATATAGCTGTATTTTCTGAAGTCCGACAGAATTTAAAAATTCGCGGCACACGCAGTGGGCGGCCAGGTGGTAGTACCCATTCCCGCCGCTGGGAGGCGGATATCAGGAACTATCCCATTTTCTATTCATATTTTTTTCTGTCGCCGGTCGGTAAACAAACTGTTTACAGACCTCCGCCTAGGATTTGAAACTATTCATTAGCCACTTAAGTATCCTAATTATTCTTTCGATTATTAACTTGGATTTGTGGCTAGGCATACGCTATCGTAAATTTTTTCATTGCATTTGATGTCTGAAGCTAGTTAGCTAGTTTCAGACTTTGTTGTCTGCATGGTAAGGTGAGGCTACCGTAACTTTCGGTAGACACTCGCTTAGTATATATGACGGTTACATGTTTTCTTTGCATAAGGTAATTAGTTGTAATGTGTGACTGATTACGGAAGAAGGAGGATTCAATTACGCATTTTAGAGCGTGTTAGAATCAGGAGTTTTCCTCCACAGTAAACAGAAGTTAGAAATAATGAACCTTCTAACCTACTGTAGATTTTATTTTGCCTAACCCTGTGGTATGGCTTACGAGCCTAGAATAAGTGTCTGCTAAAGGATTACATCAAGTAATCTTAGACTAAAGTGCTCGCTCTCCAACCAGTGTTGTGAAGTGTAGTGCCCCTTGTGTTGTGGAGGGGCGTCAGATCGGCCCCATAATGCCTCTAGGCCTGGACCTCTGTCGGACTCCCAGGACTCAGGGATTGGAGAGGGCATGTCGAAAGCCGCAAGAGGGTTTACGGGGGCTCCCCCACCGATCTGGCGTCCCTTCGGCAGAACCTGTTGACTCTTCCCAGGGCTGCTAAAGATCGTGCACAGTGCGCGAATCTTGAAAGATTGCTTCTCGTCCTCCGAGGCGTCCTCCCCACACAGGGGTTGGAGTTCTCGGAAGGACTCGCGCCCCCTAAAGAAGCTTTAGAGAAGAGGACGCTTCACGTTCTCTCTCTCGTCACGAGAGGATGAGAGAGTAAAGAGACCACATTTTCCCTTTTAGAAGAATGCACTGGCTCTTTTCCTAAGGGACATTTAAGGAGGCTCATCATCTTGCCAGAAGAGTGATTTGAGCCTCCTGCGAGAACGCTCATGTATATATCATTTATTACATTATTAAGGAGGCTCATTCATCTTGCCAGAAGAGTGATTTGAGCCTCCTGCGAGTGACCGCTCATGTATACATCATGTATACATTATTAAGGAGGCTCATTCATCTTGCCAGAAGAGTGATTTGAGCCTCCTGCGAGTGAACGCTCATGTATATATCACTTATACATTATTAAGGAGGTTCATTCATCTTGCCAGAAGAGTGATTTGAGCCTCCTGCGAGTGAACGCTCATGAAGTTAGAGCTGTTTCAACCTCGCTAGCATTCCAAAAGAATTTGGTAATCAAGGACATTCTTGATTCCACCTTTTGGAGGAGCAACTCAGTATTCGTCTCCTCTCCTCATTGCGCTCCGTATCCGTTATGTAACGTTTCGCTTTACTTCGATAAAGCAAGCTGATAAGTTTGACGGCCGCGGGAAGCTGCTTTGCACAGTCAAACAACTTATGTCTCTGGTCGGCATAAGAAGGGCAATTTAGACGTGAGGAAGCTTTTGGAGGGTGCTCGACGTCCTATAAGTAGAGACATTCTCCAGGACGCTCGGCAAGCACCTTGCGGAAGACGAAGCCATACGTCCTTCCTTTAGTGTTCACACTCTTTCCAGGAAGCAGCGTGCGGCTCTCCATGGAGACTCGGCATGAGGACGTCCCTTAAAAAAGATTTCAATGTCATACGCAAAAACGCGGTTCGTCATAACATTGAGATGTTGGCAAGGTCGCTCGCCAGGACGCCTCTTGGCGGGCCTTGCATGCATCAAGGCGCTCAACGAGTTCCTCTCTGAAACGTCGTTCAGAAGACTTGGTGTTCTCTGCTCAGACACACTCGTAGCTGGACGCTTTTGAGGACGCTCGGCAGGAAGCTTTTGAGGACGCTCAAGCAGGACGCGTTTCCAGCACGCTTTTGAGGACGCTCAGCAGGACGCTTTTGTGGACATTCGCCAGGACGCTTCGGTGGAAGCTCGGCAGGACGCTAGCGAGGACGCTCGCCAGGACGCTAGCGAGGACGCTCGCCAGGACGCTAGCGAGGACGCTCGCGAGGACGCTTTTGAAGACGCTCGGCATCCTACACGTCATGACGCTCGGTAGAGCACTTGCCAGGACGTTCTTCAGAACGATAGGCGTCCTACGCATCAAGACGTTCGGCAGGATTCCTGCAAGAACGCTCTTCAAGACGGCGTCGTCGAAGTAGAGGAAGGAGTTTGGTCTCGTCAAGATGTCTACTTCGCTTTCTACGAAGGAGCGTTCAATAGAATCCATCACTTGATAATTCCAGGAAATGCTGAAGCAGATTTCGGTGTCATAAAACGCCTCGTCTGCTTTCGGGATTGCGCTGCCGAAGGGGAACATTAAGGTCCTTCCTGTCGTAAGCCCAGTCTCTAATCGGAAACCTGGCCCTTCCTCCGATTTCTGCGGGAATCGGGAAAACTATATGCTCGAATTCCTGGATTTACTTTCTGTCATGTAAATGGGTTAGGTTTCATTGACAAAGATCTTCATAACATTTTATCGCTTAAGCGGATAAGTAACAAATTTCGGAAGAGCTCTCATTCATTTTCAGAACCGAACGTGGACAGTCGTTTTCCTTTCTTTCTCTCTTCCTCGTCCAGGAAAGATGTAGTAGAGAATTCGATGTTCAAATTACTACAATACTTACGTAGTTTATCTTTGCGTCATTTTGCTAACGCATGGGTCGAGTCATATACGCATATCGTATTTACCTCTGCGGATAGAAGCCGAAAGAACTGTTGTTCTAATGTATTTATTTGACACTCCCTTCACCTTCCAAGAGTTTTCGGAGTAAGAACAACTCTTCAGGTATTGTTACGACAACACCAACTCAGCTTCTGTATTTAGCGAATTCTGTTTCGTTTAAATAGGCCTGCTTGAGAGTGTCCTTTTGCTCGATAATATCATACCTATTCCTTCGTAAAGGAGTAGCTGGCAACTCAGGCAGATAGTATTCTGTTCTCCATTGAAGCTTTTCCTTCGAGGAAGACTTCTCCTTTCACTACTTTTTGATAGAGATCGAAGGTGGTCGATCTCCAATCCTTATTTTGTTTTCTTTAAGGAAAGAATTTAGGATGGAGATCGTTGTTCAGAATACTATAAATATACTACGTATATTAACCTCGCGACATGATTCTACTAAGCAGTTGAATTGTCCGAGGGTAGGCGCATATCCTAGTTATTCTAACGGATTGCGACTTAGACAGAAGAAGTTCTAATTGAACTGCAAACATCAACTCAGCTTCTGTATTTAGCGAATTTTGTTTCGTTTAACTATGCCTGCTTGAGAGTTTCCTTTGGCTCGATAATTTCATACCTATCCCTTCGTAAAAGGAGTAGCTGGCAACTCAGGCATATAGTGCGAGACGATGATCAAGGCTGCTGTTACTGTGAGTGTGATCTACGCAGTACCGGCTAGCTCGGTGTCATGCGCGGTTGGTTACGTCTCTCTCCCTTGCGGGAATGGCTTAAACCGTCTCTTTGCCCTACAATCATGGATTTTAGCCTCGGGTTGAGGAAATTTCTAGTAATCTTGAATGATCATACCTGCCGTTTACTTAGAAAATTTCAACAAGATATCTCTTATACTTGTTAGGTGCGGGTTTTACCGCACGGTAACATTCTGTACGAATCTACCGCGGCATAGCACTATAATAATGCTCTCCGCTTATGCAAAGCGCAGCCTTATTAGGGAAGGAAGCAGGCTGAGTGAGGGAATGGATGAGTTTGCTGGGGGGGGACCATTTCCGTCGCTGGAGAAGCTTGTTTTCCCTGAATAAACAGCAATTCAGGACCTCTACAAATTTTCCTCACGAAGAAATTGGAATAACATCAAAGATTTTGTAATTCTAATTTTCTCTCAACTGGCAACGGCTTGAGGATCACATCAGGTGATAGCGAGAGGGTGCCAGACATCCGAACAGAGAACAGATGTTCTGGCACATTGTCTGAAAGAATTGGAAGCCAAATTAGTCGGCTTTCAGTTCCTCGAAGGGTGAGGTTGGATCGAGTGGCCCAAATCATCTCGGATAATTTCTCAGCTCTCTCATAGCTCGAGAAGAGAGAATTGGTTATGGGCTTGGGCACGGAACGTAACGATCCTCAATAGGTTCGTTAATCTAGTGCACGTCCGTGGGGGTGGGTCTCGATCGAGGCAACAACTACTGACGTCTGAGTAATCCTCACTTAGAAGTATGTCGAAGTGAGGAGAGACTGAGGGAGTCCTTTCGTTAAGTTTTTCGTAATATTGAAGACGAAGGAGCTTCCTCTTAAGTTGTTCCCTTATTCATGATCCTAGAGGATAGCTTAGTCGCCACATGTGGGCCTCTAAGAGGTTGGATTCACAGAGGTCAGGTAATTCAGAGAATTGTCCAAAGACCCTTCCCGAGAGAATCGGTGTAATCAAACATCGTCACTTAGTGAAGTATCTAATATCTCTCCTCTCTGAGTCTGAAAGCGTTCAGACTATCGAGAAGCGATAAGATCTTCAAGATTAATGGCAGTCTCTTGGCCAAGGCAAAGCAGTGCTGCCTATTTTCCAGTTTTCAATCGGAGGGGCGTTTCTGGAGATAGTGAAGGGAAATGACTGTTCCTCCACCTCGACCTCTGTGAATTTCGTTATGGTTCTATCTTTCCGTATGAAGTATGAGATAAAGATAGAAGTCCTAACTGTTGTAGAATATGCAAATATGTTGTTGACGGCCTCTAGGCTCAGAGATTCGGTTCTGTCAAACAACAAAGCTTCACGATCTTGAGGTCTGTGGAGATCTTGTATTCTCTGGATCAAAGGTTCCGGCATGGAACTTAGACGTAGTCTGAGTTTCTGATGCCAAAAGCATTTCGAACCTATCCTTTCTGCGAACTTAATACACGTGACCAGAAAGGCTAATATTCTAACCGCTCTAGTCACGGCAAGGAGGGTTAGTGAGGTTTTAGCCATCATCAGAGGTTTGGCTTTAAAGGAACATAATGCGGTCTGTCCGCTAAGCCTTCCGTTCTTGATAAGAACGAAAACCTGTCTGACCATGACCCGAAGGCTTGGAGACCAAGGGTATGGCACAAATTATTGGGCAAGGGCATTAGAGAGTCCTGTGCCCTGTAGGGTCTCTCAAGTTTTATCTTTATAAAACTATAGAAAGTCAAGGTCATCAGACAATCTGCGGTGTTCCGTAAAAAGACCAGACTAGTTCATGTCCAAGAACACCCTGGCATGATAGCCAAGGAGTTCTTTTAAGAGGTCTCATTCATTATGTTTGCATAAAAGATTTGAGATTTTTTCTTAATATGAATGCTCAAGAGGTGAGGGCGCGGCCTCGGAAGCATTTCAACAGAGCATGACACTCAGTAACATCCTGAGTGCCACGCTTTAGCGAAGCAACTCTGTGTTCGCTTCACACTCCCGACGGGATGTGAAGACGACATTTCAGATCCGTAAGTCGCTAGGACCATACATATCCGTTATATATTATTGGGTGCAAGAAGCAACACGAATCCTATCTAGAGAAAAGGGATAGGTGTGCTTTTAACTTTGAAGGGTGGTCGCTTGAGGCGCGTTCCTTTTCTTTAGCCTAGAAGTTATGGAACTAACTTTGATAGGTTAGGTCAGGTGGTGGTTTTAGCTTCGGTGCCCTCAAAAGTATGGTCATATGGTCTAGTCACATTGTGGTCACGCCCCCCGTTGACAGATCATCTAGAGCGCACCAGCATTACATGGTCTACTACCCGCTGGCACTCTAGTAACGCAGAAGCAGACTTGGTGGACAGTAATCACGAAGTCGGCTATGCTAACAGTCAGGAACCAAGATGTATATTCATCTACTAATTTAGTTTCCCAAAAATCCTATTCTGTCTCTTCCCACCATCCGAAGGTGGGATTCAGCTATATATATATCTGTCAGGTAAGTTTCATGAACAAAATGTTATTGTTATAATACAATTAAGTTTTGTTCATACTTACCTGGCAGATATATATAATTAAAGTGCCCACCACCTCCCCTCAGGAGACAGTGGCACTGATAAATATGAATAGAAAATGGGAATAGTTCCTGATATCCGACCCTCCCACCCAGCGGCGGGAATGGGTACTACCACCTGGCCGCCCACTGCGTGTGCCGCGAATTTTTAAATTCTGTCGGACTTCAGAAAATACAGCTATATATATATCTGCCAGGTAAGTATGAACAAACTTAATTGTATCATTACAATATCATTTTTAATTACTTTAATATTTTCTAAGCGCTCTTGCCTCCCCCCCCCCCCCCCCCCCCCCCCCCAATGGCTTTGGGGTCCCCAAGCAGATTAGTTCACTTATGCCAGCTCTGCTTGTGTTTATCGGCAGGCTTTTATTGTTTCCTGAATATGAAATTTTTCTTTTTTTACAGTCCCAATGGGGAGCCTCCAAGTTTCCTTGTCAAAGCAGGCTTGGGAATGGCTGCAGGTGTAGTTGGCTCATTTGTTGGTACCCCTGCTGAGGTTAGTACACGGTTGTTTTGCTTGCCATTTTGAGAGAAATTGCTGTACGGTAATTTGACTATTTTAGAATTTAGACCAGGCCTTGATGCAAGTGAGTAGAGATTCAGATTGGAACTGTAGATTAAAAAAGAAACCCCACAAAATCACTGTGTATAAATGTGCTTACTTATAAGTATTTACAAAATAAAATGTAAATACATATAAGTAAACATGTTATACACAGTGATTTTGTGGGTTTCTTTTTCAATCTTCAGAAGAAAACTGAAAGTTTTTGTTTGATTCATTGGTACTGTTATTATCATTCGGAAGATGAACCCAATGCTTGAAATTCAAGCTTCCAAAGAATATGGCTTTCATTTGGAAGAAGTAACAGAAGGTAGTAGGCTATACAGAAAGATGAGATCAGTTATTAGCAAAGAAAAAAGATGCATTAACAAATTAGTAAATAAATAAATAAATAGATGAAAAGGCTGTTGTTTTACCATGGGAATGGTCAAATTTGACATGTGTTATTAAAAGATGCCTAAGCTTGTAAAACATTTGTGCCAGATTGCATAACTTAACTCGTTCTATTTTTGTTTCCATATTTATGCAATAAGCACCCACCTGGGTAATTTTGCCAGCATTTAACTTAACCTCACCGGCAAAGGTTTGAAGTCTTAAGTTATATATATACTCAAAAACCTTTTTAATTTCCTTGATCTTTGTAAATGTCTTTGAAAAGATATTTACTTTGTATGGTTTCCGTCTTACTTCCTTAGGTTAGAGTAGGCTGTATTTTGTGCTTTGTTCGTTTTGATGAATTTAGGCCATTGGTTAAGGTGAATCTCGCAAATACTTTTTAATTGTAAAATATAGTAATTTATGATAATCAGTTGATGCATGAAATACGTTGCTCACCGGGAATATAGAGTTGCAAAATACTAATGTAAACACAAAATCAAAATATCACATCGGTAGTTAAGGGTTTTTTATGTGCCAGTTTAGTTTTTTGAAAGACGATTGCTATATATGTATATATATCTGTTCAGAAGCTCATTTTACCAAGCTATTCTGTCACATTTAGTGGGACAACTACATAACTCTCAGGCGAGAGATGACTTGCTTTTGAAAATGACTAAATTTGTCAGCGGATTCATGTTTTGCAATTTGTTCATGCAACTTACCTGACAGATATATATATATAGCTGTATTTTCTGAAGTCCGACAGAATTTCAAAACTCGCGGCACACGCAGTGAGCGGCCAGGTGGTTAGTACCCATTCCCGCCGCTGGGAGGCGGATATCAGGAACCATTCCCATTTCTATTCATATTTTTTCTGTCGCCGGTCGGAAACAAACTGTTTACAGACCTCTGCTCAGGATTTTTGGATTTGACTCGCTTTTAAGTATCTGATTGGTTTTTTGGTATTGAATTGGATTGTTGAATTGGCATGCGCGATAGTGGACCGTTTTTTTATTTTGGATTGGCTTTTCTATAAACGATATGTCGGGATCAAGTGCTGTGAGTTTCAGAGTGTGTGTGAGGACTGATTGTAAGGTGAGGCTACCGAAAGCATCGGTAGACCCCCACACAGTATGTATGAGTTGTAGGGGGCATAATTGTTTGGTGGATAATCGGTGCAATGAATGTGAGAGATTGACCGATGATGATTGGAGAGTATATGAGTCCTATCGCCTTAAATTGGAGCGCGATAGGATTAGGAGGTCTTCCTCCAGGAGTGGTTCTACCAAAGGTAATGGCTAACATCTCTCCTGTATTAACACCTGTAGAGTTTGCAACCCCTAAACCTGTGTTGCCTTCGGGCTCTGATTCTGCTCTGTCGGGAGAAGCTAATGCTCTCTCTCTTATTTTGGAGTCTCTTCGCACTCTGGAGACCAAAGTGAAAGCCTTGGAAACTGGTCGGTGGGCAAGTGTGTGATCGTGCCCCTAGTTGTGGTGGAGGGGCGTCAGATCGGCCCCATAATGCCTCTAGGCCTAGACCTCTATCAGACTCCCAAGACTCAGGGAGAGGGTATGTCGAAAGCCGCAAGAGGGTTACGGGTGCTCACCCACCGATCTGGCGTCCCTTCGGCAGGCCTTGTGGCAAAAGTCCCAGGCTGCCAAGGAGCGCGCACGAGCGCGCGTCCTGAAAGAGTGCTTTTCGTCCTCCGAAGCGTCCTCCCCGCGCAAGGGGTGGAGCGCTCGGAGAGACTCTCGTCCTCTGAAAAGGACGTTTCGTGTTGAGGACGCTTCACGTCCTGTATCGCCGCTTTCGTCGGAGGATGCGTATGACGCTTTTCTGCCGTCAGAAACAGGGGTAAGATCTCCTCCAATGAGGACGCTGGGTTGCGTGCACGGCGGTCTCCCTGAGAAGCAGGTAGCTGTACCTGTGAGAAGGAAGGAGGCGTCCCATCGCCCCTCGTCTTCTCGCAGGATCAGTCCTGCTTCCTCTGTTCGTTCTCTCCAACGAAGAACATCTTTTGTCCCTCAGGACCAGCTATCAACGCTTATGCGCTCAGAGGACTCGCCCAGCAGCAGTCGAGCCTAAGCGGAGGAAGGACCTTAGACTGCCCGTCAAGAGGACGAAGCAGTCTCCTTCTCCCTCTCCTACTTCGTCTCGTTCGCCGATCGCTTCTCCTTCGGCGATTCGCCGATCTGCGTCCTCTAGAAGGACGTTGCGTCAAGACACTTTTGCTGAGGAGGACGCTAGGCAGGACGCTAGGCAGGACGCTAGGCAGGACGCTTGGCAGGACGTTCGGCAGGACGCTCGACAGGACGCTGTCAGGATCGCTCGGCGTCAGGACGCTAGGCAGGACGTTCGTCAGGACGCTCGGCAGGACGCTCGCCAGGACGCTCGCCAGGCGCTTGGCAGGACGCTCGCCAGGACGTTCAGGGCGCTTTTCAAGACCGCTGCTTTTTGGGGACTCCGACCAAGAAGTCGTACCCCAAGACGCTAGTTTGCGCCGCACATGGCCACGTAAAAAAAGAATTTTCCAGCTAAAATGTCTTCCCTTTTCGTTTTAAGAAAACGTCAAGGAACGCTTCTCTGTCAAGTGATGGCTGCCTCGGGTGTTTGTCGCTAAGGACGCTCGTCCTCGTCAGGACGCTCTACCTGCTTCAAGTGGTAAGCGTCATAAAGAAGACAGCCGAAATAAGGCTTCATCTAGTAAGGATAGGGGTCCTTTGATTAAGTCAAGACCCGACATTAGTACGCCCTCTCCGGACAGGCGGTCTCCGCTTCCGTGTAGAGAAGAAGGAGAGCTGAGTAGTTCGGCTGACTCGGTTGAAGAGGAACCTTCTGCGGCCCCTTCTTCTTTCGAAGACAAGTTTCAGCCTGCAGCTCCCAAGTCTCCTCCTTCGCAGTTTTCATCATCCTAAGACTGGTAAAACCCCGGAGTTTGTTGAGATGAAAACTTCGCTCTCCACTAAAACGTGCGTTTAAGAAACTCCAAGATTGGATGGTACGAAGGAGAGATCAAGGCAAGACGACTTTCGCTTTGCCTCCAGCTAGACTCAGCGGGAAAGGGGGCATTTGGTATAGAACCAAAGAAGAAGTAGGAGTTCGTATCCCTTCTTCAGCTCAAGGAGATTTCTCCAGCTTGGTGATTCGCAGAGGAGGTCTCTTTTATCCTCTGCTAAAGTGACCTGGACCTTCTACGGAGACGGACCATCATTTGAAGGGTTGCTCTCCGGACTCTTGAAGTGTTCAACTTCCTTGACTGGTGCTTGGGAGTTCTGGATCTGCAAGCGAGAAGCCCAGAATCTCTCAGTCTGGGGGAGCTGTCCAGCGTGTTAGCATGTATAGACAAAGCCGTCAGGGATGGTTCGGAGGAGATCGTCTCTCATTTTGAACGGCCTTATTGAAGAAGAGACTTTTGTGCTGTGCAATTTCACAGCTCGTTCAGTAACTCCAGTCAGAAAGCGGATTTGCTGTTTTCTCCTCTTTCGAACCATCTCTTCCCCCAGACTTTAGTAAAGGACCTGACTAACAGTTTGCAAGAGAAGGCAACGCAGGACCTTTTAGCCCAGTCTACAAGACGTTCGGCAGTACCTTCAACCTCTTCAGCTGCGGTTCGACCGCCGAAGAAGGTTAAGCCCTTTCGTGGGGCCCCCCTCGAGAGCAGCTCCTCGAGGGAGAGGGTTTTCACGAGGAAGAGCTTCCTTTAAGTCAAAGCCTTCCAAGTGAGAAGCATGTCCTTCAGACACCAGTCGGAGCCAGACTGAAGTTTTTTGCGGGAGCGTGGAGAGAGAGGGACACGGACTCTTGGTCCCTCAAGATCGTGGAGCAGGGGTACAAGATCCCCTTTTAGATCTTCCTCCTCTTTCTACGACTCCCAGAGACCTTTCTCCATCCTATCAGGGAGAGAAGAAGCAAGTATTATTCGATCTCCTTCAACAAATGATCGAGAAAAAGAGCGGTGGAACAAAAAGTCGCAGACCTGGGATGTCTCCAGGTTTTTACAACAGGATTTTCCTAGTACCGAAGCAGTCGTCAGTTTTTGTGGCGTCCAGTTCTAGATGTAAGCAGGCTCAATCTTTTCGTGGAAAAGACCAAAATTCACGATGGAGACGCCTCATTCTGTTCTGGGAGCCTTGAGACCGGGCGACTGGATGGTGTCCTTAGACTTGCAGGACGCGTACTTTCACATCCCGATCCACCCTCTTTCAAGAAAGTATCTAAGGTTTGTCTTAGACAAAAAAGTGTGCAGTTCAGAGCTATGTGTTTCTCGGCCTGACCACGGCTCCAATGGTGTTCACTGTAGTCATGAAGAACGTGGCGAGGTGGCTACACTCTTCGGGGATAAGAGTTTCCCTGTACCTCGACGACTGGCTGATCAGAGCGTCGTCGAGAGAGAAGTGTCTGAAGGACTTGCAGTTCACTTTAGCCCTAGCAAAGTCCCTGGGACTTCTGGTCAACTTCGCAAAAGTCGCATCTGACCCCCAACACAGTCCATCGTGTATCTGGGGATTCAGATGGATTCAGTGGCTTTTCGAGCGTTTCCGTCCCAGGAACGTAAGCGGCTAGGCTTAGAAAAGATCTCAGCCTTCCTAGGGAAAGAGACTTGCTCGGCGAGGGAATGGATGAGTCTTGCTGGGGGAACCATTTTCCTCGCTAGAAAGGTTTGTTTCCTTGGGAAGACTGCACCTCAGGCCTCTCCAATTTTTCCTTGTCGGACGAGTGGAAGGCCTAAGGACGATCTCAATGCCATATTGAGAATATCGCTTCCGATAAAGAACCATCTAAGATGGTGGTTGGACCCTCAGAAGCTTCAGGAGGGCGTGTCCCTAAGTCTTCTGAGCCCCGACCTAGTGTTGTTCTCCGACGCTTCCATCACGGGCTGGGGAGCACACTAGGAGGGAAGGAAGTGTCAGGCTCCTGGAGAGGGGAACAGGTAGCCTGGCATATAAATGTCAAAGAACTGGCAGCAATATTTCTGTCCCTGCAGTTCTTCGAAAGGAGTTTGAAGAACAAGATTGTTCAGGTAAACTCAGACAATACCACAGCACTCGCTTATTTGAGAAATCAGGGAGGAACACACTCCAGAACTTTGTTTTCCCTGGCGATAGAGATTCTGCTGTGTCAAAGAGAAGAAATGTGACAATCCTGACGAGGTTCATTGCAGGAGTGCAAAACGTCAGGGCAGATCTTCTCAGTCGTCGGGAACAAATCCTACCGACGGAATGGACCTTGAACAAGGACGTGTGTCGAGACCTTTGGACGTTGTGGGGACGTCCTCTGGTCGACTTATTCGCGACGTCAAGGACCAAGAGACTTCCTCTTTATTGCTCCCCGGTCCTGGATCCAGAAGCGATCGCGGTAGACGCGTTGCTTTGGAATTGGACGGGTCTAGACCTGTACGCCTTCCCACCATTCAAGATTTTGGGGAAGTCATGAGGAAGTTTGCGGCCTCAAGAAGGGACGAGGTTGACCCTGATCGCTCCGATGTGGCCAGCGAGAGAATGGTTCACAGAGGTCATGTCTTTCCTTGTAGACTTTCCAAGGACATTGCCCTGGAGGAAAGATCTACTCAAACAGCCTCACTTCGAAAGGTTTCACCAAAAACCTCTCCGCTATGGGTCTGACTGCGTTCAGACTATCGAAAAGTTGGCCAGAGCGAGAGGTTTTTCGAAAGCAGCTGCGAGAGCAATCGCACATGCAAGACGTGCTTCCACAAGAGCTGTTTACCAATCGAAGTGGGCTTCCTTCAGGCATGGTGTAAAAAGGAGGGAGTTTCCTCTTCCTCGACCTCTGTGAACCAGATAGCTGATTTTCTGCTCTTTCTCAGAAATGTGCAGAAATTAGCGGTCCCTACCATCAAGGGATATAAAAGCATGTTGTCAGCGGTTTTTAGGCACAGAGGCCTTGACCTTTCTGACAACAAGGACATTCATGACCTTTTAAAATCTTTCGAGACTTCGAAGATTCCTCAAATGAGACCTCCGTCATGGAACCTTGACGTGGTTCTTAAGTTCCTTATGTCAAGTCCTTTCGAACCGCTTCAGGCAGCGTCTCTTCGAAACTTGACAAGGAAGGCTCTTTTCCTAACTTCTCTTGCGACGGCTAAGAGAGTTAGTGAGATTCAAGCGTTTAGTAATTTAATGGGATTCAAAGGAGACAATGCTGTCTGCTCGTTGAACCCAACTTTCTTGGCGAAGAATGAAAATCCTTCGAATCCTTGGCCGAAAACTTTCGAGATCAAGGGTATGTCAAGTCTGGTGGGCCAAGAACCAGAGAGAGTCCTGTGCCTGGTCAGGGCTCTCAAGTTCTATGTACATAGAACAAAAGAGGTAAGAGGTACCCTCAGGTAATCTCTGGTGCTCTGTGAAGAGACCAGAGTTACCTTTATCGAAGAATGCTGTTGCTTTCTTTCTAAGGGACGTCATTAAGGAGCCTCATTCATCTTTCCAGAAGACTGATTTGAGTGAAAGCTCACGAAGTTCGAGCTGTCGCTACCTCTCTTGCCTTCCAAAAGAACATGTCAATCAAGGACATTCTTGATTGCATCTTTTGGAGGAGTAACTCCGTCTTCGCCTCACATTACCTAAGGGATGTGAGAACGATTTATGACGATTGTAATTCACTGGGGCCATACGTTTCTGCGGACACAGTCTTGGGGTCCGGAAGTAGCTCTTTCCCTATCCCTTAGTTAGGATTAGGTTAGTTTTTGTTGTTGTAGGTTGTGGCGAGTCTTATGTGAAGATCTCCCATCCTTTAGTTAGTTTTAAGGGGTTTTTTGAATACAGGCGGTCCCCGGGTTACGACGGTTCCGGCTTACGACGTTCCGAGGTTATGACGCTTTTTCTTAAATATTCAATGGAAAAATCCGTCCTGGGTTACGACGCTTGTTCCGAGGTTACGACGCTGACGCTTCCGACGCTCCGAGTTAACGACGCTTTTAAAAAACTCATACTATGATAAAAATCCTTTATAGTTTAGCACAGTATATTAATAAAAATAAGTTTCTGGTTAGATTACAACAAAAATTTTGAGGTTATAGTGATTTTCGACACTTTTTATGTCGTATTTTTCTATGATTTTTAGTGACGCCTCATATGCCGAACTAGTTTCCGAGCGAATGAATACATACTAGCTTGCAGTGGCAAAGTTTACATAAAACAGTCCAAAAGCACAAATAATGAAAAAAATCATTGCTTGTTTCCAGTAATAATAACAAAACGAAGTTTCTGGTTAGATTACAACGAGAGAGAGAGAGAGAGAGAGAGAGAGAGAGAGAGAGAGAGAGAGAGACGAGAGAGAGGAAGAGAGAGAGAGAGGTGTCTTCCGACGCTCCGAGTTAAGGACAGAGAAGTGTTAGTTTCGTTAAACGGCCTCTGACTCATGCCAGTAAATGTTTTGTTGATACTAATAATATAAGCCTATTTAAAGATACGTTTACTTTAATTAGTCTATATGATACGTAAATAGTAATCAACTGTTCTTGTAGCCCTCAAGATTTGGCAAAATCGAAGTATCCAAAGAGAGACATTATCCAGTACACTGGAACCTTGACATACGATTTAATTTGTTCCGTTTACCCATCGTTCGTATATCAAAACAGTTGTATCTCGAAGCATTTTTTTCCCATTTAAAATAACATGTAATATGTATTAATCCGTTCTAGCGGTATGAAACCACACCTAAACACAGCTAAATTACATATAATATTACACATTATACACAAATAAACGAGTTAATAACACACATAATGATAAAATAACAGCAATGTGATAAATGATAATAAATGTTAATAAAATCAATTAAAAAAAAGAAAGGAATTTTACTTAACACAACGAAAGATGACGTGAGGCCAGCAGGGGGAGGAGGTATGGAAGGGTGGCAGGGAACGATTTGTTCTCTTTTATTTACGTATGTACACTAATAACTACGTAATAAACACAAATGAAATAACATTGCTAAACTAATTTTTATTTTTTTTATTTTAATCAGTTTGTAGTTTAGAAATAATGGTGATGCCTTTGGAAGGTTTTATGCTTTGCTATAATTTCATGTTTTGCTTCCATCGAAATCATTTTCTTGGGTTTTTTCTTATCACCTGCTTTGTCTTTAGCTTGAGACCATGGTTAATAATAAAATAGACAAAATAACACGAAAAATAGGCGCAAATACAACGAACTAAACAACGACGTTAACATGCAGCACCAACAAACAAACAGACTGAACGCCATTCATCGGTCGCCTATACAACTAACACTCATCGCAAAATCGTATCTCAAATATTTCGTTGTATATCAAAGCTTATATTTTCGCAAATTTTCTGTTGTATCTCAAAACATTCGTATATAAGGGCAATCATATGTCAAAGTTCCAGTGTAATTTGATCAGAGAGAGAGAGAGAGAGAGAGAGAGAGACGCCTTGGCAACAATGGTCACCGTCTCGGGGATTGACGTAACATTTATTTTCTGAACAGATAGGACAGAGAAGTGTTCGTTTCATTAAACGGCCTCTGACTCAAGCAGGAAATGTTTTGTTGATACTAATATATAAGCCTATTTAAAGATACGTTTACTTTAATTAGTCTATATGATACGTAAATAGTAATCAGCTGTTCTTGTAGCCCTCAAGATTTGGCAAAATCACTCCAGGTTGTAAATAAAACTTCAAGAATGTAGTGTCACCAGAGGATTACAATAGTTTTTACCTTCAAGAACCAACATTCTTTATGAAAATAACTCCAGGTTGTACATAAAACTACAGGAAACAACATGTAGTGTAACCAAAGGATTACAAGTAAGGTTTTTATAACTTTTTATTAGTTTAAGACATATTTCCAAGCGTCGTTCCGGCTTACGACGATTTTCGGCTTACGACGCATCTCAAGAACGGAACCCCCGTCGTAACCCGGGGACTGCCTGTAGTTGGTCAGGTGGTGGTCAGTTGCTTCGTTGCCCTCATATGTATGGCCTCGATGGTCTTGTCACGTTGAGGTCTCGTACCCGTTGACAGATCATCCAGAGCGCACCAGCACTACAGGTCTCCACCTGGCTGGCAACTCTGATTTAAGCAAAAGCAGCCTTAAGTGACAGTAATCACATAGTCTACTTTGCAAACAGGTGAGGAACCAAGATGTATATCATCTACTTAATTTAAGTTTCCTAAAAAATCCTATTCTGTCTCTTCCCACCATCCGAAGGTGGGATTCAGCTATATATATATCTGTCAGGTAAGTTGCATGAACAAAATGTTATTGTTATTATACAATTAAGTTTGTTCATACTTACCTGGCAGATATATATAATTAAATTGCCCGCCCTCCTCCCCTCAGGAGACAGTGGCATTAATAAATATGAATAGAAAATGGGAATGGTTCCTGATATCCGCCTCCCAGCGGCGGGAATGGGTACTACCACCTGGCCGCCCACTGTGTGTGCCGCGAGTTTTGAAATTCTGTCGGACTTCAGAAAATACAGCTATATATATATCTGCCAGGTAAGTATGAAAAAACTTAATTGTATAATAACAATAACATTTCTTGACTCATATGAGAGAACATTACGTATAGTACTTTGTTGCTTAAGAAATTAATTTTCTTTTTATTTCTTAGGTGTCCTTGATCCGAATGACGTCAGATGGCCGACTCCCTCCCGCCGAGAGACGAAACTACAAAAATGTAGTTGACGCGTTGGTTCGCATGACGCGTGAAGAGGGTCTCTTCACCCTCTGGAGAGGGGCCATCCCTACGATGGGCCGTGCTATGGTTGTCAACGCAGCCCAGCTGGCTTCTTATTCACAAGCAAAACAGGCACTTATAGGCACAGGTGAGACGTTGGAAGTATTTGGATTAGTAAATGGAGAGAAACTGTTTGAAGAGTACAAGTATTACTCATTATTTTCTTCCATCTTGCAATCCGGTGTCTAACAATTGTTTCATAGTGAGTGCAACTCCGAGGTTTTCCTCTTGTTACATCTTTCAAACCTTTCTACTCTCAATTTCCCCTTCAGCTGAATGTCATGCCTGTTACCCAGAGAAGTCTGCTAATAAGTGATCCTTCATTGCAGATTCAACTTCACTTAATCAAAGCCAACATTTGTGTAAAATGCAGGGTTGTATTTTTTGTAGTTTATGTACTTATTGATGTTGCTTAATCGTTTAATTTTGCATTGATTCGTTTTCAAGTATTTGTTGAATCCAGGTATGGATTGATATTCATTATTGGGTCTTCCCCATAGGGAATCGGTTAGCACTGTTAGAGCACCTCACTCATTGCGCTGTAGGCCCCTAGCTGCCACTCCTTTCTTTCCTATTTCTGTACCTCTGTTCCTATTCTCTTTCTTCCATCTTACTTTCCAACCTCTCATAACAATTGATTTGTAGTGCAGTTAGAGGTTTTCCTCCTGTTACACCTTCAAAACCTTTTACTTTCAATTTCCCTTTCAGTGTTGAATGACTTCATCATAGGTCCCACCTCTTGGTCTTTGGCCTAATTTTTATATTCAATTTATTATTGGGTCTTGGAATCTCAATTTTGTTATCCCTAGTTCAGTAGAACTGAGCATGAGGGAAATTGATTCCTGAAGCATCCATTGCTGATATGACACTTGTATCATTACTTGAATAATATTCTTTGTATTAGTGCGTCTTCTGTTACCTGCATCTCTGTAGGTTGTTAGTGCTGTTAGTTCTCTGTAGGAAGTACTACTTAAGGTTCTTTGTAGTGTCCTCTAGCTGCAACGCTTTTCATTCCATTTACTGTACTGCCGTTCATATTCTCTTTCTCCCTTCTTACTTTCCACCCTCTCCTGACAATTGTTGCATAGTGCAACTGTGAGGTTTTCCTTCTGTTGCACCATTAAAACCTTTGCAGTCTTGATTTCTCTTTCAGTGCCGAATGACCTTGTTAGCCTAAATTTTATATTCCGTTTCATTCATGTTACCTGTATGTAATTAGTTATGGTTATTTGGATATGTATTTCTTTACAGGTTACTTCAGGGACAATATATTCCTTCATTTTTGTGCCTCCATGATCTCAGGGTTAGTGACTACGGCTGCATCCATGCCTGTTGACATTGCTAAGACAAGGTATGATAGATATTTTCTTTTTTGAAATGATTGCTTAAATATTTTTTATAATACTGTGCAAACCTATACAATTTCTCATTGTAAATTATAAGAGCATTTTTAATTGAAATTTTAGAAAATGTGAGATTACATGTCTTGTTTTTAATCTGAAGTTTGTAATATCCTTGCGTTTGACCTCTGGACATCTGAAGGCCTGTCTTTATTGCTTAGTTTCAGTGGCTATTGCAACTTCTTTATAATTACTTGAGATGAGGTTTGAAGACTTTCTCCCAGGTATAGTCTGGATAAGTTTGCCATCAGTTTGGTTTTATAATTGGTAAGAGTACTTTTTTTAAAGCACAGATAATTCTTAGGGCATGCCATTTTTAGATATGAGTGAAAAATATTTTTAAAAAATCAATTTTACTAGCACAGACACCACCTTACTCATGAATGAGTTATGTTCTGGATGGCTGTTCGTAAGTTGGTTACTGTACTCTTCACACCTATTTAAGTACAGCATAATATAGTCAATACAGTACTTTACATTTTTTCATCCTAAAACAATAGTGTTCTGTACAGAATAGCCACGTAAAGCAAAATTTGAACTTTCAGGTGGCCAAAGGGAGCACTGTGAACAGTTTTGATTCGGGATCCCATTTGTTCGTATCTCTTGAATGTTCCTAAGTAAGGTGGTGTCTGATTTTAAAATGTCTGTTCTGTGCAGTTTGTGGGAAAAATACCCAGTACAGATTTCTGGATAACATTTTTAACTTTCCAGAATCCAGAACATGAAAATTATCGATGGGAAACCAGAGTACAAAGGGGCCGTGGACGTACTTACCAAGGTCATTCGAAACGAAGGCTTCTTTTCCCTCTGGAAAGGTTTCACCCCGTACTACATGCGGCTGGGCCCTCACACTGTCTTGACGTTCATATTCCTCGAGCAATTGAATATCACATATAAGAAGGTCATTTTGGGAGATGCCTCTGCAAAGGGAGGTGGTCTCTAAGTTGGTTGGTGTAGTAGGTAGGGTGCTAATGATGACAACCATTAAACTGGACCTTTTTAATTACACATTGTGGGTTGTGGTGGAAGACAGGTACTATGCTGTTTTTTTTTTTTAACATGGGGCCATATTCTCCTCAGCAGGATCTCTTTGACATAAAATGAGAAGAGTGGGATGATGTTCTGGTTTTATATTTTTAAGATGTAGCTGTTATTACCAGTGACATGGTTCCCCTTAGGTTAGGGGTACCATGCTGGGCATTATTGAATCCATTGCAGATTTTTAATGCTGGGTCATCATTGTAGAAATGAAAATAAACAGGAAACCTGCATGCATCTTAAAAGGGATCAGGGACACCACTGAAGTTTAGGCATTGTACGAGATGATTGCTTTTTTAGAAACTGTGTGTTTACACTGCAAGGCTTATCAATTTTAAATGACAAAGAGGCATAGTTTTTCACAGTTCTCGTATTTTGCCAGTGGAAATCTTTTCAGAGGGCAGAGTATTTTTTAAATCCCTTTTTAAATTTTCATAAGTCAGCTTGTCACTAGAAGGGTTGTCTTGAAATGTTTGAAAGAGGTCCAGGTTTTTAAATTTTGCCTTTTTTTTAACTTTCATTTTGAGCTGTAGTGGTAATTGTGTCTTGCTCAATTGTATGAGTAGTCCACCTCCCAACAAACTTCAGTTCAGCATTTTTTAAATTTTGCTTGGATTTTGTTGATTTTGTCTAAAGTTCCTCTTGAAGATACTTAAACATTATGTACTCTTAACTAGTTCCTTAATGCATTCAGTTGCATTTACCATGCATTTATTTTCTTTAATTTCTCAAACTCTTGTCTTCCTTTCTCAATGCCTAATTAGCACTTTTACGAGCGACTACACATTTTGTGCGCTGTAATGTACAGTGTTATTGCAATGTTGTGTTTTAATGTAACATTTCACAACAGCATTGTTGTTCTTGCGAGTTATACAGACTCAATCATAAGAGAAAACAGTCCATTTTCATCAAATGCTTGTGACAATTTTATTGTAATGAGAGACTTGCTGACTAACACCCTGACTAACTCACCAACTCCCCTGGTTAGGTCTTCAGTTTGGAAGGTTTCAAGAAAATTAGACCAACGCACGTTGTTAAAGAAGACAAGGCAATCGTTTATGGTGCAGTTTTAGTGCATTTCTTTGTTAACGTTGTACAACTAACACATCATATTGCTAGAGGTACTATTTAAAAAAAGTTCCCGAAAGGGACGAGTCCACTTATGTGTTCTTTTGGTTGTTCAAAAGAATGTTTGATTCGCTTACTAACACTGTATACTCCACAAGCAGTTGATGGTACTTAAATGAACAGTCTTTAACATTCTTACGTGGTATGGCAAGGTAATACTACTGTACCCTGCTGAATTAATCATTTCTTTGCTGATGTGCAAAGAGAAAGAAAAAACAAAAAAAGACTTGTGATATGTATGATATTGGCAATTAATATAGTAAAGTCATTGCTTATTTTAAGTTACTGGTAGTTATCTGTTTTTCCAGTCTTCTTCCTATGCTGTAGGCAAGTTGATAATGTTGATTACAACTTTTGTTAGTATCTGCTAAGGATTTTATTGAATATTCAAGAATATTGGTTTGTCTTAGTTGTTGAATCAAAGTGTGATTTCAGCTAGTCTAGTTAAAGCATCCAGCTGCCATAGTTTTTTTTAAGAAAGCCAAGAAAGGGCGGAACCATTTTGAGCAGCGTGATCAAGAGTTGCCGGAATAGGTTCCACATATATAATATATATGTATATAGTTTAATGATAGGAAACGAGCAAGATTAAAATAGAAAATAATAGCAGGAAGCAAGGGCAACCTTATCATTTCCATTTAAAAGCAATAACACTGAAAAAATCGACTGATCCAGGCAAGCAAGCAGTCGGCAGTAATGCTGTCAGACCATGGGTTAAGTTATTTGATGAATTGTATATGTACAGGTTTTAGCCAGTTAATGCACAAGGTATTATCAAATATTTGGGGCTTGTTCTAAGTTGTTTGTGATCACGGTAGCATCGTAAAATAGATTAGTATTGTAAATCCATTAAGAAAGTTGGTTAATAAGCTTGTTTGGACGTTTTGCATGCACAACAAAGCATTAGAGGTGCCATCTGTTTTGAGATAGAAATGGTGGGCAAGTCATTTTGCAGTGAGAAAAAAATAGATCTGACAGTGAAATAGGGTAGAAAAATTGTAATTATCCTGACTAAGGTGTGTTGTTGATTTTTTGCCAGTTAAATGTCTTCAGGTGTGTGGTAGTGAAATTTAGTTTGATATATTCAGTGTTAAAACTTCAACTATTAAGAAATTGTACTGTAATTTATTTTCAAAACATTTGGATGAATATTCAGTCAAGTTAATACAATGTACATTAACCTATGTATATGAAGTAAAATTAAGTTAATTGACGGTTTAAAATTTCAACATTTGTCAGATAAAACTGATCATAGGTGATGTAACTGTATGATTTGTGTACTCGAATGAAAACTCATCAGAAATAGATATTGGCGTCAGTATTTAGTCAGCATGTAACTTAATGTGTGGGCTATTAGGTCGGTCAGTTTGTTGTATTGTATTGTACACTGTTTGAACAATGAGCCGTGAGTTAGTGACATTTCATTAGGGATACAGGAACCAAAATGATTTATGCTGTTGGCTGTTAACATTTAACATTTTTGGTAAATGTGAAGGCGACGATTGTACTAAGATATTGTTTAATGTAATTTTTGCACTAGATATAGAAATAGGTGTACAGTATATAATACAGTAGAGGTGGGATAATTTGAGAAAGTTACTGTCTTTAGTTTCATGTTTTTACGTTCATCCCCGTGGGGCTGGCATTGAACTTAGCAGTTCTGCTGGACGTTGTGTTTAGTACATACCAGCCCATTGGGGATGAAAGCAAAAATATGAACATGACTGTAAATTTTCTGTTATCTAGGTGAATTTCACAAATGATCTTGCTTGTACTGCATTATATACGCCCTTTTCTATATTCTTTGGTCAAGGAATTATGCTACGATATCTTTCTGCAGCCATTTCCTGTACATTTACGTTTTTATCGAGTTTTGAGTCGTGTTTGTCGGTATCATTGGAATAAAGGTTAAGTGTTGTTTTTTCTGTTATTGTTATTGAGAACATGAAAGTGCTTTAGCATGTTATATTCAGATTGTTGGAGTACTATTTAGGATTGTAGCTAATGATTTCCATGACCATATTCGTGTGAGTGTCAGCATGATCTTGTGTGATGGTTACTCTTCCTTTAGCAGGACACTTTAATATCATTGTACAGATTCTGGAAACTGTAAATATACATACTGTAGTGATGTTGACCAAGGGACTGTATAATATTGTAGAAATTAAAATATTTAGTGCAATGGAAATTTTTATTAAAATTGATGAAGGAGCATCAAGAAGTTAATTTTCATTTGAATTTTCATGCCATTCCTGTAATAGTTCACGAAGACAAGGCTACATCTTGTTTTCAATATCCAGATTTAAGTAAATCAGGATTTAATGTAAATAGGAGAAGAGTTAAGGTGAAAATAGATTTCATAGTTTTATTATTATTATTATATTCAAAAGATGAATCTTATTCATATGGAATAAGCCCACGAACCACTGACTTGTAATTCGATCTTCCAAAGAATATGGTGTTCATTAGAAGAAAGTAACAGGAGGTAATAGGAGAGTCAGAAAGAAGAGATCAGTTGTTAGAAAAAATAAATTGACAAATTAAATGGATAAAAATCTAAGTAAATTATTAAAATACAAAAATTGTTTTAGGATAGTAGGCAGTCCCCGGGTTACAACGGGGGTTCCGCTCTTGAGACGCGTTGTAACCCGAAAATCGTCATAAGCCGGAATATCATAAAAGATCCTCAGAAAACCTTAGTTTTAATGCTTTGGAAGCATTCAAAACTCTATAAACTGCATTCTTAATGCATTCTTAATGCATTTTTCATCAAAAAAACCTTCAAATATTGATTATTTTGCATTTTTGGTGTTATATTTCTTGTGCCAGATGAACGTTGGAGGCGTCGTAACCCTGGAAATAATTTCTGAATTGAAAATCGCCTTAACCTCGGAACGTCGTAAGCCGAACCTGCGTAACCCAGGGACTCCCTGAAATGCATCTTTTCTTGAAATGAGGTTCCAATTGAGCACACACCTCAGGGAGACTGTTCCAGTCCAACTGTGTGAGGAATAAAGGAACTCTGGAACTGAGAAGTTTCACTGCATATTGGTGCTGTTGTTCAGCAAATCTGGATGCTTTCAGCAGGAGGAATTAACTCTTCCAAAATTAACTGTTTAAATCAGGATTTAATGTAAGTAGGGGAAGAATTAAGGTGAAAATGGATATTCTGGTTTCATGATAAATTAGGACAACTGAGAAAATTTCTTTATATGGACCGGCATCGAAGTAATGACCCTTCTTTGCTGGTTGCGAGACTAGATGAGTGAGGGAGCCAAACTCATTTTGTGAGGATGTACAGAACTTGTGAAAAACAAACTTTTAGGTTTACAAATTGATTACCTATTGAATTGACTACCTAGTCTCCAGCAGCCTTTAAATACTTGTTCAAAAGGAGAATTTTTGAAGTCCTTTTAAGAGAGGTTTGTAATTTGTATAGCTGCCTTGCATGACAGTCATAAGACATCCTAGGTGGTATAATGGATGGTGTATAAATTACGAGGATTTGAAAAATTAGGGGTGGTAGTGCCATCAGTGCACCTCATGCAGCACTCTGTAGGGCATTAAGGTTCTTTGCAAAGTTCTCTCTGCCCGTAGGTGCAACCCCCGTCATATCCTCTTTCTTCCATGTTTATTTCCACCCTCTTCAACCACGCATTGCTTCTTAGTGACAACCGCGAGGTTTTCCTCATGTTCAAACCTCTGCTCTCAATTTTCCTTTTCAGCACTGAATGACCTCATAAGTCACAGCTTGGCACCAGGTTTCAATCTCATATTCCAAAGAGCTCAAGGAGGATATAGCTGACAGAACTGCTCCTGGTGACTGATACAGAAGCAATTTCATACCTGGGAATGAATAAACTGTCCTACAAAAGATCATCGTTAAAATATAGTACATATACTGGCTGTGTACTGCACATGTCTGTGTAGTATATACTGTATTAAAAATTATTTACAGTACATAACATGCTTGAGGAAACTTTATGCCAATGGTTTTTACATTTTTTTAAAATGGTAAATAAAAGATCATGTCAGTGGCAAATTTTTTTCAAAATGGTAAATAAAAGATCAAGTCAGTGGCAATAATCAATCACATTATCCTTATAATAACAATACTGATTCATGAATAGTGTGTCACTGTAAAAATCATATGTAAAAACCTACATTCAACTAAGATTTCATTTGATAACTATACACCTTTCAATTAAACAAATCACCCAAGATTTCATTTGATAACTATACACCTTTCAATTAAACAAATCACCCAAGTCATATTCTCTTGAGAAGAATGAGCACCATTTTGATTACAATCAAATATAACATTAACTGATTACAATCAAATATAACTTAACAAAAGTTGCACAACAAAAGTGCAATTTTAGTAACAACGAAGTCTTGTGTGATATCATTAGGAGGATACCAATGTTCAATAAAGCTTTACTACAGGAAGAAGTTGCCACTGAATATTTAGAAAACAAGATACAGTTTCTAAAATGTCTGAGTTTACAAAAATTGCAACTTTAGTACCTCCTAAGGAAGCAGCATCCATATGCTCAATTTGATAGAAACCTGCCTTGGTACATTTTGGGAAGACGTATTGAAAATGTACATAAAGTTAAAACTTTTTAAAACTTGCCATGGTTCTTTGTCAGCCAAAGAACCTGTCAAAATAATTTTCATAAAATAAAAAATAACATCAAGTTCTCTCCTTGTTAGATACAAATTGTCAACACAGAAATGCATTAAGCATAATACAAAAGAGTTAAGTACAGCATTGTACGAGATGGATTAAATCAAGCACCATCCCATCGTTAACAGTCACAATGATTATATGTTTGGAAGAAGAGTATCCTAAAGAAAATATACAACAGAACACATTACAGAGCTTGAAATTCTTGGCAAATGACGCACAAAGTCACTAAACGTAAATGTTACCATTACCTTCTACCGCAGTCAAAAGACCTTTGTTCAAAACGTGGAAAAACTTAATAATACTTTCAAGTATTCAACATCTTAACAGACTTAAATATCCCAATAAAATCAATAAAAATGTATAAAAATCTTACAAAAATATTTTTGAAAAAGGATTAAACTACCTCATTCGTGCAATGAGATTTCTCCAAGTCTTTTGTAACTTGCAAATTTGTGAACCTTAGAAGCAAAAGGAATGCCATTACCATATTTAATCTATTTTGAAACATTAGGAAGCAATGTCTTTTGGCCATACTGTGAGATATATAAAAATATATAAGAAGATACTGACAATACCTTAAGCACAGTATATATTCACCTAGGAGTATCTCCCATACGATAAAAGCACCCACTCGCATACTTCTCCCATCCCTTTTTTCGTGACATATGCCTTTCATATACAAATATCTCAATAAAATAACAGATTCCTCTGATAGTCGCACTGCGCAGAAAGGAGATTCTAAAGTACAGATAATTTGAGACAATTTGCGCAACTGCCATTATTGATGAGATCTACACCTTTTTTTAAAATGACTTACATATTCCCTTGAATTCGATTGCAACTCAGCCAGCATTTACAAAATGTACTCCTTTTTAAAAATGATTTACATATTCCCTCGAATTTGAGCAATTCTGCCAGCATTTACAAATTGTACACCTTTTTAAAATGCCTTACTTTTTCCCCTGAATTTGTGCAACTCGCCAGCATATAAGAAATGCACACCTTTTTCAAAATGACTCATATTCCACCCACCAGTAGTACTACTGGTCATTTATGCTCGTCCTCCAGATTTGGTTGTAACTTTGCACTCAAAGAGCTTTCTCAGGAAAAAGACCTGCAGAGCTCCAGTTCCTACGATGGCCGTGCACAACATAATCGACCAGTACTGGACGTAGCTGTTGTTGCTCAGGAGCAGCTGGAAGTCTCTGGCTTCTTTCGCTCGGGCTTGGCTTTGGAAGAGGAGAATCTCGTGGATACGCTGATCAACACCTTTGATGGAGTGCTGTTCAGATGGACAATGATGTTAGTTAATTTGTCACAAAAATTATAATTTAATACAATAATTACGTAAGTGCAATATGACCTCATTGCAGGTCCCAGTGTTTGGCCTTTGACTTGAATTTTATGTTCCAATTCCAATAGAACATAACAATAAAATTAAAATGGTTAAAATGGCCATACAAGGCAACGAAACCCCTAAACATTTACTGATTAAATTAAAAATACTGATTAAATCAACATAAAGTTCAAATTGTACAGTTTTTCATCGGTAAATCTAACAAAACTGCAATGGGGTTCTCTTACCGTAAAATTGTTGACACTGATATCGAGTTCCTCCAGTTCTTTTGTGTACTGTTCCCAAATGTCATATCTGGTAAATAGATAAAAAAAAAAAAAAATCATTGCCATCAACTCTTCATACAATTCTCTATATGCTTTATACAGCTACCGTTTCAATGTTCTTTTGTGGTATACCTTACTCCAACTCCTCTTGCTTATAAAGAATGTATTACATAATCATTATTGATTTTTAAATGCCAGTCAGTAACAGGAATTGATGAAATAATACCAATGTACAAATATTTCTCTTACCTGAATGTGGTCATATATAAATTGATCAGCTTTCCAGAAAAACGTGAAAACTGATTGTCTATGCAGACCCCGTAATATCCACCCGTCTTTGCCACTTCCTCGTATTCAGATGACTGTTTCCACGTATAAGGATGAACTATCTCTCCTTGGGGATTCCGAACGGCTAGGCCTGCCATTCCATCCCCACCTTTCAGTACCTGAAGAAAAGATGACAGTATGTTTAAAGATAGCTATAAAGAATAAACTTTAAGTATGTCATAGTGAGAAGTTTCATATAAAAAATGGGCAGGATTAAAATACACTGAGAAAGAAACGACTGTACGTTTAAAGAATGACGTAAAAATAAACTCAGTGGGTAATAGTTAGAAATTTCATATTAAAAACAGGATTAAAATATGTACAATGAGAAAGAAACGACAGTATGTTTAAAATAGTTGATTGAAAAAAATTTTTTTCCAGTAAGTTTCTTATAAAAAAACTGACTAGATTAAGAAACACTACATAAGAAATGACAGTACATTCTAAAGAAAGATAAAAAAAAATCTACATGTAATGGTCAGAAGTGTCATACAAAAACGGACAGGACTAAGAAACAATCTTTGATGAAAACTTCAGTCAGTCATGATAGAATCAACAGTTTTCCATATAATATGCCAAAAAGGATTATTTTAATCCTACATCAAGTACAGTACAGTATGACTAATGGTGTACATCCTAGCCCGTGTGGTTTACTTATGAAATTTTAATAACTAAAATAGTGTTGAGAAACAAAAAATCTGCTCAATTACCTACATTGTCATTGTACAATAGGCTATGCTAATGAAAGGCAAAAAGTACAGTTACTGAAATATAGCCTAAATTTCAAGCATAACTAATACTACATTGATTGATCATGTTTAGTTCTGTCAATGTGATGGAAAGCTATGGCTTATTAACTAGTCTAACACTAAATGTCGATATCTCTATTTGGCGTCCCAGCTGTCTTGAAACTGAGAGTAGCATAAATGTTATCTGCCGCAATAACCACTTGCCCTAGAAGGAAGGACAGTGTAACAAGTACCTCTACAGATGTTTTGTGAACCGACTAGCCCAACATGACTTGCTAGCCTACAGGTAAGTATGCCCATTTGTTCCAACCAATCTAGATTTACATAATTCACTCATAATTAGTAACCGTGGCTAGTAGGCTAGGCTAGGTTATTGGCATCTGATACCAATTTAGAACTGCCCAGGCTTAGGCTATAATTTCTCAAATGCTTAGTATTTAAAAGAGCATGTAAATTGGGACTAAACAATAGTAATTAATCTTTTTGGGATTAAACAATAGTAATTAATTTTAATTCATACTAGCTTAGTTTTTCCATCGTAATACCCTTAAACCACCCAAAAATACATCTGGTTAATACCCTAGGCTAGTAACTAGCCTCATAAATCATAATTTTGGCTAATATAGAATAAGTGACAGATAATAACCAGCCAGTCACACTAATATAATGACCAATAGGAAATTTATTTGTGTAAATAATAAGCAAATGTAATTAAAAAATCTTGCTTCTGAATCTGAAAAACACCCAAGAAATAGCTGGTAAATAGCCTTGGCTAGTAACTAGCCTGATAGTTAGTAACAGATAATAATAAGCCTGTTAGGCTAAGTCAAAATGGTGACAAATAGAAGGATGAAATAGAAAATTCATCCACATAAATAATAAGTAATGGTAATTAATTACTACCAAACTTATAACTACCCCATGGCAACATATGTTGGAACAATTATCAGAAGAAGTAATTCAACATGTTTTTCAAAACTAACTGGCTGGGAAAAGTTCAGAAATTTAATTAAAATTTAATTCTAGCAAATTAAATCATGCAACTTAAGGTACCGGCAAAGTGTTTGAGCAACAAGTGTCAGCAACTTTATCAAGGTTCAGCGTAAAGTGGGTAGGTTATTAATTTAAGATTTAATCCTGATCCTGTGATCTGTAAATAGCAATTTTTTTTTTTTTGAATTTAAACTTAAATATATCATATTTGTTCATTATAGGGTTTCAAACATAAAATCTGCTATACATAATGACGAAGAGCAACAAGTGTTAGCATCTTGAAATATGGTTTGACGTATATAGAATGTAGGTTGGTAATTTAAGAGCTGACGCTGAGATAACGATCTTTATATAGTAATTTTGTACAGGATTTAAACGTAGAAATATCATATTTATTTATTACAAAGTTTAAATACAATATTTGTTGAAAATAAACCAGAAATAAACTATTAAAACTCACTGGATGTTCACGTATGGGTTACGGTACCGGGACCAATATTTGGTGAATTTATTCAGTCGCTAAGCTTAAAAAGATAAATTTTGTTAATATAAAATTTTATAAATAGAAATTATCATGAGTCAACAAAAACTTAAATATAAAACAACTATAAAAAGAACATGAAATAAACATCAAACTCGCCTGCATGTTCACGTATATGGTAGCACCCGGGTGGACATATTGCCAATAACAGTCCTCTTTTCCGGCGTCGATGTGGATTTTGTAGTCCATCGCTATGCCCGGGGCATTGTCGAATGCCCAGTCTTCGCTGGTGCAGACGCACAAGCACAGGTACACGACGAGGGTGAAGAAATAAAAGTTTATCGGAGACATTTTCTGAAGTGCGAGAGTCGACACCACAGTGTTGACAGCTGTCACTGGCGAGGGAAAGGAGGATTAACATTCTACGGTGCGGGATTAGTCGACGGACTTTATCTTAAGCTCTAAATATACATTAATTTTTAGATTATAGATTTGTGGTGAATATTAATTATTGATTAGTATCTGGAATATAAAAATAACGAATACTCGGAATTATTAATTAATTATTAATATATAAAATATATAGATAACAAAGACTGAATTATCCGGCTGTCCCGAACCTGCGGTGTGAGTAGGTGCTCACTCGGTATGTTTAATTGTAGGCCATATTTTGACGTTATTTCTAAATGATTTATAGACTTATGGTGAATGTATGTTATTTATTAGCGTCTACAATATATAATATATAAGTGCAGATTAATTGCGATTATCTGGCTGCCTCATACACCTGTCATATGGGATGATTTTGTAATACTTTATCTTATACCTTTTTTTGACGTTAGACGGTATACTTTATTCTTGACCAAAACTTGACGTTATATATGAATAATTTAGAGGTTTGTAATGAATGTCTGTCATTTATTAGCATCTATAATATTTAGTTAACGAAGACTCCCACTTAACGGGCTTGCGTGTACATCTTACGCTGCGCGGTAGAACAGGCATATGTGAAAGTTGTTTACAAATATGTTCGATTCTCATACTTTCATTCTTCGTAGTAGTTTTTCATTTAAAAAGGTTCTAATTCACTTTTACCTTTTTAATTATCAATGAAAAATAATTAATTAATATATTAATGATTTAAATGTAAATTCACCACGACTATTATTTAAAAAATCGTTGTCTGTTCACTGTCGTAAAAAAACTTGGGAAAACGAACGATTATCACCTGAGTGGAGTTTCCCCTGTCGTCATCGAAGTTGCCTTCCATTATTTAACTTTAGAAGCAACGATGTCCATTAATCATAGTCAAATGGCGGGTCAAGTGTTAAGATCATTACTGCCAAAGTGCGTGGGATCGAAAAGAAAGGGCCGCTTTACTTATTTCCAATTCAAATCCAAGTCCTGTTGTGATAAGTGTGGCGAAAAGTGGTAAATGAACCGAGATATTTAGTGAAAGACTAAGCATATATTTAGTATCATTCAGAACTACTCAGAAACATTAAATCATAAAAAGAAAATTAATAAAAACTATCTTTTCTTAGTTTTCCATTAATCATATATTAAAAAAGTGGACAGCTTAATGGTGCATACACTATAATTTTCATATAGGCCTAGAAAGCATTTTGACATCCTGATTTCACTCTCTGACCCGATATGTGTCGTGATCAGGTCAAGGTAAATTGATATTAACTTTAAATGTCTCTAATTTCATGTTTTTTTTTATTCAGCAATAAATATTCACACGTTTAAATTCATGTTTGTTAAAATGACTGCTTGACTATGAAGATTAATTTCTTAGAGATTAAGTTTATAATATTTTCATTGTGGTAAGATGTGGACTTCATCGAATCCTTTCACATAGTAAACACTGTAGACGCAACTCCTAATGTACGATAATTACACTACTTAACATCCCGGTAAATCATTTAAACTCGATGTGTCTGCTAAAATGGATGATATATCAAACTGAGAAGTATTTTCCAAGAAAAAACGTATGAACACCGACAGTTTTTTTATTTTTTTTATTCCAAAAGAATAAACTACCTGCGATCATTTTGGCAGCCATATGTACGACAACTTCGGATACATTTGCGCAAAAGTCGATCATTTAAATTCCATGTGTCTGGACGTCGAAAATGGATGAAATGTCGAATTGGAAAATATTTTCCAGGAAAAAAAACGTAAGAACTGTGATTTAAAGTATGTATTTTATTATAGAAAAAACTACCTGCCACATAACAATGGCAGCGAGCAGTACGATAATGTCGCCCATCTGGGTACAACTTTCGATCATGTTGGTCACCGCCGGCTTATGTCGACAGTTAACCGCCTCATACTACGTGACTGTGACCATGTGACACCGTGAATAGAGTCGCGTTCACCGTAAATAAAAGAGGCCATAAAACACTACGGTTACCATTTAACTACGTCGTAAATACGCCAAGGGCTTCTTAAAGTGAGTAAACTTGTCAATATTATAATATAAAGTTTTTAAGTATTATTATTAATTTGAATTCGGTCGTAGAGAACGAGCTCTTCAAAATAATGGTTTTTTTTTCTTTGATGGGACTTTGATGGGTTCAACTTGATAGCTAGACAGATAAATATATATAGTAGATATTTTTGCTGTTTGTTAATTATGGGCCCTACTAGATAGATAGATAGATAGATAGACAGAGGTTTTTGCTGTTATGCGTGATGTAGTTCCACTGGATAGATAGATTAATTGATAGAAATATAGATGTTTTTGCTGATTTTGAAATGATCTGGTACCTCTTTATAGACAGACAGACAGATAAATGCCGAAGTTCATATATATATATATATATATATATATATATATATATATATATATTGATGTATAGATAGACAGAGGGAGTTCATATATATATATATATATATATATATATATATATATATATATATATATATATATATATATAACTAAATCACGAATGTTTGGAATGTGATGAATCCATAAATAAAGGTATAGCCATGAAGGAAAAATAAACAATCTTGCAGAAACTCCATTGTTTATTTTTCCTTCATGGCTTATACCTTTATATCTATATATATATATATATATATATATATATATATATAATAAAGTATAGCCAAGAAGGAAAAATAAACAATTATATATATTATACTATATATATATATATATTATATATATATATATATATTGGTAGGTAGATAGAAACAGGGTGAAGTTTAGATAGATACACAGAAAGCAAATATAACTGTTTCCACCAGATATCTTCCATTAAACTGAATACAATATAGTACTTTAGCTACTCTTATAGCAATCTTATAAGTTCTGATAAGATAAACAATGACTCAGCATGATAATTTAATTATATTTCACCGTGATTCGACGCTTTTTGTGACCTCGCCACTGTCTATAGCAAATCAAAGAAGAGTGTGTAGATGGTCATGTAGTGGAATTCTAAACACCACCTCGATGAGGTACTAAACTAAACCGTTACGTGCTTAGTTACTGATAGGTTGTGTAATCTCTCTCTCTCTCTCTCTCCTACATGTCAGTGTACTGTTACACAATACAAATCCTGATGATAACCATTTATGAAGCTCTGTAAGTAATCTCTCTCTCTCTCTCTCTCTCTCCTACATGTGTGAAGCTTCGTGAGTGGTTACTCTCTCTCTCTTTCAACTACA
>NC_087209.1:4141560-4149147 GCF_015104395.2 Macrobrachium nipponense | reverse complement strand
TCTTTCAACTACAGTTTCACTTTACCGTAGGAATTAATAGACTCAGTAGGTCTATTTCTAGAGTCTTGCCTAAAATATTGATTTTTTGTATGTAGGCTAGACATACTTTGTGACCAGTTTCAGTTTAATTCAGAGTAGATGCATTAGTCCTACTAATTCCGTTTTCTTCTTGCAGTTTATTGTAGGAATAAATTCATTATAGGCCTATTTACAGAACCATGCCTCAGATATTGATGCTGTTTCTCCCTCTGTTTATTGCAGGAATAAATTCATTAGGCCTATTTCCAGAACCTTGCCCCAGATATTGATACCGTTTCTCCCTTCTATCCTCAGACATCAACAAAAATGAAGCACGTGGTCCTGGCTATAGGCCTACTGCTATTCGGGACGTTTGAGTTCCAAGGATGCGACGCCTATAGGATCCTGTTCATAGGTCCTGTAGGAACAAGGAGCCACAAGAACTATTATTCGAGTGTTATCGATGCACTGGTCGAGAGAGACCACCATGTAAGTATATATATATATATATATATATATATATATATATATATATATATCTTCTTCTTCTTCCCAGCTTGTTCCCATTTTTTATATGGGGTCGCCGTTTCGGATGAGCCGTTTCCATCTATTTCTATCCTGCGCTTCTGCCTCATCAATTCCCCTCTCATGTAAGTCTCCTCTCACACAGTCCATCCATCTCTTTCTTGGTCTCCCTCTTTATTCTTCTTCCTTGCACCTCCACCCCCATAGTATGTCTCCCAGCGTGGTCATCATCTCTCACTCAACAGGTGTCCATACCATCTCAGCCTCCCCTCCTGCACTTTCTTTGATACTTCCACCACCATAGTCGACCCCTTATGTAGTCATTTCTGATCCTTATCCTCTCTTGTCACCCCAGACATCCATCTAAGCATTCTCATTTCTGCACATCCATCTTCTTCTGCTCGTTTTTCTCATGCTTGCTGTTTCCGTACCATACAGCATTGCTGTTCTTACCACCGTCTTGTGAAGTTTTCCTTTTAACCTAAGCGGCACTCTTTTGTCACAAAGAACTCCAGAGGCCGCTCTCCAGTTTTTCCAGCCTGCCTGTACCCGATGTTTTACTTCTTCTATACTTCCTCCAGCGTTAATAAAAGATCCCAAATACTTAAACTTATCAACTCTCCTTATTTGCTCTCCACCAAGCTGAATACTTTCTCTATCATCCCCTCAGTGGTGGTACACATATATTCTGTCTTAGATCTACTTATTTCTCATTCCTCTGTCCTCCAGTACTTGTCTCCATCTTTCCAATTTCACTTCCAGGTCTTCCCTCCTTGCCTTTTTCCTCTGGCCCTCTCTTGCGCAGAACAAATATCATCCGCATACAATATGTTCCATGGTACTGTCTACCCTTACTTCCTTTATTATAACATCCATCACTATGTTAAAGATAAATGGGCTCAGAGCCGACCCCTGGTGTAATCCTACTCTCACCTCAAAACCTTCTGTCTCCCCAACACTGCTCCTACTCTGGTAAATACATTCCGGTACATCTCTTGTATCAATCGCACACACACACACACACACACACACGCACGCACACATATATATATATATATATATTATATTATATATATATATATATATATATATGTGTGTGTGTGTGTGTGTGTGTGTGTGTGTGTGTGTGTGTGTGTGTGTGTGTGTGTGTGTGTGTGTTATCAGTGACTCAAGCTCATTTTTATAAGTTTTGTAAGTTATTTATTATTATTTATTTATTTATTTGAATTTTTCATCTTGTATAAGTATTGTAAGTTATTTATTTATTTATTTGAATTTTTCAGCTTTTATAAGTATTGTAAGTTATTTATTGCTATATTTATTTGATTTTTTTCAGCTTTTATAAATATTGTAAGTTATTTATTGATTGATTTATTTGATTTTTTCAGCTTTTATAAATATTGTAAGTTATTTATTGATTGATTTATTTGACTTGTTCAGCTTTTATAACTATCGTAAGTTATTTATTGATTGATTTATTTAAATTTTTCAGCTTTTATAAGTATTGTAAGTTATTTATTTATTTATTTATCTGAATTGTACAGATTTTATAAGTATTGTAAGTTATTTATTTATTTGAATTTTTCAGCTTTTATAAGTATTGTAAGTTATTTATTTATTTATTTATCTGAATTGTACAGATTTTATAAGTATTGTAAGTTACTTATTTATTTATTTGAATTTTTCAGCTTTTACAAGTATTGTAAGTTATTTATTGATCGATTTATTTGATTTTTTCCAGGTGACATTTATCACCCCCTTCCCCTCCAGCGTCGCCAGAGCCAACGTGGAGGAGATCGCCGTACCGGAGGGCGACTTCGCCAAGTTCGACCTCAACCTCTTCGACGAGAAGTACGGAGTGAGAATGGCCACCTCCGCCATGTACTTCTCCCTGTGTGACGACACCGTGAGGAGCCCCAGGGTGCAGGACCTGGTCCACCAGAGGTACGACCTGGCTTTCGTGTCGTCCATCTGCTCCGACTGCTACCTCTGGCTCGTTCTACCGGTTGAAGGTTGTATTATAGGCCTAAGTGGGTTACTCTTATTTTTTCTTCGCTTACTTCTTCTTAATTATCATTCTCTTGTCGTTCTGTTCTTTTTCTTCTTGTTCTTGTTCTTCTTCTTATTTTCTCATTTATTTTTCCTCACTTCCAGTTTTATTCTTTCTTCTTCTTCTTCTTCTTCTTCTTCTTCTTCTTCTTCTTCTTCTCTTTTATTTTTCCTCACTTCCAGTTTTATTCTTTCTTACTTTCTTCTTCTTCTTCTCTCTTTTATTTTTCCTCACTTCCAGTTTTATTCTTTCTTACTTTCTTCTTCTTCTTCCTTTCTCTTTTATTTTTCCACACTTCGTTTTATTCTTTCTTCCTTTCTTCTTCTTCTTCTTCTTCTTCTTCTTCCTTACTCTTTTATTTTTCCTCACTTTCAGTGTCTTCTTCTTCTTCTTCTTTCTTTCTCTTTTATTTTTCCCCACTTCAAGTTTTCTTCTTCTTCTTCTTCTCTTTTATTTTTCCCTACACTTCAGTTTTATTCTTTCTTACTTTCTTCTTCCTCTTCTTCTTCTTTTCTCGTTTATTTTTCCTTACTTCCAGTTTTATTCTTTCTTACTTTCTTCTTCTTTTTCTTCTTCATCTTCTTTCTTTCTCTTTTATTTTCCCTCACTTCCAGTTTTATTCTTTCCTACTTTCTTCTTCTTCTTTTCTCTTTTATTTTTCCTCACTTCCAGTTTAATCTTTCTTTCTTCTTTCTTTCTTCTTCTTCTTCTTCTTTTTCTCTCTTTAATTTTTCCTCACTTCCAGTTTTATTCTTTCTTCTTCTTCTTCTTCTTCTTCTTCTTCTTCTTCTTCTTCTTCTTCCTTTCTCTTTTATTCTTCCTCACTTCCAGTTTAATTTTTCTTTCTTTCTTTCTTTCTCCTTCTTCTTCTTCTTCTTCTTCTTCTTCTTCTTCTTCTTTCTTCCTCCTTTCTTCTAATTAATTTTCCTCATTCCCAGTTTTCATTCATGCTTCACCTTTCCATTAGGCCTACTGCCACATTCCCAGCTATTTTTAGTTTTACATTAATCCTTTTAGCTTCTCATTAAACCCTTTTTTTAGCTGTACATTAATCTTTTTAGTTTGATATTAATCCTTTTAGCTTTATATTAATTCCTCTAAGATATAGGTCAATTAATGTATTTTTTTAAATATAGGTCTAATACACTTTAATCCCTTCTATTAACAAGTTTATTATTATAATTATTATTATATATATATATAATAATATATATTATATATATATATTCAAATATATATATTATATATTATAAATATATATTAAATATATCTATAAATATAAATATAAATATAAATTATAAATTAAATATAAATAAATAAATATATATATATAGAAATATAAATATAAATATAAATAAATATAAATATAAATTATAAATAAATAAATAAATAAAATAAATATAAATATAAATATAAATATAAAAATAAATAAAATAAAATATAAATATTAAATATAAATATAAATTATAAAATATAAAATATAAAATTAAATAAATAATAAATAAATTAAATAAAAATAAAATATAAATATAAAATATAAAATATAAATATAAAATAAAATTAATATATATATATATATATATAAATATATCAAATATATTAAATATAATATAAAATATAATTATAAAATATAAATATAAATATAAATATAAATAAATAAATATATATATATATATATATATAAATATAAATATAAATATACATATAAATAAATAAAATATAAATATAATAAATAAATATAAAATAAATATAAATATATATATAAAGAAAATATAAATATAAATATAAATATAAATATAATATAAATATATACTATAAATAAATATAAATATATAAAATATATATATATATATATATATATATATATATAGATATATATATATATATATATATATATATATATATATATAGATAGATAGAGAGATATAGTGTGTGTGTGTGTGTTTGGAGATAGTCCTACTCATTAACTGCTATTCCAGTCAAACTGTCTTTGGAAATAGGCCTACTGTATCAAATACTAAACCAACCAAACTGTCTCTTGGAGATAGGCCTACTGTATTAAATACTAAGCCAACCAAACTGTCTTTTGGAAATAGGCCTACTGTATCAATGCTTAACTCCAACCAAACTGTCTTTTAGAGATAGGCCTAATATTAAATACTAAGACCAACCAAACTGTCTTTTGAAGATAGGCCTACTCTGTCAAATGCTAAGCAACCAAACTGTCTTTTGGAGATAGGCCTACTCCATCAAATGCTGATCCAACCAACGTCTTTGGAGATAGGCCTACTGTATTAAATACTAATCCAACCAAACTGTCTTTTGGAGATAGGCCCAAAATCAAATACTAACCCAACCAACCTGTCTTGTGCAAATAGTCCTACTCTATCAAATACTAAGCCAACCAAATTGTCTTTTGTAGATAGGCCTACCTGGTATCAAAATGCTAAGGCCAACCAAACTGTGTTTGGAAATAGGCCTACTCTGTCAAAAGCTAAGCCAACCAAACTGTCTTTTGGAGATAGGCCTACAGCATCAAATGCTAATCCAGCTCACGTAGCCAATCAAACAATGAGTAATACCCATCACAAAACATCATCCCAATCCTTAACATCATCACTGATCCATTCCATCCCCATTCCAGATCCCGTTCGTAGTGTTGTCGCCTCTGGATCTCTTGTCTGTGACGGCCAACCTCATCGGAATCCTATCTTCTCCTCATTCCAACTCCACCCTTTTTTGGAATACGAACACCCCATGACCTTCTTGCAGAGGACACACAGTGCTCTGATGGATGCTGGGGTTTTGGTCTATATGCGTCACATATATAGTGGGTAAGGTTCTGTTGGTGTCGTTTATGAAGTATGTAGGTCTGATACACTTTAAAGTACCAGTCTGATACATTTAAGATATAGGTCTAATACGCTTTAAAACATAGGTCTATACACCTTTAACATAGGTTTGATACGCTAATGTATAAGTCTAATACGCTTTGATATATAGGTCTGATAACTTTGAAATATAGGTCTGATACACTTTGAAAGATAGGTCTGATATGGTTTAAGATATAGGTCTAATACACTTTCAAATAAAGGTCTGTTATATACTTCAAGATATAGGTCTAATACACTTCCAAATAAAGGTCTGATAAACTTTGAAATATAGGTCTAATACACTTTAAAATAAAGGTCTGATACCATTTAAAATATAGGTCTGCTTTACCTTAAAATATAGCTAATAAAATTTGATATAGGTCTGATACTCTTTAAAATATAGGTCTGATATATACTTTAAAACATAGGTCTAATACACTTCAAAATATAGGTCTATCAATCTATCAACACATTTAAAAAATAATATGGGTCTAATACATCTAATGTCCTTCGACACTTTCAGCATCGAGCAGAGGTGTCGAGAGAGCGGCCTCTGTCCAGAAGACATGCCGTCCATTGTCGACATGTACAGGAATGCTTCAACTGACCTTCGCGAACAACAAGTAACTACGTATAGTATATTATTATATATATATATATATATATATATATTATATATATATATAATATATGATATGTATCATATATATATGTTACATCTCCTTCTTGGCTTAACCCCTCGTCAGGGTTGCCGTTATAGTGTTGCTTAATGAATATATTTGTATATATTTTGCATATACAGGAGTAGTGTACTATAATATATATCTATATAATATATATATATATATATATATATATTATATATATATATATATACACACAGGCCTAGAGCAGCATACCGTAGACACTACAGAGGTTCCTTTACAAATGTCTACTTTGCAGTGTCAGGGAACTGCAGTCGCCTGCGCGTCCTTACGTCCCGGCTGTGGTGTCTATAGGAGGGATCCAGTGCCGCCCTGCCGAGCAGCTCCCGCAGGTATTTGTACCAGGTGTTGTCTGGGAACATCGGCTCTGTAGATGGCTGTATATTTTGGTTAATAAGTTCAGTTTGTTTTGTAGTCATAATGTAAATAAGCTTTAAAGTTCAGTTTTTGGTTTTTACAGTTATAATGTAAATAAGCTTAGTTTTTACAGTTACAATGTAAATAAGCTTAGTTTTACAGTTATTATGTAAAAAAGCTTTAAAGTTCAGTTAGTTGTACAGTTATAATGTACACAAGCTTTAAAGTCTAGTTAGTTTTACAGTTAAAATGCAAACAAACTTTAAAGTTCAGTTAGTTTTACAGTTATAATGTAAAGCAGCTTAAAGTTCAGTTAATTTTACAGTTATAATGTTAAGAAGCTTTAAAGTTCAATTAGTTTTACAGTTATAATGCAAACAAACTTTAAACTTTAAATTAGATAAATATATTATTCAGAAGATGAAACCTATTCATATGGAACAATCCCACCAAAGGGCCAGTGGACTTGAAAGTCAATCTTCCAAAGGATATTAAGGTGTTCATCAGGAAGTAGTACTAAGAGGAGGTCAAGGGAAATAAATACAGAAAGAAGAGATACAACTTATTAAAACTGGTTTACATCATAACTTAAAAACTACTAACTTCGAAGTTTGTTGACATTAGAAAGCTCCTATTCCCAATGAAAGAATCCTTCACCTTTTTTTCAATAGGATCTCCATGAGTGGGTAGAAGGATCTGGGGAGGAGGGCCTCATCTATTTCAGCCTCGGGAGTATAGTTAAGCCTTCATCGCTGCCTGAAAAGTAAGTCCTTGACTCTAACTGTTTTAGTAGCTATTTCATTCTCATTGGTTTTGTATCGTGAATGTTGGGAGTTCAATCCCTCAGGGGGGCGGTGGAGGGGCGGGGAGGGATGAACGTCCTTTTAGAGAGGGGCTTGCTTACTGCAAAGAATCCATTGCTCCAATGTTGACCTAAACATTGAATCAAGTTCCCCAAATCTGGCTTAGAAAATGTCAAAGCAAAGTTGTTTAGACGAGATGACTACTAGATTAATATTCTCTAACCTGGCTTAGAAAATACCTCACGGCAAAGATACTT
>NC_087209.1:4111560-4136560 GCF_015104395.2 Macrobrachium nipponense | reverse complement strand
TTATTTAAGGCCCCAGCAAGTTATTCTTTGAAATGAGTTACTTTGTTCTGGCGCTTTGATAATTCCTTATAAATTTGTTCGTATTTAACATGAAAGTGGCTTTTAGATTTCCAGTTTCCATTTTGATACCTTAAGAGTTAACGTGCTGGTGTCAATTTAATTTTTCGTAAATTAAAGCGTCCATATTGGTGTATCGCAACTTTACTAATTTTAAATATTTCATAAATGTACTTAGTTCCCTAGTCTTGTTTGAAGCGGTTTTGTTAATTCTAAAGAATAGTTCCGCACGGACTGCAAGGAACGTAACCACGGATACAACATCCACTAGGGATTGGGGCTTCCAATGTATTTCGCAGTGTCTAGTACTGGCCCCTGGGCTTAGTCTTCAGAATAAATATTACTTGAAATTCTTGTTCAGGAGGTAAAACTGCATAGAAAAATCGCAACTGCCATAGTCTAGGCCGCCACGGAATGGAAATATAGATCTACCTTAATTCCCAGTTTTAGTCTCAAATTCGTGTGGTCCTTTTACTGTAGAAATGAGCGGGGAGGAGTTTCAAGTGTTATCCAGTCATATGAAAATATATTTTGTCGTTCTGTCGAAAGTTTGACATGAAACTTTCAAACTTAAATGTAGTTTACTTATACTCCGTAGCTTTGAGTGAAGGTTAGGTAAATAATTTCAATACAAGTCAGTTGTCAGGAAAGGAAGTATTTCTTGTGGTGATAACTTAGGGAAATACGGAGGTCCACATGGGCACGGAAAGCTAATTGAATGTTTGGGAGTATGAAGGGCACGGTTTACTCTTATAACGCTAAAGTAATTTTTGATCACTCGACTATGCATAAATACTTTACTTACAAAGTAAACTTACAAAGTAAACTTACAAAGGTCGTAAGTACAGTTTTCGTCAGTTTGACTGATGGGGCAAAGTTGTAAGTTCATCCTGTAGGTTTTTTAAAACTATCAGAACTAATGAATTACTCTAAAATAGAGGTTTATAGCAATAAATTCGCAGGATGCTTTGTAACGCAATTCGTAAGTTTTTTTCGAATTTAAAGTAATTGATCAAGGAAGACAAAGTGAAATGCACAAATTTTTCTTATCAGTTCCAGTTAGCTATTTGTAATAACTTCCCCATAGTTACTTTAGAGAAGTAGTTTCTATATGATAATCTTCATATGCTTGGAGTCACTTTACAATCTTACTGTGTCAAATGCTTGATTACTAGGCATTTTAAGATAACATTGGATTAGTGTTCTGTAAATTACGTAAATACGATTACGAACTTCCGAAGCATGCTACTGTCTTGCATTTTAGACCTTAATGTATGGTACTGAATGATGAGTACTGTTTAACAAGTTCACGGTTCTTAAAATGGTTGTAGGGTTAAATGTCAGCTGGCTTACTTCTGGTATCTCCCAGGAATTCATCAGGTGACTTTTCTTAATCTTTTGACGGGTTATTTATGCTTGGGAATTCCGAAAATGGTTTGGATTTTTAGTCTAAAGTTTTCATTAGTTTGATGTATGTATACTTCTTGACCTATTGAATAATCAGCCTTTCGTCGCTAGATTATCGTGCGAGCGTTTAGCCAGTGTCATTTACTGTGTAGTTATGAAACAAAGATTAGTCTCGTACCATAAATTAAGGCCTTTACATATAGCATACGTGATGCAACTTCTGATTTAGATACTAGTCAGGTTTTAACTATATGGGATCTTTATTTATAAGAAAGTCCTCCCTTTGACAAAATATATTTAGATCTGATATGGTTAGTTTTCACCCAGACCTAGAGGTACTTTCTTTGGTTATTAGATATCTTTTAGAAATGTCACGTTGTACAGAGTAGTGACCCTTGAGTCTTCAGAAGCCATTTAGTCCTAATGAGTATTTAGAATGTTCATTGAATACTTTAGCTACGTAATCAGGGTTTTCGTAAGGGCAAATTTGACTGGTTTATCTGGTAGTGCGAAAAATCGTAAGGTGTTCTGCGTGGCCAAGTTTAAACTACCATAGGTCTAAAAAACTAGTTTTGGAGTTAGCCATTAGGTTGTAGGGTTCTGTGAATTGAGATTGTAGTGACTCTTACGAATTTAGTAATTGTCAGTTTACGTAAACGAAAAATACGGATAAAGAATTAGATTTTGAAATGTACTTAAAGTAACTACAAAGTTTTTATTTCGAACCTCTTCAATTGCTGTTGATCATTGACAAACTAATTCTTAGCTTTTCTTAAAAAAATAAGGTAAGTAAATGGAACATGCCTTGGTTCGTTATTTGGTATATTTTAGGGTTAGCGAACTGGCATTCGTGCGTGCAAAAGTGAGTTTTTGGTATTTTTTAGGGTTAGCGAACTGGCATTCGTGCGTGCAAAAGTGAGTTTTATGAGAGTTCTAAGCTATTCTTAGTCCTGTGACTCCTTATTCAGTGGTTTCTGTTCTTTAGCAGAGTTTGAATAACCTTTTCATTAGGCCTAATTCGGTGCGATAAGTTAATTTTTTCAATAGGGTTAATGTTTGCAATAATTACGGAGTTCATTAGGTCTAATTTTGTACTAATCGCATTAGGTCTAATTCTTTGCGATAATGATTTAATTAGGTCTAATTCTTTGCGATAATGATTTAATTAGGTCTAATTCTTTGCGATAATGATTTCATTAGGCTTAATTCTGTGGTAGGTCTAATTCTGTGCGAGAATTTCATTGTGCGATAATTCACTTCATTTGGACTAATTCTGAGATTTTAGTTTTATTCTGTACGATAAGTCACCAATTTCATTAGGCCTAATTCTGTGCTATTGTTACCTATCTAATGTGATTAGTTACTGCCAGAGGTTAATGCCCGAGAATACAGTTAATCTTGAGTAATGACCCTTGGGCTACTGGGTTTGGGCCGGATGGGAAAATTCGTACGTCATTGAAAATTAAGTTGACTGAAGTTGGCCGTGAGACTAGGTTGTCTAGGATACGCTGCCTCGTAGATCTGGTCAAGGTATATAGAATGGGTCAGGTAGTCATTTGTGGCGGGTTGTGGGCTTGCGGCTTATCCCCCCAAAGAGCCGCACCTCCTGGAGGACAGGTCAGGGTAGAACTAAGCCCTTATTCCGCGGCGAACTATTCTATGCCAGTTGACGTATTTCTATACAGTTTTACCTCCTGAACAAGAATTTAGGATATTATTTTTCGGCCGGCTGTAATTAACGTGTAATTTACCTTTGAACTCTATCCTACGGTAAGGGGACTAATGGGAAATTCGGGGTTCTGGGTGGGGTAAAACACTTGGACGAATTATGCCGTTCAACTGTATCCTACGGTAAGGGGGACCGATGGGAATGCGGGGTTTTGGGTGGGTAAAACACTTGGGGAAGGTTTTGTAGTGTTGTCATTTCCTCTTATTTATGACAGTTGAAACACTAAATACAAGCTTAAATAAAGCGATAAATAAGCCAATAATAGAGCGGTTACATACCCAAAATCACTTATTACTACTGCTATAACGACACCGAATCCTACTACGCATGCGCAGAGATATAAGGGAGCTTTTAGTTCAGACACAAAGTTCCTAAGGAGATAAATGGATGGGAGTTTGTTTGTAGGGGTTACATGTATTTAACCATCATGATGCATTATTAACCCTACGTTGCGATAGACTTTTGGGAGGATTCATGCATTGTTACATATGGTCCTTTTCCTTATTTGTTTTGTAATTGTGTAATCTTATTTCAAGCTTTTATTTCTGTTCCGTTTATCATAGTATTGTTTAATATGTGGACTGACTTTTTCTCACTTCATAATGTTGCCTTATATAACTTACAATATTACGTTACAATTGAGGCCAGGCCACTGAAACACTTCTGAGGGGTGGGACTAGAAGGCGGTTCTAGGAAATTTCGAGACCTTTCTGTCAATGACGTGAAATTGATGGTATTAAATTTTTTGAAATTGATGCTATTACATTTTATTTTAATTGGTATTACATCTTTTCATTTTACACACACTCCAATTCGCACAAGCATTTTTCACCCTTCTCTTTCCTATATTCACCTATACGTGCCTGTCTGACCCATAAAAATTTCTTGTTCTATTAGCTTAGGTTGGTTAGCTTATGATCCTAACCTCTGTGACACTTCTAAAGGCCCCTAAACACGATCAATGTTTTCGTCAATCAATTGATATAAATTTATTGACGACCAAGAAATTTAGCAAATCACTGTGCCTACAGACGGTCAATGATTGTACTTCAATTTTCAGTTTGATTTATAACTTCCAGATGAAAGCATCTGTTACTCTAGGAATAGTGCTTGCTCTGGACACTAAATTATTGATCAATATATTGATGCTTTGCCCACACACGATCAATTTTATTGAAGACCCATCAATAAATATCAAAGATTCTTTGATCTCTCAATGAATTGATTCAATGAAATTGATATCAATGTCCCCTACACAGGTCAATTTCTCCATCAATAAATTGATATCAATTAATTGACGAAAAATTGATCGTGTGTAGGGCCCTTCAGATTACCTTCCTTTAAGGGGGGGGTACGGCCCCCCCGGTCAGGCAACATGTTCTACTAGGTTAGGTTACGATCCTAACCTATATGCTACACTTAGATTACCCTCCTTTAAGGGGGGGTACGGGGAGGCTCCGCCCCCCTGGTCAGGCAACATACTCTACTAGGTTAGGTTACGATCCTAACCTATGTTACATTTTTAAGATTACCTTCCTTTAAGGAGGGGTACAGGGGTGGAGCCCCCCTGGTCAGGCAACATGTTCTACAAGGTTAGGTTAGGTTGGTTAGGTTACGATCCTAACCTATGTTACATTTTTAAGATTACCTTCCTTTAAGGGGGGGTACGGGGGCCAGAGCCCCCCCGGTCAGGCAAACATGTTCTACTAGGTTAGGTTACGATCCTAAACCTATGTTACATTTCTAAGATTACTTCCTTTAAGGGGGCTCCGCCCCCCGGTCAGGCAACATGTTCTACTAGGTTAGGTTACGATCCTAACCTATATGTTATATTTCTAAGATTACCTTCCTTTAAGGGGGGGTATGGGGGGGCGGAGCCCCCCGGTCAGGCAACATGTTCTACTAGGTTAGGTTAGGATCCTAACCTGTTGACTTCTAAGATTGCCTTCCTTTAAAGGTGGGCTATGGGGATGGGGGGAGCCCACTGGTTAGGTTACACAATTTTTACAATTGTCCTCAACATTTATGTTCAATTACCCCCTGAACTGGCCACTGATCCTTGAAACTTGATAATAATCTATTCATTATTCACTGAAATGGCCTTAGACTTGTACTTGATAATTTATACTTAAGTACCAGAAGTGTAAATACCAGATGTAAAAAACCGTGTATAGATATATAATATATATTTTCATGTATGTATGGATTATTAACTCTTATTTAAAATATGTCCCTACTGTAAGGTTTCATTGCAATATTTTTTACTTTATTAATAATACATGATAACTTTGGTTTCATAAACATCAAAGAAGATATGTTTGTACGGTTTCACTCAACATTTGTCAAGTTCAATTACCCCCAAAACAGGCCTCCCTCATTTCCTATGTGTCCACCACATTCAAGACCGTGTTGGTGTTTTTTTTTTTTCTTTCACAAACGTCAATATTTACCCCCCATCCCATCCTCTCTACCCTCTTTCGTTTTCTCCACCCTCCCACCCCTCCTCCTTACAAACTTGCCGGTGTCTCACTTCACTTATCAACCAGCACGATGGCGGAAGCAGTTCCAGGCACCTCCACCTCCTCCGGGCCCATTACTAACTCGACTCTGCCCTGTACATGTGCTAACTGTTTCGTTAGTTATAAGGACTTTAAAGCCTATTACTCGGGGCAGTATGAAAGGTTGATATATACTGTCAGGATCATGGCCTTCGGGCCTTTGAGGAAACAGGCCTTTTGCCCTCATTGTGGCAACGAGTGTAGGCTTGACCTGCAAAGGAAGGGGTTCAGGTAACACTTAATATTTGTTGATGTTTGGGTTTTACCTCATTATATTTTACAAGTCTAAAGTAGGTTAAGCACTCTGTACCTTAAACATCTATCTATAACATTCAATAATATGCCCGTTCCCCATGTTCTCATGTTTTGAAGTTTGTACAGAGTAATAAATATACCTATCCACTTACAGGTGTGACAAGTCTTACGCCCCTTACCCTAAAAAACCCAGAAAGAGGTGCAACTATTACCTCTCGGTATTTAAGGGCACATGGTTTTCTGGGTCCCTCTTGGATGTTGAGACTGTCCTCCTCTTCTCATTTATTTATGTTAGCGATTTTTTTAGCTATCGAGTTGCGAGGACAGAGCTCGGTTTAAGTGACGTAGCCATTAATGATTGGTCCAGCTACTCCAGGGAAGTACATAAGTGTTTTTTTTTTTTTTTTTTTGGCACAGGATATAGGTATGGCAGCCGTATCCCGATCGTGGTAGATATTGGTACGGCAGTGAATTGTGCATGCGTCAATTTCAGACTTCCTGCCGTACAAATAATATAGTGCGGTGAGGGTACGGCAGATTCTGTCAGTGGTGCCGTATTGCGCTCTTGACTTGCTGTAGATACGGCAGTTAGCTGTATCCGTTTACCAGTTGCTAATCATACTGTATTATGTAAACCAGAGTTCGGCTTTTAGGCGGGACAGTCACGCTTTTTGAACATCTGTCCCCCTTTTATTTAGTAAGCAAAATGTCCCCCCCCCCTTTTTTTTTTGCTTTTGTGAATTTTGTCCCGCTTTTTTTTTTTTTTTAACTACAAAAACAGCACTATCCCGATTTTAATGTTATAGTGCTGAAAGTTTGGTTTAATTTTGCCATTTCACTACCTGGTAAATTCTATCATCATCTCCGACAGCTGCAATACCCAATGAAGTGAATTAAAAGAATACTGTAAAGTGTATAACGGCCCTTGCAACTGCCGATGTCGGCAGAATAAAGGGCCGAGAAAGTCACCAAAGGTACGATGATAGTGTATAGGAGGTATTTATATATAGTCCTCTTTGAATCTCCTCTTCGGAATTCTTTTCAGGGCCTATTTGATCGTTCGTGACCTACGTATATACCATGAATTACCCAATTTTTGAAAGTTTGAGTCTTCATAGATGTCTACGGGCTTTTTTTTTTCAGCTCGTTAAAGCATGAAAACATTGTTTTTCGGCGAAAACTAATGTATTATTCCGCGGTTCTTGCTGTTCCGTCACCAAGACTGCATATATATTTCAGTATATAGTCTTTGGATATGTGTGAGGCGGTAAACCAGGGTTCGCATGCATGCGCAATTCACTGCCGTACCAATATCTATCGCGATTGGGGTACGGCTGCCGTACCAATATCTAGTTCGTTTTTTTTTTTTTGTCTTAAGTAAATAAATTTTTTTTTTATAAGTAGGTTTTTTTCCCCTCAGTTTTATGTTAAACTTTATTTATGTCACTAACCCTACTTTCCAATTTCAGGTCATAGTACATTGGTGTATCCGGCAGAAGAAATTAATTGGTGGTCCCGGTACAACTGTTGAGATTGACGAAGCAAAGTTCGGCAAAAGAAAATATAATGTAGGCCATGGTTGTCCGAGGGTCAGTGGGTTTTTGGTGGGGTATGTAGACAGACCAGGGAGTTTTTTGTGGTACCAGTGAAAAACAGGAGTGCCACAACTTTGCTTACTGTGATTAAGGACTACATTGTACCGGGGACCACTGTTATTTCTGACTGCTGGAAGGCTTATGATTGCCTGGCGGACGAAGGCTACGCTCACTTGACTGTCAACCATTCCATCAATTTTGTGGACCCAGTAACCGGTGCCCATACAAATACAATTGAAAGGCGGTGGAGGGAACTTCGTGAGGCAACGCCTCGGTATGGCCGTAGAAGGTACAACTTTGTCGGGTACTTGGCAGTGGCATACTTTAAAATCCACTTTAACGACCTCATTATATTTTACAAGTCTAAAGTAGGTTAAGCACTGTACCTTAAACATCTATCTATAACATTCAATAATATGCCCGTTCCCATGTTCTCATGTTTTGAAGTTTGTACAGAGTAATTTTATATACCTATCCACTTACAGGTGTGACAAGTCTTACGCCCCTTACCCTAAAAAAAACCAAGAAAGATGTGCAACTATTACCTCTCGGTATTTAAGGGCACATGGTTTTCTGGGTCCCTCTTGGATGTTGAGACTGTCCTCCTCTTCTCATTTATATGTTAGCGATTTTTTTAGCTATCGAGTTGCGAGGACAGAGCTCGGTTTTAAGTGACGTAGCCATTAATGATTGGTCCAGCTACTCCAGGAAGGAAGTGTTTTTTTTTTTTTTTTTTTTTTTTGGCACAGGATATAGGTATGGCAGCCGTATCCGATCGTGGTAGATATTGGTACGGCAGTGAATTGTGCATGCGTCAATTTCATACTTCCTGCCGTACAAATAATATAGTGCGGTGAGGGTACGGCAGATTCTGTCAGTGGTGCCGTATTGCGCTCTTGACTTGCTGTAGATACGGCAGTTAGCTGTATCCGTTTACCAGTTTGCTAATCATACTGTATTATGTAAACCAGAGTTCGGCTTTTAGGCGGGACAGTCACGCTTTTGAACATCTGTCCCCCTTTTATTTAGTTAGCAAAATGTCCCCCCCCCCTTTTTTTTTTTGCTTTTGTGATTTGTCCCGCTTTTTTTTTTTTTTTTTAACTACAAAAACAGCACTATCCCGATTTTAATGTTATAGTGCTGAAATTTGGTTTAATTTTGCCATTTCACTACCTGGTAAATTCTATCATCATCTCCGACAGCTGCAATACCCAATGAAGTGAATTAAAAGAATACTGTAAAGTGTATAACGGCCCTTGCAACTGCCGATGTCGGGCAGAATAAAGGGCCGAGAAAGTCACCAAAGGTACGATGATAGTGTATAGGTATATTTTATATATAGTCCTCTTTGAATCTCCTCTTCGGAATTCTTTTCAGGGCCTATTTGATCGTTCGTGACCTACGTATATACCATGAATTACCCAATTTTTGAAAGTTTGAGTCTTCATAGATGTCTACGGCTTTTTTCAGCTCGTTAAAGCATGAAAACATTGTTTTTGGCGAAAACTAATGTATTATTCCGCGGTTCTTGCTGTTCCGTCACCAAAGACTGCATATATATTTCAGTATATAGTCTTTGGATATGTGTGAGGCGGTAAACCAGGGTTCGCATGCATGCGCAATTCACTGCCGTACCAATATCTATCGCGATTGGGGTACGGCTGCCGTACCAATATCTAGTTCGTTTTTTTTTTTTTGTCTTAGTAATTTTTTTTTTTATAAGTAGGTTTTTTTCCCCTCAGTTTTATGTTAAACTTTATTTATGTCACTAACCCTACTTTCCAATTTCAGGTCATAGTACATTGGTGTATCCGGCAGAAGAAATTAATTGGTGGTCCCGGTACAACTGTTGAGATTGACGAAGCAAAGTTCGGCAAAAGAAAATATAATGTAGGCCAGAGTTGTCGAGGGTCAGTGGGTTTTTGGTGGGGTATGTAGACAGACCAGGGAGATTTTTTGTTTTTTGTGGTACCAGTGAAAAACAGGAGTGCACAACTTTGCTTACTGTGATTAAGGACTACATTGTACTGGGGACCACTGTTATTTCTGACTGCTGGAAGGCTTATGATTGCCTGGCGGACGAAGGCTACGCTCACTTGACTGTCAACCATTCCATCAATTTTGTGGACCCAGTAACCGGTGCCCATACAAATACAATTGAAAGGCGGTGGAGGGAACTTCGTGAGCCAACGCCTCGGTATGGCCGTAGAAGGTACAACTTTGTCAGGTACTTGGCGAAGTTGGCAGTGGCGTACTTTAAAATCCACTTTAACGACCCCAAGACGAGGCTACACGCCTTCGTGAAAGCCGCTGCTGAACTCTATCCTCCACCCCTTTAAGGTAAGGTTCCTAATCTTTAATGCACTTTTTTATATTGTGTTTTAGTGTTACAAAGGTTTAGTCTCCTTTTGGTGTCTGTGATATTTATTGGGAATTATTTACCATCATATCCCAGTGTGGCTTTACCAACTTGTACCTCTGCCTTCCTCTTCTGGTACCCCACCCCGTCCCGGCCCCCTTACCGGACGTAAGGCTCCCTGTTGGTTACGTATCCCACACCCCCCCTACTAGCATTTAAATATGGCGGTTTGTTTAAGTTTGTTGGCTCCGAACCAACACTTCGAATATTGTTCAGTCGAAGTAGACTATGGCAATTGACGTTTTTTTTCCAATGTTATTTTGCATTTTGCTTACTTTACAAGAGTTTAAGGTAATATTTTATTGGTCGCCTGTAACTAATCTGTTAATTACCTTTGAACTTAGTACGTTGTTGCTACATCACACCCCTTGTACTGTCATGTAGTCTTCAAAGGTAAATTACAGTTTAATTACAGTCGACCGAATAAATATTACTTTAAATTCTTGTTCAGCAGGTAAAATAACATAGGAAAACGTCAACTGCCTTAGTCTACTGTACCGCGGAATGCGGGCTTAGAATTACCCCAAAGGGTACCACAAAATGGCTGTCCTATAGGGCATCTTGGGGTTACCCCTACCTCTCTCATGGAAATTTCCACTGCCGATCATGATCTTGGACTAGGCTATACAGTAATTTAAGAAGGCCTACCCTAGACTAATTCTGTTTGAATGAGGAATTATGACTATTTTTGATAAATATAGTTAGGCTATATGTATATAAATTCATTGAAAACTTAATTACACAGGACTTAGCCTGTACCCTCATTAAACTAACCTAACTTTGTGGCCTATTGTAACCTAGTCTAAAGATCAGCCATGTAAACTTTGCATAGGCTATCCTTAACGATTTCTGGAGAAGCCTAGGCTAGACTGTATCCCGTTAAAAAGCACCTTAGCCTAATTTTACCTCATTTTAGAGTAAGTTTTTCTCAGAAATCTTTCAGGTAGCCTTACCCTATATTGTGTACAAACATTTAGTACTGTGTGGAGTAGGGTATCAAATGATGTACACCTTACTGTAAATTAATTGATTCCAGGGCTGCTCCACGTTTGATACTTATCCTATTATGAAGGAAAAGCAATTCCCATAATCTAGTTGATATATTTTTTTGAAGTCTCTCAATATAGTTATTTTTTTGTTGTACGTAGTTTTAAACTATGCACTAGTATTGATTTCTGGAAATACAAAATTAAATAAAATTAATATTTCCAGGGATCTAGTCCAGGGATCTAGTCCAGAGATCTAGTCCAGGGATCTAGTCCAGGAGTTCTGAAGACTAGGTAAATTAATCAAGTCCAGGAGACTAGGCGTGGCAGAAATTTGGCATGATGTAATGAGTAATAAAAGAAACAAGCTGAATACCAGGAATTTTCTTCAATACCCCTAAAATGGAAATCAGCACTTCAACTGCCTCCCAGTGGGAAGACATCACCTGGCCTCATCAACAGTAAGACCCATACACACAAGGAATATCATGTAATAGCAGGTAGGACAGGCCTACCCTATTTTCCAGGCAGTGTAAACGTTAGTCTTCATACCCACCGTGTCAACTATGACACAGTACCATTCTCCGACCCGTGTCTCCAGGCAAGAAGACTGACAAAAGTGTATATGTATGCAAATAGTATTATTCTCGTATCTTAATGTCAAGGTGAGGGAAAATCCTCCCGTGACATCAATAACATCTTGACTGAAGGTGTTGGTGTGCCCAATTTTGCAGAAAAATTTGGAGTTTCCTTGGTATCATTTTTCCTGCAAAACTACTCCTAGTAGCCATTGCTCTGCAGTAACCACAAGCCCTGATGGAGAACATTACAGGTGTAAATTTACTCTAAAATACAGGTGTAAATTTACTCTAAAATTACAGGTGTAAATTTACTCTAAAATTACAGTAAATTTACTCTAAAATTACAGGTGTAAATTTACTCTAAAATTACAGGTGTAATTTACTTTAAAATTACAGGTGTAAATTTACTTTAAAATTACAGGTGTAAATTTACTTTAAAATTACAGGTGTAAATTTACTTTAAAATTACAGGTGTAAATTTACTTTAAAATTACAGGTGTAAATTTACTTTAAAATTACAGGTGTAAACTAACTTTACAAAATTACAGGTGTAAAATTATCTTTAACATAACTGGTGTAAAATTAGCTTTAAAATATCTGGTGTAAAATTAACTTTAAAATTACCTGGTGTAAAATTAACTTTAAAATTACCTGGTGTAAATTTTACTTAAAAATTACCTGGTGAAATACTTTACTTAAAAATTACCTGGTGTAAATTTACTTAAAAATTACCTGGTGTAAATTTACTTAAAAATTACCTGGTGTAAATTTACTTAAAAATTACCTGGTGTACATTTACTTAAAAATTACCTGGTGTACATGTACTTAAAATTTACCTGGTGTACAATGTACTTAAAAATTACCTGGTGTACATGTACTTAAAAATTACCTGGTGTACATTTATTACTTAAAAATTACCGGTGTACATTACTTAAAAATTACCCGTGTACATTTACTTAAAATTACCCGGTGTACATTTACTTAAAAATTACCCGGTGTACATTTACTTAAAAATTACCCGGTGTACATTTACTTAAAAATTACCCGGTGTACATTTACTAAAATTACCCGGTGTACTTTACTTAAAAATTACCTGGTGTAAATTTACTTTAAAATTACCATGGTGTAAAATTTACGTTTAAAAAATTACCCTGGTGTAAATTTACTTTAAAATTACCTGGTGTAAATTTACTTTAAAATTACCTGGTGTAAATTTACTTTAAAATTACCTGGTGTAAATTTACTTTAAAATTACAGGTGTAAATTTACTTTAAAATTATAGGTGTAAATTTACTTTAAAATTATAGGTGTAAATTTACTTTAAAATTACAGGTGTAAATTTATTTTAGAATTACAGGTGTAAATCTATTTTAAAATTACAGGCGTAAATTTACTTTAAATTACAGCGTAAATTTACTTTTAAAATTACAGGCGTAAATTTCTTTAAAATTACAGGCGTAAATTTAATTTAAAATTACAGATGTAAATACTTTAAAATTACAGGTATAAATACTTTAAAATTACAGGCGTAAATACTTTAAAATTACAGGTGTAAATACTTTAAAATTCATGGAATCTTATGGCAATTACTGGTAATTAGACTCTGCAATTACAACCTGAATCTTCGATATAATCCCTAATATTCTTCTAATGGAAATGAACATTTAACAATGTGTTACGAACAAATTCTTTAACACAATTTAGTATTTTTTTCTCGGCGAGCATTTAGAGAACTTTGACAATGTGTTTAGATATAAAACTCCAAGTTGCTGTGGCTAATTTAAAAAGTTCTCTTGTAGTATCACTGTAGTTCCAACAATGTAAAACATGCACCTGTATTCCAATTCCTAATATTCATAGCTTTAAACCTCTCCCTCAGCCCACTCAAACAAGATAAAGAATTTCTTGAAATAAGTCTCAATTGAGAGTGGCCAAAAAAATGATAGTATCGTAATATGGTTACTGTAGTAATGCAAAATATATTTAGCATATTTTAAGCAACTACCTAAAAACATTTCAGGTATCAGTAGTTTAAGAGCTTCATAAATTCAGACTTGTCTAGTGCTGATTACTTATCTATTTACTTCGTTTCAGATTAATCAAAAACTACCATTTCATTTCTATTGCTGTAGCAATATCTCATGATAGACCACAGTCATTTTATAAATGAAAATGTTGCTCAACCATCACAGAGTTCACAACCAAACTAAGCTAAAATAATAAATATAACAGCACTGTGATTCATGATGAAACTTACTATAAAATATGGCGAATTACAGTTGTGAAAACATTTCTGGACAGCCAAATGCCTGGGTATCTTTCGTGGCGTCAACTTCAATTAACCATCAATCAGTAGTCATCAGTAGCTCGACCGTACCCACTTGTGGAACAAACGCCGGCCTTTAACTAATACCCTGAGGAAAGAACAGGTGGTTGATATTTGTTTTTCAATAATACCAGATCTCAACTGTCAAACCACCATATCCTTAAAAACGAAAAGTTATTGGCCATTCATTTTCCATTCTGATTAGTAATTTTAGCTTTGTCATTGCACAATTCATTCTAGATTTTTCCAATCTAACTGTTCTTTCTTACGACATGCCATGAAACCCACTAGAATTTCCCAACTTTTTTCCTTCTATATGATTATTCACTCTCGTAGCATACTTGCTTCCTTCGAACATACTTGAATTAATGGTATTTCTACAGAAGCAATCCGCGGTGGCCTAGACTATGGCAATTGACGTTTTCCTATGTTATTTTACCCACTGAACAAGAATTTAAAGTAATAATTATTTGGACGACTGTAATTAACCCCCAAGGGCCAGTACTAAACATGGCAGTAATTCTTCAGAAGCAAGATGCATCACCAGTTTCTATAAGACAATTAACAATTCTTCATTTAATGGTGTTTTTTCAGTGAATCTCATCTTGTTTTCTTGAGGAAATGTTATTTTAACCCCCTTTTCCACCCAACAAGCTTGGGGGCCCCCAGTTGGGAATCTGGGGTTTTGGGTGGGGAAATACCAGAAAGGAGTGCTTTGCAGCAATAATTGGGAGCACCTACAGATTCGCTGGCCCACTCGACCGCCGACCCAAATCAGCGGAAGAACACCGAAACCAATATGGCGGTGATACCAAAACAACAACAAACAAAGTAGGGAGCGACTACATATCCACAACGATAGATTTATGTGTGCTGTCAGTAAGGCCGTGGCGGAACGGCGCTTCACGCCTTATCCGCATATTTAAAGATTCTTGGCAAGCACGGCATGTATTGGCAAGAGGTAATGTTGCGCTGCGCGCGCTAGCCACAGGGGTTACAGTAAGGCTACTTACCGTGGCGGATCACACCTAAAGGCGTTCCTGTTGTAGTTGATCCGACAAATAGCTCCACAACACTCGCAGTTTTTTTGCTTTAGAATTAAATTATGTCTTTGAGCATATTCAATCACAACTTCTTTACCACCACTAGACAAATAATGATAAAATTCACACCGTAACCCACATTACACTGCAAACAATCGTAGGAAATCGAAGGTCTGTCAAAATTAATGCCAAGAAGAGCCAGCCACTGCCTCTGCCATAGCTAAAGGAAGACAAAATGCCGGTTTTTGCTTCATTATTCGAGTATTCAGTCAAACAAGGATACCAGTGGACACTGGACAGGTAACTTTATTACTCCGCTGAAATACTAGTGAAACTTAGTTTTCGACTAAAGTCGTTCGTAATTGGTTATGAAACCCATGACGTCATAACGATGTCACACCTCTCAGCCAATAATGAGTAACTGGAACTGCTTTTTTTGCGTAAGAAAGTAAGTTAGAGGGCTCATTAAAAGTAAACATTACCGTAGAGGAAACACCTCTCCCGACTTAGGAAAAATTCGAAGTAAAATCTTATCAAGGTCATTTAATTCCACCCCGTTCAATCTTATCATATAATGACTATACTTTTTATATTGCATTTCACATGCTCTTTCCATGTAGGTGATTATTTATTTTAATATCCAGTGCGGAGTGCTTCTGAAGTATTACTTTTAGGACTGGCCCCTGGGTGTTAATTACAGTCGTCCGAATAAATATTACTTAAAATTCCTTGTTCAGTAGGTAAAACTGCGTAGAAAAAACCGCAACTGCCATAGTCTGGGCAGCTAAAAAAACACACACTCCCGCTGAGGAAGGCAGCCAAAAGCTACTATTTTGAATTTTAGCCTTTCAATATACCATTGATATTGTGGTCATTTTTTCCCATTTACTGCAACTCGCTACTGAGTTTTTTTATTCTGCATTACATTACATATCCATTAGTATCGTCACTAATTTTGATTATACTATCACTAATATAGAAGCTTTGACGAAATTCAAGAGACCTTCTGGCTCCAGCAGCTAGACTAACACTAAAGTAAAAATGAAAATAAATGTTCATGGGGGGGGGGGGGGGGGGGGCGCATTTTCGGGTACAAATGTCCCAGAGGAGGCCGCACCCGTTTTTCAAGTATTAACAACGAAAACTGGCAAAAACGACCAGGTTGGTGGTTGGCATCATCGCATAGAACATGAGTAAATGAATAAAGAAACTATGACTTACTCTTACACACAAAATGTAAGCATAAACCTACTACTACAATTATGGGGGACCCCAGTGGGAAGCAGGGTTTTTGGTGGGGGTGGGGTGGGGGAGGGGGATAAAAGTGATTTTCGGGACACTACCAACCTAACCTAACCCTGTACCCCCTACCTAGGCCCTTGGGGGGGGCCTCCGCCCACCTGCGACAACCCCCTTAAGGGCACTACCTAACACATCCATCAAACTCAATCCAAAGTGATGGTACTGCTGTATACATCGTTATACTACCACCATTATAATGTACTCTCTAAATTGGTAGATCTAGGGTACTTATCCGCGGCGGCCTAGACTATGGCAGTTGCGGTTTTTCTATGCAGTTTTACCTACTGAACAAGATTTTAAGTAATATTTATTCGGACGATGTAATTAACCCCCAGGGGCCAGTACTAAACAACATGGTCAAAAAACAGTGGATGCCCCAGTCCCTATAGTGGAAGTCGTATCTGCGGTTAAGTTTTCTTGCAGGGTAATTCTAAAGAATAGTTCCCTACCAACTGCAAGGAACGTAACCACGGATACGACATCCACTAGGGATTAGGGGCGTCCAATGTATTTCTGCAGTGTTTTAGTACTGGCCCCTGGGGGTTAATGACAGTCGTCCGAATAAATATTACTTTAAATTCCTTGTTCAGTAAGTAAAATAACCCTTTCATGTCCAACTGACGTAATAGTACGTAAAAAATAAAAATACTCTATCCCCTATCTATCCAACTGACGTAGCGCATGTATAATTTACCGAAATTTTTCGTGCGTGTGGTGGGGGCATTTTTTTTTTTTTAAATTTTCGGACAAGTAGCGATTTCCCCACAGCTAGATCATACCTTGGACCGTGTATCTCGGGTATCAATACGCCAGCAAAGTAGTTTTCTGTACTGCGCATGCTCAAATCTCTGTACTACGCTCAGTTTCTTACCCTCTTTTCTATCAATTTTTTCACTGGCTGGACTTAATAGTTTTCCATTGATTTATATGTCGATATTTAGAGAATTTTATTGGCTTTCTCATAACAAATAATTAATTCGCCTGACTTTCATAGTTTTTGGGTTACGAACGAAAATATAAAATAAAAATAGTAAGGTTTTTTTTTGTTTTTTTTGTTAAATAACTCACTTTTTTTTGTATTTAGAGGGCTGGGACTCTTATTTTCTTGGACTATTTCCACCATAAAATCTAATATTCAGAAAAAAAGGTCAGAAAATGAAGGTTGATGGCATAAAATTTATAAGTTTTTCGGGCTGAATTTTTCGATATAATTATTTTTTCGCACTGTCGACCGTTCCCAGGATACCTCGGATATCTGGGGACACAGTGCTCCAAACTAAGCGGATATGAAAGAGATAACATAGGAAAACGTCAATTGCCATAGTCTAGGCCACTGCGGATTGCTTCTGTAGAAATACCTTTAAGTTAATGAGCTTACCTTAAACTGTTGGTTGATAAAGATGTGCCAACTTAGGAAACAGTCAGGACAACAAGCTGGGATTTCAACTTCTTGTGCAATATGTGATGAAGTGCTTACTGCGGCCTCCATGTCTAAGAACGAACTGATGTGTCTAGGTAAGATAATGTATTGTTGCGCCGGGAAAATTTGCAAACATCCGCGCCATTGGCCAAAGTTGATGAGGTGTCAGAAAATGAAACTGATTGGCCAAACGTGTAAAGGCCTGTCCACACGAGCGGGCCTGATCGGCGTGCTCCGGGGTTGAAGGGCAAATTCTGGCGGGCTTACCCATGAATGTTGTCCACGCAGGTGAGGCGATTGAGAGGTGGGCATGCCCGACGATGCCAGTAGTGTAATTCAGTGCGGAATGATAAACGTGGTGCATACCGCAAAGAAGAAGATATTATGTAGCATGATAATTGCTTTGTGTGTGATGAAAAAGAGGAAAAAGAAGAGAATATGGTGCAAAGAGGAAGGCTCGTAAAGAAATGTATGGTTAACTTACGTCTGCCAGGGTCGAAGTTCAAGCCATCGGGCACCACCATGGTGATTTTGCTACAAAACCCATCGGGCAATTTGACGGTTTGCCCGTCAAGTATGCCCGTTAGAGGGGAGGTCCGCTGATCAGGCTGGGTCGTGTGGACAGGCCTTAAGACGTCATAGTGGACTAGTTTGTCTGTGGAGTATAGTAGTTACAGGGCTCATTTGAGCTAAAACAAGACACAGTCAGCAATAACAATAGACTTAGAAAAATTCTGGGAGGAAGACAAGAGTAGCGCGAGTTTGATCGTCGATATTTCGACTGTTATTGAATTTCACTAAATTATCTCACTCGTATAACCACTGTGTTTTACATCAAATTCCTACACATTCTAGTTTCACAAACAAATATCGACTTCAACTATAACGGAGCCCCGGACAACCTGACAGATGTAAAACCAGTAAAAAGCTGAGTTTCTAGACTCAGACTGGCAAGGCACCAGACCGCTCAGAGGCAAGGATCACGGAGAAGGGGGTGTAACTTATGCCCCTGTGGAACACCTGTCCAGAAAATTTTAAAAATCACCTTTTTTTTCGTTCAAATTTTACTTTTCATGTCATTTTTTCACGTTTTGTCTAATGTATGTAAGGAATATTTATCATTTAAGCATTGTTTAATAAAAAAAATCATAAGATTCTGTTATATTTACAACAGATATAAAGAGGAATCTTTATAATTGGGGAAATCATTTAAGTTTTTCGAAGTTAGCAAAATGTACATGATAAATTCGCAAAAACAATACATTTAAAAAAATATACAATAATTCTTGTAATATGCATCTAAAAAATCATTTGGTCGTATAGTTTGTTACCTATGCCTCTTCCTTTTAATATGAAGTTGACTTAATATTTTGTAAATAAATTAAATAAATAAAAAAATAATCAATTTTGACATGAGCTCAAGAAATGTTTCAAACAATGAGGTCCTTACTTAAAAAAACAAATACGTATGCCTAATTGACAGTTATTATTATTATTAGTTATTATTAGTAATATTAATATTAACCATGCAAATGGACAATCACGTTATCCATGAATGGTATAATCTCATATTTGTTCACTTGATTTCTAAGTCTATTAATTTGAAATAATAAAGACATAACAAAAGTTTGTACGAGTTTTAATCGTTTTCTATGATAAAGTATTAATTTACTATTAAGAGAAATGGTAGCATTCAAGCTATGACTATACTATCTTATCCCGCCACTTCTGGTAGACCACAGCCACCGCAAAAAACTATTTTTATTTATGGTTATTCAGTATTTATAGAAGAATGATTCCAAGAAACCTTCACTCTAACTATTGTCAAGTGTTTAAGACTGAAATTCCATAGGTCCTGCATAGATATTTATTTTATTTGTGATATTAAGAGCCATAAATTAATGGAATTGCGACAGGTTCACAATTAAAAAAAATGATATAGACTTATGTTTCTAGTTTGGATTTTTGCCTATTATTCATGGCTAATATCCAAATGTGCAGGAGTTAAATGTACAATTACGCAAGGACTTTGTGGATAAAAAACAACTCTGTTAAGATACGAATCAAATATAAAATACTGAAAGGTATTTCTGGATAAAGTCACATGACAAGAATTGCAATATAACTCCACGTTCTACTGTATTTGTTTCTAAATGACTCAACACGACTTATTTTAAAAGATGATTCTGTTTCTTATTTAAGGTTGATATAATAATTCTAATCCTAATTTCTTCACAGTAAAATTCCACCAATTACTTTGGGCATTCAATTCATTGAATATTTCTTTTTACAAGGTAAAATGGGTGGATATTATGTATTAGTCTTTAAAACAATATTCTGATCATATCTTCTTATGACATACTGTTTATTAATGATTTGTGTATGTATGTATATAATATTATTATATATATATATATAGATTAATATATATATATATTTATATATTTATATATTTATATATTTTATATATTTATATATTTATATATTTATATATTTATTATATTTATATAAAATGTATAATATTTTATTAGATTTATATATTTATATTTTTATATATATATATAATATTATATATATAAATACTATATGTAATAGATTTATTTGTATATATATATATAATTATATATATATATTATATATATTTATATATATATATATATATATATATCATATTATATATATTTTTATATCGATTTATATATTTATATTTTATTATATTTATATATTTATATATTTATATATTTATTATTTTATATACCTATATTTTATAATATATATATATATTTATATATTTATATATTTATATATTTATATATATAATATTATAATATATATTGATATATCTTATATAATATAATATATATATACTAATTTAATATATATATTTATATCTATATATATTTATATATATTAATATATAGATATATAATATATATATTTATATATATATATATTATTTATATATATATATATATATATTACTATATTATAATTTATCATATATATTATTTATATTATATATATTTATATATTTATATAATTATATTATAATTATATTTATATATATTTATATTTAGATAGATATATTTAATAATATATATAATATTATATATATAGAATATATTATATATATATATATTTCATATATATATATAATATTATATATATATATATATATATATATATATATATATATATTTTATACTTATATATTATATTATATATATATATATATATATATATATATATATATATAGGATATAAAATATATATATACTATATATTTATATATATATATTTATATTTATATCTATTGCTTATTTATATTATATATTTAATATATATTTTATAATTTATATATTTTATATATAATATATATATATATATATATATATATATATATATATATATATATATATATATATAGATTTATATATAATTTAATATATATATATATATATATATATATATATATATATATATAGATATATTTATATATATATATATATATATATATATATAGATATATATATATATATCTATATAACGATATATTTATATATATATATATATATATATCGATATATATATATATATATATTTATATATTATATAATATATATATATATATATATTTATATATATATATAGTTAAATTTATATATTTATATTTTATTTATATCTTTATATATTTAAATAATATTTATATTTATTTATATTTATTTAATATTTTAATTTTATACTTATTTATATTATTATATTTTATTTATATTTATTTATATATTTTATAGTTATGATTTATATATTTATATATTTATATATATATATTTATATATTTATTTTATTTATATGTTTATATATTTATATATTTGTATATTTGTATATTTGTGATATAGATTTATATATTTATAGATTTGTATATTTTATAGATTTGTATATTTATAGATTTGTTAATTTATTTACTACATTATTATAAATTTATTTATATTTGTATATTTAGGACTATGTATATTTACATATGTATATTTTATAAATATGTATATTTATTTACATATGTAATATTTATAACATATGTATATTTATACATGTATTTATACATATGTATATTTATACATATGTATTTATTTAACATAATGTATTTTATACTATTTATATTAATACAATATTTTATTAATTTATAAATTATGTATCTATATCATATGTTATATTTATACATTGTATATTTTATACATATGTTATATTGTATACATTTTATATTTATACATATGTATATTTATACATATGTATAATTATACATAGGTATATTTTTATTACTATGTATATTTATATGTCTATATGTATATAGATGTATATATTTATTATATATAGTTTATATATAGTATATTGTATTTATATATTTTGTATATATGTATCTTTATAATTTTGTTTTATATTTATAATCTTTGTATATTTATACATAGTATTTTACTTTAATACATATGTTATTTTATACATATGTATATTTATACATAATGTATATTTTATACATATGTATATTTATACATATTGGGGGGTAGTATTTATACATATGTATATTTATTACTATGGATATTTATACATATGGTATTTTATTTTACATATGTTTTATTTTTTACCCATGGTATTTATTTTATATGTAATTTATATGTATATATGTTATATATATGGTAGATATATTTATATATTGTAATATTATTATATATATGTATATATGTCTATATGTATATTATGTTATATTTTAATATTATGTATATATGTATATATAGATAAACAAAGTAGGGAGCGACTACATATCTGCAACGATCGATTTGTGTGTGCTGTCAGTAAGGCTGTGGCGGAACGGCGCTTCACGCCTTATCCGCATATTTAAAGATTCTTGGCGAGCACGGCATGTATTGGCAAGAGGTAATGTTGCGCTGCGCGCGCTAGCCACAGGGGTTACAGCAAGGCTACTTACCGTGGCGGATCATACCTAAAGGCGTTCCTGTTGTAGTTGATCCGACAAATAGCTCCACAACACTCGCAGTTTTTTGCTTTAGAATTAAATTATGTCTTTGAGCATATTCAATCACAACTTCTTTACCACCTCTAGACAAATAATGATAAATTCACCGTAACCCACATTACACTGCAAACAATCGGTAGGAAATCGAAGGTCTGTCAAAATTAATGCCAGAAGGGCCAGCCACTGCCTCTGCCATAGCTACAGGAAGACAAAATGCCGGTTTTTGCTTCATTATTCGAGTATTCAGTCAAACAAGGATACCAGTGGACACTGGACAGGTAACTTTATTACTCCGCTGAAATACTAGTGAAACTTAGTTTTTCGACTAAAGTCGTTCGTAATTGGTTATGAAACCATGACGTCATAACAATGTCACACCTCTCAGCCAATAATGAGTAACTGGAACTGCTTTTTTTGTTTTTTTGCGTAAGAAAGTAAGTTAGAGGGCTCATTAAAAGTAAACATTACCGTAGAGGAAACACCTCTCCCGACTTAGGAAAAATTCGAAGTAAAAACTTATCAAGGTCATTTAATTCCACCCCGTTCAATCTATCATATAATGACTATACTTTTTATATTGCATTTCACATGCTCTTTCCATGTAGGTGATTATTTATTTTAATATCCAGTGCGGAGTGCTTCTGAAGTATTACCTTTAGGACTGCCCCTGGGGGTTAATTACAGTCTTAATTCCGAATAAATATTACTTAAAATTCTTGTTCAGTAGGTAAAACTGCATAGAAAAACCGCAACTGCCATAGTCTGGGCAGCTAAAAAAACACACACTCCCGCTGAGGAAGGCAGCCAAAAGCTACCATTTTGAATTTTAGCATTTCAATATATCATTGATATTGTGGTCATTTTTTCCCATTTACTGCAACTCGCTACTGAGTTTTTTTATTCTGCATTACATTACATATCCATTAGTATCGTCACTAATTTGATTATACTATCACTAATAGTAAAAGCTTTGACGAAAATCATGAGACCTCCTGGCTCCAGCAGCTAGACTGAAAACACTAAGAAAGTAAAAATGAAAATAAATGTTCATGCTCATTACGGTAAATGTCCAAGAGGAGGCCGCACCCGTTTTTCAAGTATTTACAACGAAAAACGGCAAAAACGACCAGGTTGGTGTTGCACATCGCATAGAAACATGAGTAAATGAATAAAGAAACTATGACTTACTCTTACACACAAAATGTAAGCATAAACCTACTACTACAATTATTGGGGTGACCCCAGTGGGAAGCAGGGTTTTTTGGTGGGTGGGGGGAGGAGGATAAAAGTGATTTTCGGGACACTACCAACCTACCTAACCTAACCTAGGGCCCCGTACCCCCTACCTAGGCCTGGGGGTGGGGGGGGGGGCCCTCCGCCACCTGCGACACCCCCTTAGGGCACTAACACATCCATCAAACTCAATCCAAAGTGATGGTACTGCTGTATACATCGTTATACTACCACCATTATAATGTACTCTCTAAATTGGTAGATCTAGGGTACTTATCCGCGGCGGCCTAGACTATGGCAGTTGCGGTTTTTTCTATGCAGTTTTACCTACTGAACAAGAAATTTTAAGTAATATTTATTCGGACGATGTAATTAACCCCCAGGGGCCATTACAAACATGGCAAAAAACAGTGGATGCCCCAGTCCCTATAGTGGAAGTCGTATCTGCGGTTTAAGTTTCTTGCAGGGTAATTCTAAGAATAGTTTTCCCTACCAACTGCAAGGAACGTAACCACGGATACGACATCCACTAGGGATTAGGGCGTCCAATGTATTTCTCCAGTGTTTAGTACTGGCCCCTGGGGGTTAATGAGCAGTCGTCCGAATAAATATTATTTCTTTAAATTCTTGTTCAGTAAGTAAATAACCCTTTCATGTCCAACTGACGTAATAGTACGTTAAACAAAATACTCTATCCCCTATCTATCCAATTCTGACGTAGCGGCATGTATAATTTACCGAAATTTTTCGTGCGTGTGGTGGTGGGGGCATTTTTTTTTTTTTTAAATTTTCGGACAAGTAGCGATTTCCACAGGCTAGATCATACCTTGGACCGTGTATCTCGGGTATCAATACGCCAGCAAAGTAGTTTCTGTACTGCGCATGCTCAAATCTCTGTACTGCGCTCTGTTTCTTCACCCTCTTTTCTATCAATTTTTTCACCAGCTGGACTTCATCGTTTTCCATTGATTTATATGTCGATATTTAGAAAATTTTATTGGCTTTCTCATAAAAAATAATTAATTCGCCTGACTTTCATAGTTTTTGGGTTACGAACGAAGATATA
>NC_087209.1:4104060-4106560 GCF_015104395.2 Macrobrachium nipponense | reverse complement strand
AACTGCTTTTTTTTGCGTTAAAAAGAAAGTAAGTTAGAGGGCTCATTAAAAGTAAACATTACCGTAGAGGAAACACCTCTCCCGACTTAGGAAAAAACATTCGAAGTAAAAAACTTATCAAGGTCATTTAATTCCACCCGTTCAATCTATCATATAATGACTATACTTTTTATATTGCATTTCACATGCTCTTTCCATGTAGTGATTATTTATTTTAATATCCAGTGCGGAGTGCTTCTGAAGTATTACCTTTAGGACTGGCCCTGGGGGTTAATTACAGTCTTCCGAATAAATATTACTTAAAATTCTTGTTCAGTAGGTAAAACTGCGTAGAAAAACCGCAACTGCCATAGTCTGGGCAGCTAAAAAACACAAACAATCCCCTTGAGGAAGGCAGCCAAAAGCTACTATTTTGAATTTTAGCATTTCAATATATTGATATTGTGTAATTTTTTCCCATTTACTGCAACTCGCTACTGAGTTTTTTTATTCTGCATTACATTACATATCCATTAGTATCGTCACTAATTTGATTATACTATCACTAATAGTAAAAGCTTTGACGAAATTCAAGAGACCTCCTGGCTCCAGCAGCTAGACTAACACTAAAGTAAAAATGAAATAAATGTTCATGCTCATTTCGGTAAATGTCCAAGAGGAGGCCGCACCCAGTTTTCAAAAAAAGTATTAACAACGAAAAACGGCAAAAACGACCAGGTTGGTGTTGCACATCGCATAGCAAGCATGAGTAAATGAATAAAGAAACTATGACTTACTCTTACACACAAAATGTAAGCATAAACCTACTACTACAATTATGGGGGACCCCAGTGGGAAGCAGGGTTTTTTGGGTGGGGGGAGGAGGATAAAAGTGATTTTCGGGACACTACCAACCTAACCTAACCTAACCTAGGGCCCCGTACCCCTACCTACCTGGCCTGGGGGGGGGGGGCCTCCGCCCACCTGCGACAACCCCCTTAAGGGCACTACCTAACACATCCATCAAACTCAATCCAAAGTGATGGTACTGCTGTATACATCGTTATACTACCACCATTATAATGTTACTCTCTAAATTGGTAGATCTAGGGTACTTATCCGCGGCGGCCTAGACTATGGCAGTTGCGGTTTTTCTATGCAGTTTTACCTACTGAACAGAATTTTAAGTAATATTTATTCGGACGATGTAATTAACCCCCAGGGGCCAGTACTAAACATGGCAAAAAACAAAAAACAGTGGATGCCCCAGTCCTATAGTGGAAGTCGTATCTGCGGTTAAGTTTCTTGCAGGGTAATTCTAAAGAATAGTTCCCTACCAACTGCAAAGGAACGTAACACGGATACGACATCCACTATTGGGATTAGGGCGTCCAATGTATTTCTCAGTGTTTAGTACAATGGCCCCTGGGGTTAATGACAGTCGTCCGAATAAATATTACTTTAAATTCTTGTTCAGTAATTAAATAACCCTTTCATGTCCAACTGACGTAATAGTACGTAAAAATACTCTATCCCCTATCTATCCAACTGACGTAGCGGCATGTATAATTTACCGAAATTTTTCGTGCGTGTGGTGGGGGGCATTTTTTTTTTTTTTTTAAATTTTCGGACAAGTAGCGATTTCCACAGGCTAGATCATACCTTGGACCGTGTATCTCGGGTATCAATACGCCAGCAAAGTAGTTTCTGTACTGCGCATGCTCAAATCTCTGTACTGCGCTCTGTTTCTTACCCTCTTTTCTATCAATTTTTTCACCAGCTGGACTCCATCGTTCTCCATTGATTTATATCGATATTTAGAAAATTTTATTGGCTTTTCTCATAAAAATAATTAATTCGCCTGACTTTCCATAGTTTTTGTTTTTTTTGGTTACGAACGAAAATATATAAAAATAGTAAGGTTTTTTTTTGTTTTTTTTTTTTTTTTTTTTTTTGTTTTTCTTTTGTTAAATAACTCACATTTTTTTTGTATTTAGAGGGCTGGGGACTCTTATTCATGAACTATTCCACATAAAATACTAATATTCAGAAAAAAAGGTCAGAAAATGAAGGTTGTTGGCATAAAATTTATATTTTCGCTGAATTTTCGATATAATTATTTTTTCGCACTGTCGACCGCTCCCAGATACCTCGGATATCTGGGGACACAGTGCTCAACTAAGCGGATATGAAAGAGATAAACATAGGACATCAATTGCCATAGTCTAGGCCACTGCGGATTGCTTCTGTAGAAATACCTCTAAATTAATGAAGCTTACCTTAAACTGTTGGTTGATAAAGATGTGCCAACTTAGGAAACAGTCAGGACAACAAGCTGGGATTTCAACTTCTTGTGCAATATGTGATGAAGTGCTTACTGCGGCCTCCATGTCTAAGACGAACTGAAATGTCTGGGTAAGATAATGTATTGTTGCGCCGGGAAAATTTGCAAACATCCGCGCCATTGGCCAAAGTTGATGAGGTGTCAGAAAATGAAACTGTGATTGGCCAAACGTGTAAA
>NC_087209.1:4091560-4099060 GCF_015104395.2 Macrobrachium nipponense | reverse complement strand
ACAGACACGTAAAGAAACCTTAGGAACATCCCAGAAAAAACAGAGAATTTAACATTTTGATGGTGATTGGAGTAGTAATGAACAAAGAGGCAATATTAGTTGATTTTCGAAAGACTGAAAAGGTGAAATTTCTATCATTTCTATGGACAGTTACATCAAGAAAATTCAAATTACAATTTCTTTTCTTCCTCTACAGTAATTTTATAGTAAGGGACTAAATTATTGAGATTATTAAGGAATTCCTGGAGGTTTTTGTGAACTGGCCAACCTACAGAAGATATCATCACCCGTACCTAAACCAATAACTTTTTGGGGCAAAATCTTGGTAATAGTTTTGTCTCAAAAAATTCCATGTAAATATTGCTAGGACAGGAGATAAGGGATTACCCATAGACCATTGCCTAAACTTTTGTTACAAAAAATTCCCCAGTTGAAAAAAAACAATTACTATCTTTGATACATAACCTTATGGAGACTAATGAGATTTGCTAACACTTAAGGGATATTGTCATGAACACTCTAATTCCTCTTCCAAATATTCAAGGTAAGTCTATCTACAGGCACTTTTGTAAATAAAGAGACAACATCAAAACTAACCATATTAAAATCATAATTCAAATTTAAATTATTCAATTTGTTTATAAATCAACATTGTTTTTAACATTCGTGTTAGAAATATTTCCTACCAAAGGAGTAAGAATTTTTACAAGCCATTTAGATAAATTATACGTAACTGAGCCCACTGAACTAATGATTGGTCTGATAGGGTTATTGATTTTATGTGTCTTGACTAAACCATACAGTAAGGTAGGGAGGCGCATTGCGGTGTAAACTGTTTTAATTAAATAGTCCAGCCCTTCAAAATGGATTTAATTTGTTATTAAAATGGGAGTTAACTGTCTGTATAGGGGGGGGTCAGACCTCAGTTTCGTATAAGTATCAGTGTTATTTAGCAATGTCATTATTTTACTTATATAGTCACTTTTATTTCTTATTACCACTGCATTAGATTTATCTGCTTTTGTCACCTTCACTGTTTCGTCGTCTTTAATTTTCTTAAAAGCCTGGAGAAATCTCACGGGTACATTAGGGGGAGAAGGTTTACACATAGCACCATGCACAATACCTTTACAAATATTGATATCATCAGGGCATAGGTTTTGATTCAATTTTTCTAAATAATAAAATGGATTTTGAGATGTCGACACAGTCCAGGTTACCATTAATACACCAAAGCTTAACCCCCATATCCCAAAGCCGCTGTCGTAGCACTATCCACTGGTTTGTCAGATAAATTAATCAAAAGTGTGATAAAGTCTATTACGGACAGACCGGCAAATCTCTTTCACAGCGTCTCAAGCAACATCAATATTCTGTGAGAACTGGGCAAATATCGAATGCATTATTTGTACATATGAGAGATTTAGACCATCCTAGTTAACTTGGAGTCAAGCAAGAGCCTTATCCATGTAATGACACAGTTAAAAGGAATATCATTGAATCTTGTTTTATTTTTCAAATCAAATAATAGAAAATGTTCTAAATTTAAGTCTTGGTTTATTTAAACTTGATGCTTTCATAATGAAAAAAGTTGTAGATAAATATAAGCAACAAAATTAATATATTCAGTTTTTACATGTTTTGGACTGTAAAGATACTTTGTAATTTCGGTTAGGGTCAGAATCTGTTTAAGTTTGTGACCGTGTGATATCCGATAATCCTGGATTATCCCTTTTAATTTTTACCCTTTTGATAATTAACCATCTGGTATTCCTGATCTTGTTTGTACCTGAGGCCTTCCTCTCCAATTGTACTTTAGTAGCTCCTTGACGATGTCTGAATAAAGACGAAAGCACTTGGATTTCTGACTATCATTTTCCCATGGTATTCGCTTATTTATGAAGTCACGTGCATCTACTGTGATTTTAAGCATGTATTATATATATATATATACTACTACATATATATATATATATATATATATATATATATATATATATATATATATATATATATATATGCTTAAAAAATCACAGTAGATCACGTGACTTTATAATAAGCGAATTCACAGGACAAAATGATAGTCAGAAATCCAAGCACTTTCGTCTTTTACTCAGGCATTGTCAAGGAGTTAATGAGGTACAATTGGAGGAGAAAGGTCTCAGGTACAACACAAGATCAGAATACCAGATGGTTAATTGGCAAAAGGGTAAAAATTAAAAGAGATAATCCAGGATTATCGGAATATCACACGGTCATAAAACCTAAACAGATTGACCCTAACCGAAATTACAAAGTTTCTTTACAGTCCCAAAACAGTAAAAACTGATATATCTAAATTTTGTTGCTTATTTATCTACAACTTTTTTCATTATGAAAGCATCAAGTTTGTAAATAAACCAAGACTTAAATTTAGAACATTTCTATTATTTGACTTGATGAAACAAGATTCAATGATATTCCTTTTAACTGTGTCATTACATGGTATTAAGGCTCTTGCTTGACTCCAGTTAATAGGATGGTCTGAATCTCTCATATGTACGAATAATGCATTCGATATTTGCCCAGTTCTCACAGATACTGATGCTGTTTGAGACGTTGTGAAAAAGAGATTTACCGGTTTGTCCGTAATAAACTATCACACTTTTGCAAGGAACTTTCATATATGCAGCCTGGAAGATCTTTAGGAGAATTTTTTATTATTAACTCTTGACATTAATATTACTGAAAATAACATTTATGTTAAAAAAGCTTTTAAAATTCTAGGAATATCTAAAACCTTTCATCATAGGGTAATTTTAGAATGTTATTCTTACTAAATTCAAGTTTGTCATTAGTTGAATAAATGTTTTTCTAGCTCTTTTCCATGCCAACAACTACTAAAGTCCTTGGTATTTAAGTTTCAATTTTGATTTTAATATGGTTAGTTTTGATGTTGTCTCTTTATTTACAAAAAAGTGCCTGTAGATGACTTACTTGAATATTTGGAGGAGGAATTAGAACGTCATGACATTCCTTAAGTGTGGCAAACCTCATTAGTCTCATAAGGTTATGTATCAAAGATAGTAATTTTTTTTTATGGGGAATTTTTTGTACAAAAGTTTGGCATGGTCCTATGGGTAATCCCTTATCTCCTCCTTAGCATATTTACATGGAATTTTTTTGAGACACAAAACTCTTACAAGAATTTTGCCCCAGCCCCCAAAAGTTTGTGGATGATATCTTCTGTATTTGGCCAGGTTCACGAAAATCTCCAGGAATTCCTTAATAATCTCAATAATTTAGTCCCTTCTATAAAATTTACCGTAGAGGAAGAGAGAAATTGTAATTTGAATTTTCTGATGTAACTGTCCATAGAAATGATAGAAATTTCACCTTTTCTTTTTTTTCAGTCTTCGAAAATCAACTAACATTGCCTCTTTTGTTCATTACTATCCAATCACCATCAAATGTTAAATTCTCTGTTTTTTCTGGGATGTTTCCAAGGGCTTTACGTGTCTGTAGCCCGCAGTTTATTGACGCTGAAATTAAAAACTATTTATGATAGTGTAATGAAACTTAAATACCCAAGGACTTTTGTAGATGTGGCATGGAAAAGAGCTAGAAAAAACATTTTATTCAACTAATGACAAACTTGAATTTAGTAAGAATAACATTCTAAAATTACCCTGATGATGTTTTTAAAGGTTTTTATATTTCCTAGAATTTTAAAGCTTTTTAACATAAATGTTGTTTCAGTAATATTAATGTCAAGAGTTTAATAATAAAAAATTCTCCTAAAGATCTTCCATGCTGCATATATGAAATTCCTTGCAAAAAGTGTGATAAGTCTATTACTTACAAAAACCGTAAATCTCTTTCACAACGTCTCAAACAGCATCAGTATTCTGTGAGAACTGGGCAGATATCGAATGCATTATTCCGTACATATGAGAGATTTAGACCATCCTATTACTGGAGTCCCAGCAAGAGCCTTATCTAAGTAATGACACAGTTAAAAGGAATATCATTGAATCTTGTTTCATCAAGTCAAATAATAGAAATGTTCTAAATTTAAGTCTTGGTTTATTTAAACTTGATGCTTTCATAATGAAAAAAGTTGTAGATAAATATTAGCAACAAAATTAATATAATCAGTTTTTACATGTTTTGGACTGTAAAGAAACTTTGTAATTTCGGTTAGGGTCAATCTTTTTAGGTTTGTGACCGTGTGATACCAAATAATCCTGGATTATCTCTTTCAATTTTTACCCTTTTGACAATTATCTGGTATTCTTGATCTTGTGTTGTACCTGAGACCTTTCTCTCCAATTGTACCTCATTAACTCCTTGACAATGTCTGAGTAAAGACGAAAGCGCTTGGATTTCTGAATATCATTTTCCTGTTGAATTCGCTTATATATATATAAAAACACATATATGCTTTTCATTTCCAAGAGATTAACTGGGGCAAGCTAATGTCATTCGTTTAACATTCATCACATAAGCGTACTACGTTCTATAATTAATAATAATAATAATAATAATAATAATAATAATAATAATAATAATAACAATAATGATAATAATAATAATAATAATACCACCTAGAGTCACATCTCCTTTGCTTGATTACGTACCAGAGGATACTGAGAGAGCTGCTTTTGGGCAATGCAATATTAGTCACCGTGTAATACCTTACAGCTCTGTGTCCCAAATTCTATTGTATACCCAAGCTCTCCCCAAGAGCTGTGTCTTTAGGCTGGTGGGTATGTTGCGTATTCAGGTGGTGTTATTAATCTCCTCTGTTCAGAGGCTGTCTTATGGTAGTTTAGTGTAAGGCACCGTTATTCAGTAGGGATAATAATAATAATAATAATGATAATAGATTTTATTGTAAATAATGGCTACTCCAGTCGCGTTTTTTATAGAAGTTTCTCTATTCTATTGCTGGCTTTTCCTCTGTACTTAAATTGGCTATTAAGACGCCAAATGGGGGATTCGTGTCAAAAACGTGGTATTTAACAAATGTGAATATTATTATACAAAATGCAGATCCAATTTGTACAGCATTTATTATAAGACATTCAAATTTGACAAATACCACTTTTTTGACATTAATCCCCCATTTGGCGTTTTAATAGCCAATTTGAGTAAAGAAGAAACGACAGTATTAAGAATAGGGAAACTTCTAAACAAAATAATAATAATAATGATAATAATAATAATGATAATAATAATAATAACATCTCTCCCATATGTAGGAAGTGCAATACGAAAAGTGAAACCATAAACCACATAGCAAGTGAATGCCCGGCACTTGCACAGAACCAGTACAAAAAGAGGCATGATTCAGTAGCAAAAGCCCTCCACTGGAGCCTGTGCAAGAAACATCAGCTACCTTGCAGTAATAAGTGGTACGAGCACCAACCTGAAGGAGTGATAGAAAACGATCAGGCGAAGATCCTCTGGGACTATGGTATCAGAACGGATAGGGTGATACGTGCAAACAGACCAGATGTGACGTTGATTGACAAAGTCAAGAAGAAAGTATCACTCATTGATGTCGCAATACCATGGGGCACCAGAGTTGAAGAGAAAGAGAGGGAAAAATTGGATAAGTATCAAGATCTGAAAATAGAAATAAGAAGGATATGGGATATGCCAGTGGAAATCGTACCCATAATCATAGGAGCACTAGGCACGATCCCAAGATCCCTGAAAAGGAATCTAGAAAAACTAGAGGCTGAAGTAGCTCCAGGGCTCATGCAGAAGAGTGTGATCCTAGAAACGGCACACATAGTAAGAAAAGTGATGGACTCCTAAGGAGGCAGGATGCAACCCGGAACCCCACACTATAAATACCACCCAGTCGAATTGGAGGACTGTGATAGAGTATAATAATAATAATAATAATGAAAAGTTTGTGGTTTTGCATCAGAAACACACACACACACACACATATATATATATATTATAATATATATATATATATATATATATATATATATATATATATATATATATATATATATATATATATATGTATTTTATATTAAAGACAGGCCCTGCTAACTGGACAAACATATAAAAAACATTAATTAATGGTTAGGAACGTTTAAATCTATCCTGTCAAGGGTACAAAAAGGAAAACAAGTTCTAAAAGTGTGTAATGTTTCAAATCGAATCTACTGAACCTCTAATAATCCAGTTATTAAATAAAATATTTCAGTTATTCTCACCACACCTGGTACAAGCCCGCTTTCTCTCTCTCTCTCTCTCTCTCTCTCTCTCTCTCTCTCTCTCTCTCTCTCTCTCTCTCTCTCACTTGCTAAAATGAAATATTTGCGCTTTGTAGAAAGCTGAGATAATTATAAATTTTCACTCACTCAAGTAAGATGCTAAACTGTTTATATCCTCGCTCCAACTTATATTGTACAGCTCTCTCTCTCTCTCTCTCTCTCTCTCTCTCTCTCTAAGGAAAAATTCCACCCACTATCATCTAACCTAGCTGCTACCTATTTCACACTAACCTAACTGCCTCTGCAATACAAACATTTGAACTGTCTTCATAACTAATCTTAATGTACTTAAACACTATAAACATTGGCACTGTCTTCATAACTAATCTTAATATACTTAAAACACTATACCCATTTGGCATTAATCTTAATATACTTCAAACACTATAAACATTGGCCCTGTCATCATAACTAATCTTAGCATACTTAAAACACTATAAACATTGGCACTATCATCATAACTATCTTAATATACTTAAACACTATAAACATTGGCACTGTCATCATAACTATCTTAATATACTTAGACACTATAAACATCGGCACTGTCATCATAACTATCTTAATATACTTAAACACTATAAACATTGGCACTGTCATCATAACTATCTTAATATACTTAGATACTATAAACATCGGCACTGTCTTCATAACTAATCCTAATGTATTTAGAACACTATAAACATTGGCCCTGTCATCATAACTAATCTTAATATACTTAAACACTATAAACATTGGCACTGTCTTCATAACTAATCTTAATATACTTAAACATGTTAAACACTGGCCACACTATAAACATTGGCACTGTCATCATAACTATATTAATATACTTAAACACTATAAACATCGGCACTGTCTTCATAACTAATCTTAATGTACTTCGAACACTATAAATATTGGCCCTGTCTTCATAACTAATCTTAATATACTTAAACACTTTAAACATTGGCCCTGTCATCATAACTAATTTTAATTTACTTAAACACTTTAAACATTGGCACTGTCATCATAACTAATCTTAATATACTTAAACACTATAAACATTGGCACTGTCATCATAACTATCTTAATATACTTAAACACAATAAACAATGGCGCTGTCTTCATGACTATCTTAATATACTTTAACACTATAAACATTGCCACTGTCTTCCCAACTATCTTAGTCTTCATAAATATATTAAACACGTAACTGCACAATATTACGCTTCAAATT
>NC_087209.1:4084060-4086560 GCF_015104395.2 Macrobrachium nipponense | reverse complement strand
CTCTCCTCTCTCTCTCCTCCCTTTCTTGCTTCCTCTCTCCCTTTTATCTCTTTCTCCTTTCTCTAATCTCTATCTGTATTTTTGTCTCTAGCAATCGCCCTCCCCTCTCTATCAATCTATTTATATTCTCTCTCTCTCTCTCTCTCTCTCTCTCTCGCCTCATTTTCTAACTTTCTCCTTTCTCCAATCTCTCTCTATCCCTCTCTCTACCATTTCTCTATCTCTCTCTCTACCCTTTCTCTATCTGTGTTTTTATCTGTAGCAATCACTACCCCCTCCACTCTCTCTCTCTGTCTGTCTGATGCACAGCCGCAGTTATCGTTAACTCGAAATGTCTCCGAGACCAAAGACTACACGATATTTTCCAAACTTGGCGAAATAATGGGATGGTTTTACCTCGTTCCCAGTAAGTACTTTCAAAATTCATTTCATTGCTGTTCTAAATGATGCGGTTGTTTGAGTTTGTTGTTCGTGTGTGAAGGTGTGTGCTGATTGGAAGCATGAACTTATCATTCAGATGTTGGTGAATCTTTTTCGACACGTGTGTGCAGTTGGGTATATACCCACATATGCACACATGTACATAGATACATATATATATATGTAATTATTCATATATAATATTATACATAGTATATAATATATATATATATATATATATATATATATATATATATACATACATATATATATATATATATATAATGGGTATAATATATATATATATATATATATATATATATATATAATATATATATATATATATATAATTCACACCCACATACACATACATATATATATTTATGTATATGTGACTATAGTTTACATAATATTATACATATATAATATGTACATTATATATATATATATATATATATATATATATATATATATATATATATATAGATTATATATACATATATATATTATTATATAATATATACTATATATATATATATAGATATATATATATATATATATGTAAATATACATGTTGTTTATTATTTATAATACATAATTTAACAAGACATACCTGAAAAAACCCGACGAGGAACCTCTTCTCAAACGTAGGAGTGAAGGATATTCAACAAAAGCCATCAGCAAGGAATTCATCCAGCCAAGTACAGGACGCCATCACAGCCAAACATAATCGTTACCACTGTCATTACAACGTCTTAGAATCTTGTGAAAAACGAGATAGCAATATATACTCTCCCGTAGCAAAGAGATATCTTTTAACAGAGACAATGTGGCGGTTTAACAGCGCCAAAAGAGAGAGAGAGAGAGAGAGAGAGAGAGAGAGAGAGAGAGAGAGAGAGAGAGAGAGATAGCGTTCTTTGATAGCGTACAAAGATACGAGGCGTATACAGCTTTTAAAAGTATATGGGGAGAGTGCTTTGATAGGGCAGTAAGACAGTGCTTTGACAAGCGTACAGAGAGAGAGAGAGAGGAGAGCGATGGTAGAGGGAGAGAGAGAGAGAGAGAGCGAGAGAGAGATGAGGAGAGAGAGAGAGAGAGAGAGTATGCGTTTGATAGTGCAATAAGATAGTAATTTGAAAAGCTCAAGAGAGAGAGAGAGAGAGAGAGAGAGAGAGAGAGAGAACATTCTTTGACTGTGATCATTACTAGAGTTCCCAGATGGCTTTAAAAGACCTAACAGGACACCGGGAGCCAAAATAATACTTGTAAAATAAGTTGGGGAGTGGTTTTACACTAAAAGTCTTTATAGTCTTATAGATGCAGTTGGGAAATTGCTAACTCTCTTGGTGAATAAGTCTAATTCCTGTAAGGTTTCCGCTCAATCCTCTGTATTTCCAGAATGGTGAGTGGACTCTCTCTCTCTCTCTCTCTCTCTCTCTCTCTCTCTCTCTCTCTCTCTCTCATAAGCACACACTAATACACACACAAATCGTATTAACCACTTTGACTAAGTCGTATCAAATTACGGGATGCTCAGAATTTTAAGGAAATCTAACCTCACCAATTACGTTACAAAGATGGGAAGATATTTGTTAAAACTGAAAAAAGATGGGGTTGAAGGGGTCCTTTTGAAAGTGAAGGGGGAGACAAGGAACAAAATGGAAGGGAAGAGAACGAAGAAGAAGTGAATAAATGAATAAGTTGACTCACTTCATCAACTAGGTACTAAAATGTGTCTCCATTAAATGTTACCAGACAACTGCACCCACCTCAGAGCCCGATGCTCTTATATACATGTAAATGGAAGTATAAAACCTGAGTTGTGGCAACACTGCTGAGTTAATATTCGGATGGCAACGGAATGTCGCGAGGTGGGTGGGTGGGTGTTGGGGGTGTGTGGGGATGGGAGAGGGGGGATATTTGCTGTGTATTTACCCCGGATAAATACGAGGCTGTAGATCTTTTGAAAGAGGGCAGCCTCCTCTTGCCAGACGGAATTCTGGGCTTAAAGACATTTTTTTTTTTTTTTGTAATAAAATGAAAAGTGAAAGCTTTGGTGGCTGGTTTGATATTAACAAAT
>NC_087209.1:4069272-4083560 GCF_015104395.2 Macrobrachium nipponense | reverse complement strand
TGATGACAGTGCCAATGTTTAAAGTGTTTAAAGTATATTAAGATTAGTTATGAAGACAGGGCCATATATGTGTTTGAAGTACATTAAGATTAGTTATGAAGACAGTGCCGAGTCTTTATAGTGTTTAAGATCCTATATTAGATAGTTATGCATGACAGTGCCATGTTTATAGTATGGCCATGTTTAACATTTGTTGAGTATATAAGATAGTTTGAAGATTAGTGGGGCAATGGTTTTATAGTTGGTTTAGTTTATATCTAAGTAATTAAGATGTTATGATGACAGTAAGCCAATGTTTATAGTGTTTAAGTATATGATCAAGATAGTGATGACAGTGCCGATGTTTCTAGTGTCTAAGTATATTAAGATAGTTATGATGACAGTGCCAAGTTTATAGTGTTTAAGTATATTAAGATAGTTATGATGTCAGTGCCAATGTTTATAGTGTTTTAAGTATGCTAAGATTAGTTATGATGACAGGGCCAATGTTTAGTGTTTGAAGTATATTAAGATTAATGCCAAATGGGTATAGTGTTTTAAGTAATTAAGATTAGTTATGAAGCAGTGCCAATGTTTATAGTGTTTTAAGTACATTAAGATTAGTTATGAAGACAGTTCAAATGTTTGTATTGCAGAGGCAGTTAGGTTAGTGTGAAATAGGTAGCAGCTAGGTTAGATGATAGTGGGTGGAATTTTTCCTTAGAGAGAGAGAGAGAGAGAGAGAGGAGAGAGAGAGAGAGAGAGAGAGAGAGAGAGAGCTGTACAAAATATAAGTTGAGCGAGGATATAAACAGTTTAGCATCTTACTTGAGTGAGTGAAAATTATTAATTATCTAAGCTTTCTACAAAGCGCAAATATTTCATTTTAGCAAGTGAGAGAGAGAGAGAGAGAGAGAGAGAGAGAGAGAGAGAGAGAGAGAGAGAGAGAGAAAGCGGGCTTGTACCAGGTGTGGTGAGAATAACTGAAATATTTTATTTAACAACTGGATTATTAGAGGTTCAGTAGATTCGATTTGAAACATTACACACTTTTAGAACTTGTTTTCCTTTTTGTACCCTTGACAGGATAGATTTAAACGTTCCTAACCATTAATTAATGTTTTTTATATGTTTGTCCAGTTAGCAGGGCCTGTCTTTATATATATACATACACACACACACACACACACACACACACACATATATATATATATATATATATATATATATATATATATATATATATATATATATATATATATGTGTGTGTGTGTGTGTGTGTGTGTGTGTGTGTGTGTTTCTGAAAAAAGCAAAACCACAAACTTTTCATTATTATTATTATTATTATTATTTTATATTAAAGTAATGACTACTTCAGCAGCATTACACTTGTAGAGATTCTTCTCTATTTTCCGAATAGCGGCTTTTTTCCGTGCTACTTAGACAGGCTAGTAGAGCGCCTATGGAGGTCATGATCAAATACAGAGCCAAAATTGGGTTGTATATATTTGAATTTTACAGATAAACTATGATACCATAGTTTATCAAAGTCATTAACGATATATATATATATATATATATATATATATGTCTCTCTCTCTCTCTCTCTCTCTCTCTCTTCTCTCTCTCTCTCTTTCTTGAAGCAAGCGAGCTTTCGTCTGGAGCTGCCAGACATCCTCGGGCTGGGAAGCTGAGGGTGGACTGATCTTGAAGCGGTGTCCGTCCTCATTTATTAATTTGGAGTTGACAGCAGGGGGTCTGCCCCATGCTGATCTACTATTGGCTGGTGGCGGTAGGTCTTCGTTTTCATTGGTGGCTTGAACTGGGTCTCAAGCCACTTTCCATGCGTGATGGTTGCGATACTGTAAGTCCTGCAGCCGCCTAGACCTCCTTAGCGGCGCGGTTACGTCGATGGGCGTTTCGCTATGCTGCGGTACGTCACGGCTAACTTGATTATGATTGGCTGCGGGAGTATCTCGTTCGGGGCGTCGTCTTCCGTGGAGTTGTCGTGCTCGGTGGTGTCATTGTTGGTGGCAGGTCTTCTCATACTCGTAGGAGGAGAAATTCTTCCTGCGTCGTATTTGTGTAGGTCTTACTTGCTGGATGAGAAGCGCCTCCAGCAGGCGTAACCGACGGGCATCAGGGGCCTTATTATTATTATTATTATTATTATTATTATTATTATTATTATTATTATTATTTTGTTTAGAAGTTTCCCAATTCTTAATACTGTCGTTTCTTCTTTACTCAAATGGCTATTAAAACGCCAAATGGGGGATTAATGTGAAAAACGTGGTATTTGTCAAATTTGAATGTCTTATAATAAATGCTGTACAAATTGGATCTGCATTTTGTATAATAATATTCACATTTGTTAAATACCACGTTTTTGACACGAATCCCCCATTTGGCGTCTTAATAGCCAATTTAAGTACAGAGGAAAAGCCAGCAATATGAATAGAGAAACTTCTATAAAAAAAATAAACGCGACTGGAGTAGCCATTATTTACAATAAAATCTATTATCATTATTATTATTATTATTATCCCTACTGAATAACGGTGCTTACACTAAACTACCATAAGACAGCTGACAGAGGAGATTAATAACACCACCTGAATACGCAACATACCCACCAGCCTAAAGAGACAGCTCTTGGGGAGAGCTGGGGTATACAAATAGAATTTGGGACACAGAGCTGTAAGGTATTACACGGTGACTAACATTGCATTGCCCAAAAGCAGCTCTCTCAGTATCCTCTGGTACGTAATCAAGCAAAGGAGATGTGACTCTAGGTGGTATTATTATTATTATTATTATCATTATTATTATTAATAATATTATTATTATTAAATTATACACGTAGTACGCTTATGTGATGAATGTTAAACGAATGCCATTAGCTTGCCCCAGTTAATCTCTTGGAAATGAAAAGCATATATGTGTTTTATATATATATAAGCGAATTCCACAGGAAAATGATAGTCAGAAATCCAAGCGCTTTCGTCTTTACTCAGACATTGTCAAGGAGTTAATGAGGTACAATTGGAGAGAAAGGTCTCAGGTACAACACAAGATCAAGAATACCAGATTAATTGTCAAAAGGGTAAAATTGAAAGAGATAATCCAGGATTATTGGATATCACACGGTCACAAACCTAAAAAAGATTGACCCTAACCGAAATTACAAAGTTTCTTTACAGTCCAAAACATGTAAAAACTGATTATATTAATTTGTTGCTAATATTTATCTACAACTTTTTTCATTATGAACATCAAGTTTAAATAAACCAAGACTTAAATTTAGAACATTTCTATTATTTGACTTGATGAAACAGATTCAATGATATTCCTTTTAACTGTGTCATTACTTGGGATTAAGGCTCTTGCTTTGACTCCAGTTAAAAGGATGGTCTAAATAATCTCTCATATGTACGAATAATGCATTCGATATTTGCCCAGTTTCTCACAGAATACTGATGCTGTTTGAGACTTGTTGAAAGAGATTTACCGTTTGTAAGTAATAGACTTTACACTTTTTGCAACGGAATTTCATATATGCAGCATGGAAGATCTTTAGAATTTTTTATTATTAAATTCTTGACATTAATATTACTGAAAACAACATTTATGTTAAAAGCTTTAAAATTCTAGGAATATCTAAAAAACCTTTCATCATAGGTAATTTTAGAATGTTATTCTTACTAAATTCAAGTTTGTCATTAGTTGAATAAAATGTTTTTCTAGCTCTTTTCCATGCCACATCTACAAAAGTCCTTGGGTATTTAAGTTTCATTGCAATATCATAAATAGTTTAATTTTAGCGTCAATAAACTGCGGGCTACAGACACGTAAAGCCCTTGGAAACATCCCAGAAAAAACAGAGAATTTAACATTTTGATGGTGATTGGAGTAGTAATGAACAAAAGAGGCAATGTTAGTTGATTTTCGAAAGACTGAAAAGGTGGAAATTTCTATCATTTTCTATGGACAGTTACATCAAGAAAATTCAAAATTACAATTTTCTCTCTTCCTCTACGGTAAATTTTATAGAAGGGACTAAATTATTGAGATTATTAAGGAATTCCTGGAGATTTTCGTGAACTGGCCAAATACAGAAGATATCATCCACATAACTTTCTGGGGCAAATTCTTGGTAAGAGTTTTGTCTCAAAAAATTCCATGTAAATATTGCTAAGGACAGGAGATAAGGGATTACCCATAGCCATGCAAACTTTTGTACAAAAAATTCCCCATTAAAAAAAAAATTACTATCTTTGATACATAACCTTATGAGACTAATGAGGTTTTGCCACACTTAAGGGAATGTCATGACGTTCTAATTCTCTTCCAATATTCAAGTAAGTCATCTACAGGCACTTTTGTAAATAAAGAGAACATCAAAAACTAACCATATTAAAATCAAAATTGAAACTTAAATACCCAAGGACTTTTGTAGATGTGGCATGGAAAAGAGCTAGAAAAACATTTTATTCAACTAATGACAAACTTGAATTTAGTAAGAATAACATTCTAAAATTACCCTATGATGAAAGGTTTTTAGATATTCCTAGAATTTTAAAGCTTTTGTTTTTAACATAAATGTTATTTTCAGTAATATTAATGTCAAGAGTTTAATAATCAAAAATTCTCCTAAAGATCTTCCAGGCTGCTATATGAAATTCCTTACAAAAAGTGTGATAGTTTATTACGGACAAACCGGTAAATCTCTTTCACAACGTCTCAAACAGCATAAGCATTCTATGAAGAACTGGGCAAATATCGAATGCATTATTCGTATATATGAGAGATTTAGACCATCCTATTACTGGAGTCAAGCAAGAGCCTTAATCCCATGTAATGACACAGTTAAAAGGAATATCATTGAATCTTGTTTCATCAAGTCAATAATAGAAATGTTCTAAATTTAAGTCTTGGTTTATTTAAACTTGATGCTTTCATAATGAAAAAAGTTGTAGATAAATATAAGCAACAAAATTATATATTCAGTTTTTACATGTTTGGACTGTAAGAAACTTTGTAGTTTCGGTTTAGGGTCAATCTGTTTAGGTTTATGACCGTGTGATATCCGATAATCCTGGATTATCTCTTTTAATTTTTACCCTTTTGCCAATTAACCATCTGGTATTCTTGATCTTGTGTTGTACCTGAGACCTTCTCTCCAATTGTACCTCATTAACTCCTTGACAATGTCTGAGTAAAGACGAAAGCGCTTGGATTTCTGACTATCATTTTCCTGGGAAGGTTCGCTTATTTATAAAGTCACGTGCATCTACTGTGTATATATATATATATATATATATATATATATATATATATATATATATGTATGTATATATATACATATATATATATGCTTAAAAAATCACAGTAGATGCACATGACTTCATAAATAAGCGAATACCACGGGAAAATGATAGTCAGAAATCCAAGCGCTTTCGTCTTTATTCAGACATCGTCAAGGAGCTACTAAAGTACAATTGGAGAGGAAGGCCTCAGGTCAAACAAGATCAGGAATACCAGATGGTTAATTATCAAAAGGGTAAAAATTAAAAGGGATAATCCAGGATTATCGGATATCACACGGTCACAAACTTTAACAGATTCTGACCCTAACCGAAATTACAAAGTATCTTTACAGTCCAAAACATGTAAAACTGAATATATTAATTTTGTTGCTTATATTTATCTACAACTTTTTTCATTATGAAAGCATCAAGTTTAAATAAACCAAGACTTAAATTTAGAACATTTCTATTATTTGATTTGATAAAACAAGATTCAATGATATTCCTTTTAACTGTCATTACATGGGACTAAGGCTCTTGCTTGACTCCAGTTAATAGGATGGTCTAAATCTCTCATATGTACAAATAATGCATTCGATATTTGCCAGTTCTCACAGAATATTGATGTTGCTTGAGACGCTGTGAAAGAGATTTGCCGGTCTGTCCGTAATAGACTTTATCACACTTTTTGCAAGGAATTTCATATATGCAGCCTGGAAGATCTTTAGGAGAATTTTGATTACTAAACTCTTGACATTAATATTACTGAAAACAACATTTCTTGTCTTGTCTTGTTCCCCGCAGATTCATGATAGCCATCCACTCGCTAAAAAAGTTAGGTGTTATAATAAGTAGATCCGACAAAGACGGCAAAATTGTAATAATGGACAAAGACTTCTACCTCGACAAAATCAACCGCTCCTTAGCGACACAAATACTTACGAAAAACTGACGAAAAATCCCCTCCAGAACGTTCCCACAGAATTTTTTTCGGAAAGTAAGATTAATTGGCCAAGACAAAAAGAGTTATTGAACTATTAGAGAAATTTAAAGTAATTAATCCTAAATTACCCTACTTTTATGGTCTTCCCAAAACTCACCAAAGACAATCTTCCATTCAGACCCATCGTTTCATGCGCCGGAGCTTTCAATTACAAAATTTCTAAATGGTTAGCTGGCCTCCTTTCTCCTTTTTTAGGCACTTTTTCTCCCAGTCACATCAAACATTCGGAAGACTTTTGTCACAAATTCAGAGAAGCACATATACCACTTCACAACATAAAACTTTTAAGCCTTGACGTAGACTCCCTATTCACAAAAGTACCAGTACAGGACGTTCTTCAGTTTTTAAGGGAAAAATTATCCCCCTATTCAGATCATTTCCCTTGGCACTTGCACAAAATAATAAAGTTAGTTGAATTATGTGCATCTAATAACGTATTTTCATTCGGGGAATCATTCTACAAGCAAAAATTCGGGTGTAGTATGGGTAGCCCTCCTTTAAGTCCTATTTTAGCCAATCTGTACATGGAATACTTTGAAAACTACAGTAATAAATGCAATAAAACCCAAAAACATGCTGTGGAGAGATACGTGGATGACATACTAACATTTTGGGATAATAAGTGGGGTAATTTTAATGAATTCCTCTCAAAATTAAACGCATTAGTGCCCAGCATCAAATTTAAAGTTGAATGGGAAACAGACAACTAAATTCCTTTTCTTGATGTTTTAATAATCAGAGACGACAGAATACAAATTTACCATATACAGAAAACAAACGTTCTCACTTTTCATATATTCACTACTTAGCTATCATGACAATACTATCAAGATAGGTGTAGCTAGCAACCTATTCTTAAGAGCCTTACGAATTTGTTCCCCAGATTTCCTGGAGAATTTGAACTAATTCGCAAGCAACTTTCATCTTTAAAGTATCCTGACCATATAATTGAGAAAGCAATTCAAAAGCAAACGTATTTTTTCTACCGACCCCCTAAAGACAAGACCAGAGACACACCCAACAATAAAAATAAAAATTCCCCCACCTGGAGACGATTAAGAGAGTAACTCACACCCTTGGAAATCCAACCCTTTTGCATTTACCTACCCAAATTACCTTAGCCAAATCCCTGATTAACGTCCAACAAAAGACATCTCCCAAAGACTCTGGGTATAGAGATCCCATGCCAGGACTATGACCAATCTTACATCGGATTTACTGGTAAATCACACCCCAGATTAATTACAACACAAACGGTCAGTTAGGTATGGACCCACAAGAACTCGGCTATTTTCAACCATATAAATGAACATAACCATAGAATAAACTGGAATATGTCACGTGTAATTTATAGCAGCAACTGCCGGTAAAAGAGTCAAATGATGGAATCGGCCTTAATAAAAGAGAAGCAGGTAATGAACATCTCAAAAGGGAATTGGATATCAGATATCGTCGACGCAGTGTTCATTCAACCAACGCTTAAGAAGATTAAAGGAAGATTATCAGCGGGGGTGACCTAAATTGGCTTACTTGTGGACGAATCTCTTGGTATAAATACCACCTTTTCTGTAAACTTTTCTCATTCATATACCTGAAGAGAGAGACAGCAGTCTCTGAAATATAGTACTTTTCTCTCTACATTTTGGTGTTTTTATGGCTCCTTTTATTGGATTGGAATTCTGTTGTTACAGAACATTTTTACCAGTCATATATATATATATATATATATATAATATATATATATATGTGTGTGTGTGTGTGTGTGTGTGTGTGTGTGTGTGTGTGTGTGTGTGTGTGTATACACATATTTTCTTAATTATTTTTTTCTGCTTTATAACAATTACTTATTGGGGGTACCATTTCGTCTTTACACACACACACACACATTACTATATATATATATATATATATATATATATATATATATATATATATATATATATATATATAGTATATATATAATAGATATATATAGATATATATGTATGTATATATATATATATCTATATATATATATCTATATATATACTCTATATATATATATCTATATATATATATATACTATCTATATATATATATATATATATATATATATATATATATATATATATATATATATATATATATATATCTATATATATATATATATATATATATATATATATATATATATATATATATATATCTATATATATATATATATCTATATATATATATCATATATATATATATCTATATATATATATCTATATATACTATATATATATATATATATATATATATATATATATATATCTATATATATATATATCTATATATATATATATCTATATCAAGAGCCAGCAGGAAAAATGAAAAACAGCAGTACCTAGCGCTTTCGTGTATTCTTGACACACCTCATCAGGGTACAATATATAAAAGAATGAAAAATAGCTTCGAAATATCAAAGGTAAACATAAAAAACATAAAAACAAAAAAGTAAAATACAGAACAATCAAACAGCCTAGTCAAGAAGTAAATGGTCCACAGCCTAGAATTACACTTAAAGGACAACAACAAATGGAAATGGAACTACTAAGCAGTCAATTACATAGTTACGAAGTTGTCAACAATACATTTCGTAAGCCAGTTATCTAGTTTATATTGTCCGTTGCTAATATTAAAAACACTACATGACTTATATTTTATTATACTAGATTCTATAATATTTCTTTTAATAATGTCTCTACAAAATAAAATTTCCTTTGTTGATTGTTCCAATTAATTGCGTGATTAAAATTATTCATATGTAAAAAGAGAGCACTCGATGTACTTCCTACACGTACACAATATTTATGTTGATTTAATCTTGATGCCAGTAGTTTGCCACTTTGACCAATATATTTTTTATCACAATCTCTGCATGGAATTTCGTAAATGCAACCCGTTTGTAAATTTGGAGAGTTCCTTATTAAAATTGTTCTTACAGACTTAGTGGTTACTAAAAACAACGTTAACATTAAAAACTTTAAAACATTTTTGGCAAAGAAAAGAAACCTGTGTCAAAAGGTAAAAACAAGCAAATTACTAGGGTCGAAAGCCTGTACATGGTTCCACTGCATAAAATGTTTTTTAGCCTTTCTAAAGCAACAGCAACTAAAAATGCCGGCACTTCAAATTTAAAAGGCTCAATATCAGAACTCTGGGTTAATCCTGTTTCTAAAAAATTCAGGACAACCATTCGTAAAAGCTTCTTAAAAACATTGGAAAGAGAATACAGAGAGTTTAATTTTCAAATGGTGATTGGAGTAAAAGTGAATAAGAACATACATTTGTAGGTTTCCTAAATAAAAAACCGAAAATTTAAATCTGTTACCCTTGTCTATGCACCCTTACATCTAAAAAATGGCCAAAAACTGAATCTATTTACTCCTCAAGTGTGAACTTTATGAGGGAACCAGCGCATTTAATCTAATAAAAATCTGTTCAAATCCTCACACAAAAGGCCATACACAAAAATAGTAGCGACATACCTAAACCAAAGAACATTCGCAGGTAAAATATTTGATAGAAGTTTCTTCTCAAAAAAACTCCATGTAAAGTTACTTTTAAAAGGGGCGATTGATTTGATTTATATTATCTATATTTATTTTATGATTATTATATTATAATAATATTAATGAATTTTTTTTAGATGATTTTTTATTTATATATTATTTTAATTTATAATTTATTAAATAATATTTATATAAGGCTTATTTAACTATGATTGAGATTGATATTTATTAAATATTTATTATTTTTATAATATATGATTATGATTTTTTTATATGATTTAATATAATCCATAATATTTAGATTTATATAATTTATATTTATATATAGTTTTAATTAGAATTTTGATATAATTTTTTTGATTTTTTTTTTATTTTATTTATATATATTAATAATAATTTGGATTTATATAATTATTTAAAGTGTTCCCCATAGCATACCAAACCTCTCTGCTCATTAGAATTACCATTGAAAGTAAATTTACATGCCTTAATACACAGTTTCAGCAACTCTAAAATGGGTCAGTTTGCAGAGAAGAAAAGAGGAAAAGGGAAAATTCGTTTATTTATTCCAACTCATCAGCTAAAAAATGTTATCAGGTCGTCAAACTGGAACTTGAGTAAAAGGGAAAACCTTACTCAAGCTAATCATTTTAAACTTTCGTAATTAATGTTAACAGATTCTGAGACGGTGTACAAATTCCACATAATTTTTACTGAAAATCCTGAAATTTTTCCTATAAGAGGTGACAATTCACTGCAAGCCACTTGGACAAATTATAAGTTGATGACCCTACAGAACTAATAATATGTCCGTTACAGGGTTATTTTGTTTTTGTGAGTTTTAATAAGTCCATAAAGGATTAGGGCAAAGGATGCACATACCATACAAAATTTCTTAAAAATCATCTTTTTCCCACTTAACACTGTTTTTAAGTTTTTTATTTGAAAACTACTATTAAAACCTTCTCTAATGGATTTGGTTCAGTACTGTATAAGTTCTTGTTCACTTAAAACAAAAACTAACATTTTATTTACATAATCATCTTATTTATTAACACAAGGAGCATTGATTTATCAGCTTTCGTTGTGTACGTTTTATCTTTTTTAAGGTTGCTGTACGCCTTTTTTAAAAACCGATCAGGTACATAGAATAGCACTTTTAAAAGAACATGCCCCATAAACAATCCTTACAGATGGTGAAATCTTCAATAGACAACGATCCAAAACTTTTTCTAAAAATTACAAAATGATTTAGCTATTCCTACCAGTCCACTTCTCGTCACAAACATGAAGTGAACATAACCGGAGCAGTCTTGTTACATCTCTACCACTTTATCGATAAATTACATACAAAACTGGGGATTTGCATCTTTAGTCCACAACCGCGTTCTTTATGAAAGCGGTTTAATAGTTTACGATCGAGTTTTATTCTCAGGGACGTCGGCCTGGGCTTCGTAACTTATGATAAACATATAATCGGCCACAATCGAGTCTTCCATTCCAAGGGGATTGCTTGATTAAAAACTATATCTATTTGACCTCAGGATTCTGAAAAGCATGTTCCACGTTCCAGTTGCGTTATTTCTATGTAATGCTGGAGTATTAAGGCGTTAATATTCTCGAAGTCACTGGAAAAGGCCGCGATGTTTATGGATAAAAAACGATTTGGCATAACATGGCTCACTCAAAACACATTAACGTAGGCTGTTTGATTGTTCTTTATTGTACTTTTTGTTTTATGTTTTTTTTTGTTTACCTTTGATATTTCGAAGCTTTTTTTAATTTTTTATATATTGTACCCTGGATGAGGGTTGGTCAAGGAATACATGAAAGCGGCTAGGTACTGCTGTTTTTCATTTTTCCTGCGGCTCTTGATATACAAATCTTCACGTGTTACTTGTTGTATCGTGTGATAACAAGAGATATCGATATATATATGAGCGATATATATAGATCTATATATAGAGATCGAGTTAGAGATATATCTATAGATATATCTCTATGATATGGCTATCTATATATATGTATAAGCGATAGAGAGGGATATATCGATATATATGTAGCATATCTAGAGAGAGACTAGAGAGATATATATATGAGCTAATAGATATATATATCTATATATATATATCGATATATATATATCGATATAGATATACTATATAGATATCTATATATATATAGTAATTATAGATATATATATATCTATATATATAGTATATATATAATATATATATATATATTCTATATATATATATAGATATATGCTATAATAAAAAATATAGATGAGATATATCTAGATAGCGATATATATCTATTAGGATATATATATAGAGATAGATAATTATAAATATAGATATAATATAGCTAGAGAGATCTATATATATATATATATATATATATAGCTATAGTATATATATATATATAGATATATAGTATTATATTATATATCGAGATATATAGATATATATATATATATATTATAAGTATATTTAATAGATATATATTTATAATAGATAGTAGATTAGTATATAGAGAATAGATCTATATATTGATATCTATATATATCTATATGATATATATTATATATATAGCTAGATTATATATTTATATAGATCGATATAGATCTATATCGATATATATATATATATGATAGATCAGATATATATATTCTATAGTCTATATATATATATCTATAAGATAATATATATATAGCATATATAATATTATCTATAGATCATATAGAGATATTATAATCTAGTATAGTATATATCTATATATATTTATAGGTATATTATATATATAATATATCATATAGTTAGTCTATATAGATACCCCTGCCACTAATATATCTATATATATATATATATCTATTATATATATATATATATAGATATATATATATCGATAGAGATATAATATAGAGGTATATAGAGTAGATATATATATATCGATTATATATAGATCGATATATATTATATCTATTAGATGATCTTTATATATATCTATATATATATATATATATATATATATCTATCATAATATATATTTATCTAGATATATATATATAATATATCTGATATAGTAATCTATAATATATATCTATCTATATATATCTTATCTATATATATATATATATATATCTATATATATATATATGATATCGATATATCTAAGATCTAGATCTATAATCTTATTAGTGCTATATCTATATATATATTATATCTATATATATCTATCTAGACATATATATATATCATATATCTATATATCTATATTATATATTATATCTATATCTATAGATCTATAGCTATTAATTTCTATAATCAGATCTATATCTATAGCATCTATATCATATCGGATAGTCTAATTATCTATATATGAGTCTATATTATATAAGCTACATATAGATATAGAGCTATATATATATATATATCTATATATATATCTATCTAGATATATGATAATATCTATTATATATATATCTATATATCTATATATAGATATAGAATATAGCTATATATATCTATATATATAGTCTAATATCTTATATATATAGATCTATATATCGTATATATATATAGATATCTATATATATATATATATATATATATATATCTATATCTATAATATATATATCTATATTATATATTCTATATATAGATATTATATATATCATAGAGATATATAATAATATATATATAGATATCGATATATATTTTTATATATCTATAATATATATAGATCTATATATATATATATATATCTAGATTTAATATAGCTTATAAGATTATATAGAGATATCTATATCTATAGAGATATATATATATCTATTATATATATATCTAGATTATATATAGCTATATATATATATATATAGATATATATATATATATCGATATATCTATATAGATATCTATCTCTATATATATATCTATGAATAAATAGAGATATCTATATATATATATATATAGAGATATGTATACTATAGATATAGATATCTATTATATATATATTTATAGAGATATATCTTATATATATATATATAGATATATATATATTATATATCTATATATATATATCTATATTATATATATCTAATGATCTATATATATATATCTTCTATATATAGATCGCTATATATATAGATATATATATAGAATATATATATATAGATAGATAGATATATAATTATCTATATATATCTCTATATATATATATAATCTATTAGAGATATATTATATATAGATATATCTATATGATATATATTAGTATAGTATATCTATAGTATATATATAGATATAGCTAAGATAGATTATCTTCTATATATATAATATATATATATATCATATATTATATAATATTCATATATATAGATCTATTAGATATATATATTATATATATATATCTAATTCTATAATAGATATATCCATATATATATATATATATATCTATATATAT
>NC_087209.1:4036772-4061772 GCF_015104395.2 Macrobrachium nipponense | reverse complement strand
TAAGTTGACTCATTGTTTGAAACATTCTTGAGCTCATGTCAAAATTGATTATTTTTTTATTGGATTTAATTTCTTTACAAAATATTAAGTCAACTTATATTAAAAGGAAGAGGCATAGGTAACAAACTAACGACCCCAAAGGATTTTTTAGATGCATATTTACAAGAATTATTGTATATTTTTAAAATGTATTGTTTTGGCGAATTATCATGTCATTTGCTAATTCGAAAAATAAATGAGTTCCCCAATTATAAAGATTCCTCTTTATATCCTGTTGTTAAATATAACACGAATCTTATGATTTTTTTATATTAAACAATGCTTAAATGATAAATATTCCTTACATACATTAGACAAAACGTGAAAAAAATGACATGAAAAGTAAAATTTGAACGAAAAAATGTGATTTTTTTAAATTTTCGGACAGGTGTTCCACAGGGGCATAAGTTACACCCCCTTTCTCGGTGAATCCTTGCCTCTGAGCGGTCTGTGCCTTAGCCAGTCTGAGTCTATAAAACTCAGCTTTTTACCGGTTTTTTTTTATATCTGTCAGGTTGCGGGGGCTCCGTTATAGTTGAAGCGATATTTGTTTGTGAAAACTAGAATGGTAGGAAGTTATGTAAATAGTGTTATCGAGTGAGAATAATCTAGTGAAATTCAATAACAGTCGAAAAACTCGCGCTACTCTTGTCTTTTCCTCCCGGAAATTTTTCAAAGGTTCTATTGTTATTGCTGACTGTGTCTTGTTTTAGTCAACAGAGCCCTGTAACTACTATACTAAGACAAACCATAGTCACTATGAAGTATTAAGGCCTGTCCACAACGACGGGCTTGATCAGCGGACCTCCCCTCTAAAGGAATACTTTGACGGGCAAAACCGTCAAATTGCACGATGGGTTTTGTGCAAACTCACCATGGTGAGTCGCACGATGGCTTGAACTTCGATCCCTGGCAGGACTTACGTTAACCATATGCATTTCTTTTACCGAGCCCATTTCTTGCACCATATCCTTCTTTTCCTATTTTTCATCACACACAAGCAATTATCATGTACATAATATCCTCTTTGCGGACATTAGAGGTACTCTTTCTTTTTGCGGTATGCACCACGTTTATCATTCCGCCTGAATACCTACTGCACGTCCGGGCACGCCCCACCTTCCATCGCCCTCACTGCGTGGACAACATTCTGGGTAAGACCGCCAGAATTTGCCCGTCCAAAACCCGGAGCACGACGATCAGGCCCGCTCGTGTGGACAGGCCTTTACCACGTTGGCCCAATCACAGTTCATTTTCTGACACTCATCACTTGGGCCATGGCGCGGTTGTTTGCAAATTTTCCAGGGCCGCAACTATACATATCGTTACCCAGACATTCAGTTCGTTCTTAGACATGGACGGCCCGCAGTAAGCACTTCATCACATATGCACAAGAAGTGAAATTCCAGCTTGTTGTCCTGACTGTTTCCTAAGTTGGCACATCTTTATCAACCAACAGTTTAAGGTAAAGCTTCATTAATTTAGAGGTAGCTACATAAAGCAATGAGCACTGTGTCCCCAGATATCCGAGGTATCTGGGATCGCGGTCGACAGTGCGAAAAAAAATAATTATAGAAATTCAGCGAAAAATATAAATTGTATGCCAACAACCTTCATTTTCTGACCTTTTTTTCTAAAATGTTAGTATTTAGGTGGAACTAGTCAGAATAAGAGTCCCAGCCCTCTAAAATACAAAAAAAATGTGAGTTACTTTAACAAATAAACAAAAACCTTAATTTTTATATTTTTGTTCGTAAACCCAAAAACTATGAAAGTCAGGCAAATTAATTATTTTTTATGAGAAAGCCAATAAAATTCTCTTAAATATCACATATAAATCAATGGAAAAACGATTAAGTCCAGCCGGTTGAAAAAACTGATAGCAAAAAGAGGGTAAGAAAAACAGAGCGCAGTACAGAAACTACTTTGCTGGCGTCTATTGTACCCCGAGATACACGTCCAAGGTATGATCTAGCCTGTGGAAATCGCTACTTGTCCGAAAATTACAAAAATAAAAAAAAAAAGAAAAAAAAAAAAAAGCCCCCACCACACATGAAAATTTTCGGTAAATTTTACGTACCACTACGTCAGTTGGATAGATATGGGATAGAGTATTTTTACGTACTATTACGTCAGTTGGACATGAAAGGGTTATTTTATTTACTGAACAAGAATTTAAAGTAATATTTATTCGGACGACTGTCATTAACCCCCAGGGGCCAGTACTAAACACGGAGAAATACATTGGATGCCCCAATCCCTAGTGGATGTCATATCCGCGGTTATGTTACCTTGCAGTTCGTAGGGAACTATTCTTTAGAATTACCCTGCAAGAAACTTAACCGCGGATACGACTTCCACTAGGGTCTGGGGCGTCCAATGTATTTTGCCATGTTTAGTACAGGCCCCTGGGGGTTAATTACAGTCGTCCGAATAAATATTACTTAAAATTCTTGTTCAGTAGGTAAAACTGCATAGAAAAACCGCAACTGCCATAGTCTAGGCCGCCGCGGATAAGTACCCTAGATCTACCAATTTAGAGAGTACATTATAATGGTGGTAGTATAACAATGTATACAGCAGTACCATCACTTTGGATTGAGTTTGATGGATGTGTTAGGTAGTGCCCTTAAGGGGGTTGTCGCAGGTGGGCGGAGGCCCCCCCCCCAGGCCTAGGTAGGGGGTAGGGGGTATGGGGCCCTAGGTTAGGTTAGGTTGGTAGTGTCCCGAAAATCACTTTTATCCTCCTCCCCCCACCCAAAAACCCTGCTTCCCACTGGGGTCCCCCATAATTGTAGTAGTAGGTTTATGCTTACATTTTGTGTGTAAGAGTAAGTCATAGTTTCTTTATTCATTTACTCATGTTTCTATGCGATGTGAAACACCAACCTGGTCGTTTTTGCCGTTTTTCGTTGTTAATACTTGAAAAACGGGTGCGGCCTCCTCTTGGACATTTACCAAAATGAGCATGTACATTTATTTTCATTTTTACTTTAGTGTTAGTCTAGCTGCTGGAGCCAGGAGGTCTCATGATTTTCGTCAAAGCTTTTACTATTAGTGATAGTATAATCAAATTAGTGAAGATGCTAATGGATATGTAATAAATAATTAATGCAGTATAATAAACTCATAGCGAGTTGCAGTAAATGGGAAAAAAATGACCACAATATCAATGAATATATTGAAATGCTAAAATTCAAAATGGTAGCTTTTGGCTGCCTTCCTCAGCGGGAGTGTGTGTTTTTTTAGCTGCCCAGACTATGGCAGTTGCGGTTTTTCTATGCAGTTTTACCTACTGAACAAGAATTTTAAGTAATATTTATTCGGACGACTGTAATTAACCCCCAGGGGCCAGTCCTAAAGGTAATACTTCAGAAGCACTCCGCACTGGATATTAAAATAAATAATCACCCTACATGGAAAGAGCATGTGAAATGCAATATAAAAAAGTATAGTCATTATATGATAGATTGAACTGGTGGAATTAAATGACTTGATAAGTTTTTACTTCGAATTTTCCTAAGTCTGGGAGAGGTGATTCCTCTATGGTAATGATTACTTTTAATGAGCCCTCTAACTTTCTTACGCAAACAAAAGCAGTTCCAGTTACTCATTATTGGCTGAGAGGTGTGACATCGTTATGACGTCATGGGTTTCATAACCAATTACGAACGACTTTAGTCGAAAACTAAGTTTCACTAGTATTTCAGCAGAGTAATAAAGTTACCTGTCCAGTCCACTGGTATCTTGTTTGACTGAATACTCGAATAATGAAGCAAAACCGGCATTTTGTCTTCCTGTAGCTATGGCAAAGGCAGTGGCTGGCCCTTCTGGCATTAATTTTGACAGACCTTCGATTTCCTACCGATTGTTTGCAGTGCAATGTGGGTTACGGTGAATTTTATCATTTGTCTAGTAGTGGTAAAGAAGTTGTGATTGAATATGCTCAAAGACGTAATTTAATTCTAAAGCAAAAAAACTGCGAGTGTTGTGGAGCTATTTGTCGGATCAACTACAACAGGAACGCCTTTAGGTGTGATCCGCCACAGTAAGTAGCCTTACTGTAACCCGTGGCTAGCGCGCGCAGCGCAACATTACCTCTTGCCAATACATGCCGTGCTTGCCAAGAATCTTTAAATATGCGGACAAGGCGCAAAGCGCCGTTCCGCCACGGCCTTACTGACAGCACACATAAATCGATCGTTGCGGATATGTAGTCGCTCCCTACTTTGTTTGTTGTTGTTTTGGTATCGCCGCCATATTGGTTTCGGTGTTCTTCCGCCGATTTCGGTCGGCGGTCGAGTGGGCCAGCGAATCTGTTAATTTTATACCAGTTATGTTAAAGTTAATTTTACACCTGTAATTTTAAAGTTAGTTTACACCTGTAATTTTAAAGTTAGTTTACACCTGTAATTTTAAAGTTAGTTTACACCTGTAATTTTAAAGTAAATTTTACAACACCTGTAATTTTAAAACTAAATTTAACACCTGTAATTGTTTTAAAAATAAATTTACACCTGTTTAAATTTAAAGTAAATTTACACCTGGTATTATTTTTTTAAAAAGTAAAAATTTACACTTGTTTATTTTAAAGTTTTAAATTTACAACCTAAATTTAAACCCGAATTTTAAAAGTAAATTTTAACAACCTGTTAATTTTAAAGTAAAGTTTTACACCCTGTGAATGTTTGCTCCATTAGGGCATTGTGGTATTACTGCAGAGCAATGGCTACTAGAAGGAGTTTTTTTTTTTTTTTTTTTGCAAGAAAAATGAAATACCAAGGAAACTTTTCCAAATTTTTCTGCAAAATTGGGCAACAACCAACCACCTTCAGTCAAGATGTTATTGATGTCACGGGAGGATTTTCCCTCACCTTGACATTAAGATACGAGAATAATACTATTTGTATACATAATACACTTTTGTCAGTCTTCTTGCCTGGAGACACAGGTCGGAGAATGGTACTGTGTCATAGTTGACACGGTGGGTATGAAGACTAACGTTTACGCTGCCTGGAAAATAGGGTAGGCCTGTCCTACCTGCTATTACATGATATTCCTTGTCTGTATGGGTCTTACTATTGATGAGGCCAGGTGATGTCTTCCCACTGGGAGGCAGTTGAAGTGCTGATTTCCATTTTAGGGGTATTGAAGAAAATTCCTGGTATTCAGCTTGTTTCTTTATTACTCATTACATCATGCCAAATTTCTCCCAGGCCTAGTCTCCTGGACTGATGAAATTTACCTAGTCTTCAGAACTCCTGGACTAGATCCCTGGACTAGATCCCTGGAAATATTAATTTTATTTAATTTTTGATTTCCAGAAATCAATACAAGTGCATAGTTTAAAACTACGTACAACAAAAAAATAACTTTATATTGAGAGACTTCAAAAAAATATAACTACAGATTATGGGAATTGCTTTTCCTTCATAATAAGATAAGTATCAAACATGGAGCAGCCCTGGAATCAATTAATTTTACAGTAAGGTGTACATCATTTGATACCCTACTCCACACAGTTACTAAATGTTTGTACACAATATAGGGTAAGGCTACCTGAAAGATTTCTGAGAAAGACTTACTCTAAAATGAGGTAAAAATTAGGCTAAGGTGCTTTTTAATGGGATACAGTCTAGCCTAGGCTTCTCCAGAAATCGTTAAGGATAGCCTATGCAAAGTTTTCATGGCTGATCTTTTGACTAGGTCACAATAGGCCACAAAGTTAGGTTAGTTTAATGAGGGTACAGGCTAAGTCCTGTGTAATTAAGTTTTCAATGAATTTATATACATATAGCCTAAAAACTATTTTTTTTAGCAAAAAGATGTCCATAAATTTTTTTCCCTCAATTTCCCCCAAACAAAAATTAGTCTAGGGTAGGCCTTCTTGAAAAAAAAAAAAAAAATTACTGTATAGCCTAGTTCAAGGTCATGATTGGCAGTGGAAATTTCCATGAGAGAGGTAGGGGTAAACCCAAGATGCCCTATAGGACAGCCATTTGGTGGTACCCTTTGGGGTAATTCTAAGCCCGCATTCCGCGGTACGGTAGACTAAGGCAGTTGACGTTTTCATATGTTATTTTACCTGCTGAACAAGAATTTAAAGTAATATTTATTCGGTCGACTGTAATTAAACTGTAATTTACCTTTGAAGACTACATGACAGTACAAGGGGTGTGATGTAGCAACGTACTAAGTTCAAAGGTAATTAACAGATTAGTTACAGGCGACCAGTAAAATATTACCTTAAACTCTTGTAAAGTAAGCAAAATGCAAAATAACATCGAAAAACATTAATTGCCATAGTCTACTTCGACTGAACAATATTCGAAGTGTTGGTTCGGAGCCAACAAACAAACCACCATATTTGAATGCTAGTAGGGGGGGTGTGGGATACGTAACCAACAGGAAGCCTTATGTCCGGTAAGGGGGCCGGGACGGGGTGGGGTAGTACCAGAAGAGGAAGGCAGAGGTACAAGTTGGTAAAGCCACACTGGGATATGATGGTAAATAATTCCCAATAAATATCACAGACACCAAAAGGACTAAACCTTTGTAACACTAAAACAATATAACAAAGTGCATTAAAGATTAGGAACCTTACCTTAAAGGGGTGGAGGATAGAGTTCAGCAGCGGCTTTCACGAAGGCGTGTAGCCTCGTCTTGGGGTCGTTAAAGTGGATTTTAAAGTACGCCACTGCCAAGTACCCGACAAAGTTGTACCTTCTACGGCCATACCGAGGCGTTGGCTCACGAAGTTCCCTCCACCGCCTTTCAATTGTATTTGTATGGGCACCGGTTACTGGGTCCACAAAATTGATGGAATGGTTGAGAGTCAAGTGAGTGTAGCCTTCGTCCACCAGGCAATCATAAGCCTTCCAGCAGTCAGAAATAACAGTGGTCCCCAGTACAATGTAGTCCTTAATCACAGTAAGCAAAGTTGCGGCACTCCTGTTTTTTACTGGTACCACAAAAAACTCCCTGGTCTGTCTACATAACCCACCAAAAACCCACTGACCCTCGACAACCCAGCCTACATTATATTTTCTTTTGTCGAACTTTGCTTCGTCAATCTCAACAGTTGTACCGGGACCACCTATTAATTTCTTCTGCCGGATACACCAATGTACTATGACTGAAATGGAAAGTAGGGTTAGTGACATAAATAAAGTTTAACATAAAACTGTGGGGAAAAAAACCTACTTATAAAAAAAAATTTTACTTAAGACAAAAAAAAAAAAAAAAACACTTATACTTCCCTGGAGTAGCTGGACCAATCATTATGGCTACGTCCCTTAAACCGAGCTCTGTCCTCGCAACTCGATAGCTAAAAAAATCGCTAACATAAATAAATGAGAAGAGGAGGACAGTCTCAACATCCAAGAGGGACCCAGAAAACCATGTGCCCTTAAATACCGAGAGGTAATAGTTGCACCTCTTTCTTGGTTTTTTAGGGTAAGGGGCGTAAGACTTGTCACACCTGTAAGTGGATAGGTATATTAAAATTACTCTGTACAAACTTCAAAACATGAGAACATAGGGAACAGGCATATTATTGAATGTTATAGATAGATGTTTAAGGTACAGAGTGCTTAACCTACTTTAGACTTGTAAAATATAATGAGGTAAAACCCAAACATCAACAAATATTAAGTGTTACCTGAACCCCTTCCTTTGCAGGTCAAGCTTACACTCGTTGCCACAATGAGGGCAAAAGGCCTGTTTCCTCAAAAGGCCCGAAGGCCATGATCCTGACAGTATATATCAACCTTTCATACTGCCCCGAGTAATAGGCTTTAAAGTCCTTATAACTAACGAAACAGTTAGCACATGTACAGGCAGAGTCGAGTTAGTATGGGCCGGAGGAGGTGGAGGTGCCTGGAACTGCTTCCGCCATCGTGCTCGTTGATAAGTGAAGTGAGACACCGGCAAGTTGTAAGGAGGAGGGGTGGGAGGGTGGAGAAAACGAAAGAGGGTAGAGGGATGGATATGGGGGGTAAATATTGGGACGTTTGTGAAAGAAAAAAAAAAAAAACGCCAACACGGTCTTGTAATGGGTGGACAACATAGGAAATGAGGGAGGCCTGTTTGGGGGTAATTGAACTTGACAAATGTTGAGTGAAACCGTACAAACATTGCTTCTTTGATGTTTATGAAACAAAAGTTATCGTGTATATTAATAAAGTAAAAAATATTGCAATGAAACCTTACAAGTAGGGACATATTTTAAATAAGAGTTAATAATCCATACATACATGAAAATATATATTATATATCTATACACGGTTTTTTTACATCTGGTATTTTACACTTCTGGTACTTAAGTATAAATTATCAAGTACAAGTCTAAGGCCATTTCAGTGAATAATGAATAGATATTATCAAGTTTCAAGGATCAGTGGCCAGTTCAGGGGGTAATTGAACATAAGAAATGTTGAGGACAATTGTAAAAATTGTGTAACCTAACCAGTGGACTCCCCCCATCCCCATAGCCCACCTTTAAAGGAAGGCAATCTTAGAAGTAAACAGGTTAGGATCCTAACCTAACCTAGTAGAACATGTTGCCTGACCGGGGGGCTCCGCCCCCCATACCACCCCCCCCTTAAAGGAAGGTAATCTTAGAAATATAACATAGGTTAGGATCGTAACCTAACCTAGTAGAACATGTGCCTGACCGGCGGGGCGGAGCCCCCCTTTAAAGGAAGGTAATCTTAGAAATGTAAACATAGTTAGGATCATAAACCTAACCTAGTAGAACATGTTGCCTGACTGGGGGGGCTTCGCCCCCCCGTACCCCTCCTTAAAGGAAGGTAATCTTAGAAATGTAACATATAGGTTAGGATCGTAACCTAACCTAGTAGAGTATGTTGCCTGACCGGGGGGGGGGGGGCTCTGGCCCCCGTACCCCCCCTTAGAGGAAGGTAATCTTAATGTAACATAGGTTAGGATCGTAACCTAACCTAGTAGAGTATGTTGCCTGACCGGGGGGGGCCCCCCCCTTAAAGGAGGGTAATCTTAGAAGTGTAGCATATAGGTTAGGATCCTAACCTAACCTAACCTAGTAGAACATGTTGCCTGACCGGGGGGGCCGTACCCACCCTTAAAGGAAGGTAATCTGAAGGGCCCTACACACGATCATTTTTTCGTCAATTAATTTATATCAATTCATTGACGTCAATGAATTGGAGAAATTGACCTGTGTAGGGGACATTGATATCAATTTCATTGAATCAATTCATTGAGAGATCAAAGATCCTTTGATATTTATTGATGGGTCTTCAATAAAACTGATCGTGTGTGGGCAAAGCATCAATACATTGATCAATAATTTAGTGTCCAGAGCAAGCACTATTCCTAGAGCAACAGATGCTTTTATCTGGAAGTTATAAATCAAACTGAAAATTGAAGTACAATCATTGACCGTCTGTAGGCACAGTGATTTGCTCAATTTCTTGGTCGTCAATAAATTGATAATTGATTGACGAAAACATTGATCGTGTGTAGGGGCCTTTAGAAGTGTCACATAGAGGATCATAAGCTGACCAACCTAAGCTAATAGAACAAGAAATTTTTATGGGTCAGACAGGCACGTAAAGGTGAATATAGGAAAGAGAAGGGAGAAAAAATGCATGTGTGAATTGGAATGTGTGTAAAATGAAAAGATGTAATACCAATTTCAAGAAAAATGTAATAGCATCAATTTCAAACAAATGTAATACCATCAATTGTGACCGACGAGGACATGATGGTGGGTTATTAAATAAGCAAGTAAATGAGTCACTTTAATGGAGAATGTGGGAGATACAGCAGTACAGAGTACCTTCGGCGATCGACTTGCCGGTTACTGTTTACACTACTTTCAAAAGCAGCGTCATGCGGCTCATGCCACGCACATAATGCAAGAATTATGGGTAAAACAAATGACTGCACCCCAAGGCGATAATCGAGCACTACCAATGCATTCATAAATAAAAGTTTAATATTCTAACACCCCACCCTCAAACTTTTATCTCATCAATCTGCAAATTACTACACATCAAACAAATATATGCATCATGGTAATCAAAAACAAACTCAATACCCAAAAACCATGAAAGTTTCCCCAAATCTTTCATCTTAAATCTATGATATAATACACGTTTAGTGTCAAACAGAGCTTTCTCATTACTACTAGCCATGATCATATCATCAACCCAAACCAAAATAATTACATGTGAGTGATGTCTTTTATTGACACACAATGATCACTTAATGACTGCTCAAAATGATTTTGAATTAAGAAATCATGGAGCATATTATTCCAATTTCTGCCTGATTGCTTTAAACCATACAGAGATTTATTCAGTTTCCAAACCAATTGTTCATTATTACTACCAGTTTCATTGTAACCTTCAGGCTGTTGAACAAATATTTCACAATCAATATCAGAACTAAGATAGGCAGTTTTAAAATCCATACAATGCACAATTAAATCATGTTGTACTGCCAATTGCATAAGCATTCTAATTGAGGTCATACGCACAGTAGGAGAAAAAGTATCAGTATAATCAACACCTTCAATTTGAGAATACCCTTTTGCAACATAGCGAGCTTTATATTGCTCTTCACCATTTAACCCTTCTTTAATGGCATATACCCATCGTCCACCTACAATACAACGGTTGTTTGGTAAACTACACAATTCATAAGTATTGTTATCTCTTAAAGATTGAGTCTCATCATCCATTGCAGCTCTCCATTTGTGAGCCACATGTGAATTTAATGCCTCTATAGCTTTCAGGAATTTCAGTTACCTTACAACAATAATGAACAGAATAGCCCAGTAAATCAACCTTATCAGGATCAACATATTCTTCAAGATATTTGGGAGCAGTTCGCTCCCTACTTGGATAACGGGACTCACCTTCCCTTTCAGTTTCGGTCAAATCTGCATTAATTTCACTATGCTCATCTTCAACAAGGATAGGTTTAGAAACGAGGATCACTTTGATTCTCATTATAGGAATCCAATTCACTATCTTCTGATTCACCATCTTCCTTAAGACATTGGGATTTATCAAAATTGAATTATCAGTAAAATGTACTAACCTAACCTTTCTCAAACTGTCAGTTCCTGGATAATATAAAAGATAAGCAGGACTGTATGAATCATAGCCAACAAATATTCCCTTTTCACATCTCGGGTCTAGCTTAGCTTTCTTTTCTACATAAGCATAACACAGGGAACCAAAAATATGCATATTTTCAAGTTTAGGCTTCTTAGACAGTAAACACTCATATGGGAGTTTATTAGTCAGAATTATAGCATCTATTCTATTTATAAACAGCTGCACCTAACAGACATAATTCCACATGAATTTTGGTAGTTTTGCTTCAATTAAGAGACATCTAGCCATTTCAAACAATGTACTCCACATTCTCTCAGCAGTACCATTTTGGTATGGGTGAATTTGGGGTGAAGAATTCTTGTTTAATCTTATTACTTACCAGTAACTTCTTTAAATTCTGAAGAAGAAATTCTCCTCCATTATCACACCTTAATCTTTTAACAACCCCATAAGAACTAGTATCTGCAAGGAATTTCTTAGTAGCATTAAGTGCATCCCTTTTCTGTTTCAAGAAATAAACAAAAACAGATCCTGAATAATCATCTACAAAAACAATACAAATATTTAGATTTTTCCCTTGATTCAATACTCATTGGTCCAGCAAGATCACAATGTACAAATTCCATTTTACTCTTTGCTCTCTCATCTGGTAATCTGTTCCTACTATGAGATTCAGGGCCTCTGTAACACGGTTTTTTCGCAATAACTTTTTATCTATGCATTTCATAAATATAACGCTTATTCAGAATACATATTATATCTACACATAAATTTTGACTATTCTGCATTACGTAGGTTGAATAAATTTGGTACTTATAATGTAAGCGATTTTTTTTTTGAAGACGGGCCAACTTACTCAGTGAAAAGGTTTCGAACGCACTCGTTACGTAACTTATGACAGTATGTTCTTCCCTCTTTCTCGATGGATGATTGGCTATACGTAACGAAGAGGCTAAACCTCTAGCAACAATGACATACAATTTAAATACAAGCAAAGCAGTACACCTTTAGGAACTCTGGAACCTCTCCACTGATAATTGTCATAATGAACAAACCAACAAAATATGTCAATAAATACAAAAACACTTCGATTATTAGTGTAACTCCCAAAATAGGTTTCCTAAGAAATTACAGTACTTTATAGGTCACTAAGGTCACAATCAGATTGACAAGATGTAGGGAATAGTTGGTAATTTTCAAAAACATAGTAGACAAGCTTGATTTGATAACTGCTATATCCAATGTCAAGCAATTTTTATTTATTGGCTATCTACCTATTTACTGAAAAAAATAGCCGTATATTGGCTTTAAACCTTCACCAATAATTATCGTCAGAATGATGACTTCATGAGGCTCCACCCACTTTCGCCTAGTTATAATTCAGGATAACACTGAAGGCTACCATGGGCACTGTTGGATTAGAAAATTTAACATCTGTCTATAAAAACAAATTTCTCGAGTAGTTGTAAGAAGTGCTAAATGATCCTCAAGGATCCCAGCAGTTGGCCTAAACGTTTAATTCATGTATATTACTGCTATATTGTTGCGGCACTACTGCTACAGTAGTATTACTACGCTAGCACTGATACCCCACCCACATCTATGTATCGTTCCGCCATTCATAAAGTCTTTGGGTTTCAGAGCCGATGGAGTTTCTGACTGGTGGATGGGCGGGGCAACATTTCGGCAAAAGGTGTGTTTACCTTGCTTACGTAATGAATGTTTTTCGACTCTTGACTCGTAATCATTGGCCATGGCGTCGGCTAGATCATTTTTACTCTATAAAAATTAAAACTAATGGGTTTAGGTTGATAATGCTGACAAAATTTGTGTGGTTGTAAAATATACATATGTCAACTGTCAGCTACATCCGATGCTTTGACAAGTAGCAAAGTCCAAAAAACCGTGTTACAGAGACCCTGAATCTCATAGTAATCCAATGTTATCTTAAAATGCCTAGTAATCAAGCATTTGACACCGTAAGATTGTAAAGAGACTCCAAGCATATGAAGATTATCATATAGAAACTACTTCTCTAAAGTAACTATGGGGAAGTTCTCATTACAAATAGCTAACTGGAACTGATAAGACAAGTTTGTGCATTTCACTTTGTCTTCCTTGATCAATTACTTAAAATTCGAAAAAACTTACGAATTGCATTACAAAGCATCCTGCGAATTTATTGCTATAAACCTCTATTTTAGAGTAAATCATTAATTCTGATAGTTTTAAAAAACCTACAGGATGAACTTACAACTTTGCCCCGTCAGTCAAACTGACGAAAACAGTACTTTCGAACTCTGATAAGTTTACTTTGTAAGTTTACTTTGTAAGTTTACTTTGTAAGTAAAGTATTTATGCATAGTCGAGTGATCAAAAGTTACTTTAGCGTTATAAGAGTAAACCATGCCCTTCATACTCCCAAACATTCAATTAGCTATCCGTGCCTATGTGGACCTTCGTATTTCCCTAAGTTATCACCACAAGAAATACTTCCTTTCCTGACAACTGACTTATCAAAGTATTGAAATTATTTACCTAACCTTCACTCAAAGCTACGGAGTATAAGTAAACTACATTTAAGTTTGAAAGTTTCACGTCAAACTTTCGACAGAACGACAAAATATATTTTCTATGAAACTGGGATAACACTTTAAACTCCTCCCCGCTCATTTCTACAGTAAAAGGACCACACGAATTTGAGACTAAAACTGGGAATTAAGGTAGATCTATATTTCCATTCCGTGGCGGCCTAGATTATGGCAGTTGCGATTTTTCTATGCAGTTTTACCTCCTGAACAAGAATTTCAAGTAATATTTATTCTGAAGACTAAGCCCTGGAGCCAGTACTAGACTGCGAAATACATTGGAAGCCCCAATCCCTACGGGATGTTGTATCCGTGGTTACGTTCCTTGCAGTCCGTGCGGAACTATTCTTTAGAATTAACAAAACCGCTTCAAACAAGACTAGGGAACTAAGTACATTTATGAAATATTTAAAATTAGTAAAGTTGCGATACACCAATATGGACGCTTTAATATACGAAAAATTAAATTTACACCAGCCCGTTAACTCTTAAGGTATCAAAATGGAAACTGGAAATCTAAATAAAGAGCCACTTTCATGTTAAATACGAACAAATTTATAAGGAATTATCAAAGCGCCAGAACAAAGTAACTCATTTCAAAGACTAACTTGCTGGAGCCTTAAATAAAAAATTCAAGTATTCATTGCACTGAAAAAAAAATTATCCACAAACTTTTTAAACCTGGGAAAACTTTCTCAGACTTGAGAACTTAGTTTGTTCAGATATCTAAACTTTGTTAGATAAAGGTATACGCCAAAATTGAAGCTTTAGTTAACGAACACAATCTTACACCTAGACCTAGTTACTGTTTGGGTGGATCCATTTGCAGCCTAAGAAAGGCTCAAGAACACTAATTCTAAGCCATTTCAATAGAATCCTTTGGTTCATATATGTATAAGGGATCCCTATAACACCAAACAAGTCACTATTCCAAAGGCCCTACATATATGTGGCTGAAACTCCAAATTATTTGAAAAAATCACTTATTCATAACAATAAATATACTTAAATACTCTCATTAATCAGATATATTTAACAATTACCACAAACCTAAAATAAAAAACCAAACTAGATATAACCACAAACCTTTGCCACGAGAAATATTCAAAATGACCCACACAACGTCTAAAGAAGAAATGAGAACCTCACCCCCTATCGCACCTCCGGCCAAGAAAATTTCCTCAGCCAATCAGAAGCCTCCACCGTGCCATACATCACAGGACTTTTCTATGGCCTCCTCCCCATTGGTGGGAGGTTTGTAAGAGGCTTTCCCATTGGCTGGAAGCCTGACAGCCAAGTTTTCAATCGATTCTTCTTACAGGAAGTGAAACTGAAACTAGTGTCAAGTGATCTTTCCCGTTTTTTTTATGAGGTACATCACTTTTGATATTTATATATATTACATATTGTACATACAAAGGAGTTTTTAAATATACTGATAACACTGATAATTGCATTAATATATTACAGTAAAATCAGAACAAATTAATGGAAAATAACAGGGAAAATTTATCCATATACATGCAACCGAGATGGTAAAGAGTTACACTTTGTCCCTTTGACCTAGCTAACCATCGATTTCAAGACAATTTGTGTATTTTAGAGACTATAAAATAATCATTTAATGAAGATTCTTGCAATGGGGTCTCACAAAGGCTATCTTTTGACATATAAAACATCATCCTCTAGATAAATATGATTTAAAAACAATTTTGATAAACCTGACGAGTGACCATCTCGTGGGCAGGATATGACAGTCCCCTGCCGGAGAGAGGTTGAACTCTATACCCCGTCATAAATTTGTATACTTTTTTTTTCAAATGTAAATTTAATTCTAATCCATTTTCCTCTTCGTTCTTCCTAGCAGGCAGGAAATGACAGCGATTACGAGACGAAGAATCAGCCATAAAAGCAGAACACATAACGCAAAAAGCGTCAGCCACACGTCGACATTGTAAGCTGTGTACCTGAAATGAGAGGAACGTTTTTGTTGAAAAATTCGTCTTAAGTTAAATCTAGATTTATATTATAATAATTATTACATTAAGCGTCTTCAACTCACTAGCTAAATCTGGCCTTATATTATAGATATTTTCATGTGGAATTTCTTTAAAACATCAGTTAAATCTAGATTTTTATTATTATAATTTTTACGTGAAGTGTCTTTAACACATATGGTCGGCGTCAATGACCTTCGATGTCAGGATGCCAGAAAACTTCCAATCATTCATTCATTAACACATAAGGCCTTATATTATAAATATTCTCACATGAAATTTCTTTAAAACATTAGTTAAATCTGACCTTATAATATTATTATAATTATCATACTGTCTTTAACACATTTGTTAAATATGACCCTATAGTATAGATATTTTCACATGGAAATAATCTTTAAAACATTAGTTTAAATCTGGCCTTATAATATTATTATAATTATCACATTGTCTTTAACACACTAATTAAAATTGTCCTTATATCATAAATATTTTCACATGGAATTTCTTTAAAACATCAGTTAAATCTGGCCTTATATTATTAATATGTTTAAATAAACTTTTCTTAAACTATGGAGCTGTTTCATTCGACATTAATGTAAATAAGTTGGAAAAAGTAGAATTGACAAAAACAGTAAATAAAATTAGGAATACTTTTGTTGAATAAATTCATCGTAAGATGACTCTGACATTATATTTTAAATATTATTGCCACTAGAAATATCTTTAACGCAATAATGCCCTATGGAACTAACCATCCACCATTACTGTACCTACGTCGATCAAACAAAAATTAACAAAATACACAAACAAAAAAAAACGTTAAATACCATGGCATGTCAGCCAAGGGGCATCTCAGATGGGTCGCTCCTCTGTGTCGAATGACGTACTCTGTCCAGTAGACCAAGAGAGATTTAGGGGACATGGCCTGGTCCTTCATCAGCAAGGATTTGGACCGGACAAACTTCCAGCATCCTGGAAGATGATATAGGCACTTCAGGTTTTATGTGGTATTTTCAGTTTGACTGCCAAGGTTTTGCTTTGGAATTCTCTCTTAGTGCTTCTGGGTTTCCTGAGTTTTGTTTAATGAATGTGTAATATATATATATATATATATATATATATATATTATATATATATATATATATACATAGACAGATATAGATATACATATATCTATCTACTATCTATATATATATATATATATGATATATATATATATATAATATATATATATATATCTAGATATAGACTTATTTTAAATAAAATTGCAAATACCTACGACAACAATGACTAATTTCAGTAGAAATTTGACAGTAATACATAAAATAATGCTAAAATATCCTCATTTTTAACAATAAACATGAAAGCAATATACAAGTACTATACAGAACTTTAAATTATTTTCATTGTTAAGTAATTGTAATAAAAGAGAGAGAGGGAGAGAGAGAGAGAGAGAGTAGCACTACTCACCCCTCGCTGCTGATAATCGAGGTGATCTTGGTCGAGGAGGTCGTCCTCGGTCATCTCCTCCCAGATGATGACCTTTGCCCCACCCCTGGCGCTCGATTGACCTGGCGTTGGCTAACTGGTCAGCGTAGACTGGGAGACTGAGGACGGGTTTGCCGTGGTACAGGGATTCTTGGGTACTGTAGAGACCCGACTGAGTTATGAAGAGGCGCAGCTTAGGGTGACCTGGAAAAGGTCACAGAAGGTCGAGATTACCTGGAGAAGGTCACGGAAGTTCACAGAAGGTAGAGATAGCCTGGAGAAGGTCACAGAAGGTCGAGATTACCTGGAGAAGGTCACGGAAGTTCACAGAAGGTAGAGATAGCCTGGAGAAGGTCACAGAATGTCGAGATTACCTGGAGAAGGTCACAGAAGTTCAAAGAAGGTCGAGATTACCTGGAGAAGGTCACAGAAGGTCAAGATTACCTGGAGAAGGTCACAGAAGTTCAAAGAAGGTCGAGATTACCTAGAGAAGGTCAGGGGAAGGTCGAGATTACTGGAGGGAAGGTCACAAGAAGTTTCACAAGAAGGGTAGAGGTTACCTGGACAAGTTCTCAAAAGGTGGAGATTTGACGTCAGTGAATAAATAAATATAATTATATAATAGTTTCCTTACAAGTCGCGATAGTGAACAAAAGTGGGTCACAATAAAACAAGGAAAGCCGAGAGAGAGAGAGAGAGAGAGAGAGAGAGAGAGAGAGAGACTCCACCAGCCTTTAAGAGTGGAGTATATGCCAAAGTTTTGCCACAATAAGGCCAGAGAAACCCACCTGTCCACCCTTAACTTAAACTAGCACAATTCTAAATTTCCAGTAGCCTATTTCACTAAAATAATGACTATAATAAAATATAATAACCAGTACAAAATGTTCTATAACCTACTACAACCTTCATCGAAGACCTACCGAGAATATCTTGCTGGGGAACCCACTTCTTCAGCATTACATTTGGAGGGAGGTCGGGCATAGACTCCTGGTCCCATTTCCACAAGACCCGCTGTTTCAGAGACGCGAAGACCCTTACGAACATCTGGCGATTTCTGCCGCGTCAGAAAGAGATCGTGAAAATTGTAAATAAGGTTTAAAATTTACTGGTCTAAGTATCTTTGCCGTGAGGTATTTTCTAAGCCAGGTTAGAGAATATTAATCTAGTAGTCATCTCGTCTAAACAACTTTGCTTTGACATTTTCTAAGCCAGATTTGGGGAACTTGATTCAATGTTTAGGTCAACATTGGAGCAATGGATTCTTTGCAGTAAGCAAGCCCTCTCTAAAAGGACGTTCATCCCTCCCCGCCCCTCCACCGCCCCCCTGAGGGATTGAACTCCCAACATTCACGATACAAAACCAATGAGAATGAAATAGCTACTAAAACAGTTAGAGTCAAGGACTTACTTTTCAGGCAGCGATGAAGGCTTAACTATACTCCCGAGGCTGAAATAGATGAGGCCCTCCTCCCCAGATCCTTCTACCCACTCATGGAGATCCTATTGAAAAAAAGGTGAAGGATTCTTTCATTGGGAATAGGAGCTTTCTAATGTCAACAAACTTCGAAGTTAGTAGTTTTTAAGTTATGATGTAAACCAGTTTTAATAAGTTGTATCTCTTCTTTCTGTATTTATTTCCCTTGACCTCCTCTTAGTACTACTTCCTGATGAACACCTTAATATCCTTTGGAAGATTGACTTTCAAGTCACTGGCCCCTTTGGTGGGATTGTTCCATATGAATAGGTTTCATCTTCTGAATAATATATTTACTAATTTAAAGTTTAAAGTTTGTTTGCATTATAACTGTAAAACTAATTGAACTTTAAAGCTTCTTAACATTATAACTGTAAAACTAACTGAACTTAAAGCTGGTTTACATTATAACTGTAAAACTAACTGAACTTTAAAGTTTGTTTGCATTTTAACTGTAAAACTAACTAGACTTTAAAGCTTGTGTACATTATAACTGTACAACTAACTGAACTTTAAAGCTTTTTTACATAATAACTGTAAAACTAAGCTTATTTACATTGTAACTGTAAAACTAAGCTTATTTACATTATAACTGTAAAACAAACTGAACTTTAAAGCTTATTTACATTATGACTACAAAACAAACTGAACTTATTAACCAAAATATACAGCCATCTACAGAGCCGATGTTCCCAGACAACACCTGGTACAAATACCTGCGGGAGCTGCTCGGCAGGGCGGCACTGGATCCCTCCTATAGACACCACAGCCGGGACGTAAGGACGCGCAGGCGACTGCTAGTTCCGCCCTGACCACTGCAAAGTAGACATTTGTAAAGGAACCTCTGTAGTGTCTACGGTATGCTGCTCTAGGCCTGTGTGTATATATATATCGATATATATATATGTATATATATATAATATATATATATATATATATATATATGTATATATATATATATATATATAGTACACTACTCCTGTATATGCAAATATATACAAATATATTCATTAAGCAACACTATAACGGCAACCCTGACGAGGGGTTAAGCCAAGAAGGAGATGTAAAACAATATATATATATATATATATATATATATATATATATATATTATATATATATAATATATATACGTAGTTACTTGTTCGCGAAGGTCATTGAAGCATTCCTGTACATGTCGACAATGGACGGCATGTCTTCTGGACAGAGGCCGCTCTCTCGACACCTCTGCTCGATGCTGAAAGTGTCGAAGGACATTAGAGTGTATTAGACCCATATTATTTTTTTAAATGTGTTGATAGATTGATAGACCTATATTTTGAAGTGTATTAGACCTATGTTTTAAAGTATATATCAGACCTATATTTTAAAGAGTATCAGACCTATATTTTAAATTTTATTAGACCTATATTTTAAGGTAAAGCAGACCTATATTTTAAATGGTATCAGACCTTTATTTTAAAGTGTATTAGACCTATATTTCAAAGTTAATCAGACCTTTATTTGGAAGTGTATTAGACCTATATCTTGAAGTATAACAGACCTTTATTTGAATGTGTATTAGACCTATATCTTAAACCATATCAGACCTATATTTCAAAGTGTATCAGACCTATATTTCAAAGTTTATCAGACCTATATATCAAAGCGTATTAGACTTATACATTAGTGTATCAAACCTATGTTTTAAAAGTGTATTAGACCTATGTTTTAAAGCGTATTAGACATATATCTTAAAATGTATCAGACCTTTACTTTAAAGTGTATCAGACCTACATACTTCATAAACGACACCAACATAACCTTACCCACTATATATGTGACGCATATAGACCAAACCCCCAGCATCCATCAGAGCACTGTGTGTCCTCTGCAAGAAGGTCATGGGGTGTTCGTATTCCAAAAAAGGGTGGAGTTGGAATGAGGAGAAGATAGGATTCCCGATGAGGTTGGCCGTCACAGACAAGAGATCCAGAGGCGATAACACTACGAACGGGATCTGGAATGGGGATGGAATGGATCAATGATGTTGTTAAGGATTGGGATGATGTTTTGTGATAGGTATTACTCATTGTTTCATTGGCTACGTGAGCTGGATTAGCATTTGATGCTGTAGGCCTATCTCCAAAAGACAGTTTGGTTGGCTTAGCATTTGACAGAGTAGGCCTATCTCCAAAAGACAGTTTGGTTGGCTTAGCATTTGATACAGTAGGCCTATCTACAAAAGACAATTTGGTTGGCTTAGTATTTGATAGAGTAGGACTATTTGCACAAGACAGGTTGGTTGGGTTAGTATTTGATTTTGGGCCTATCTCCAAAAGACAGTTTGGTTGGATTAGTATTTAATACAGTAGGCCTATCTCCAAAAGACAGTTGGTTGGATCAGCATTTGATGGAGTAGGCCTATCTCCAAAAGACAGTTTGGTTGCTTAGCATTTGACAGAGTAGGCCTATCTTCAAAAGACAGTTTGGTTGGCTTAGTATTTAATATATAGGCCTATCTCTAAAAGACAGTTTGGTTGGATTAGCATTTGATACAGTAGGCCTATTTCCAAAAGACAGTTTGGTTGGCTTAGTATTTAATACAGTAGGCCTATCTCCAAGAGACAGTTTGGTTGGTTTAGTATTTGATACAGTAGGCCTATTTCCAAAAGACAGTTTGACTGGAATAGCAGTTAATGAGTAGGACTATCTCCAAACACACACACACACACACACTATATCTCTCTATCTATCTATCATATATATATATATATATATATATATATATATATATATATATATATATATATATATATATATATATATATATATATATATATATATAATATATAATAAACTTGTTAATAGAAGGGATTAAAGTGTATTAGACCTATATTTAAAAAAATACATTAATTGACCTATATCTTAGAGGAATTAATATAAAGCTAAAAAGGATTAATATCAAACTAAAAAGATTAATGTACAGCTAAAAAAAGGGTTTAATGAGAAGCTAAAAGGATTAATGTAAAACTAAAAATAGCTGGGAATGTGGCAGTAGGCCTAATGGAAAGGTGAAGCATGAATGAAAACTGGGAATGAGGAAAAATAAGAGAGAAAGGAGGAAGAAGAAGAAGAAGAAGAAGAAGAAGAAGAAAGAAGAAGAAGAAGGAAGAAGAAGAAAAAGAAAAAGAAAGAAAGAAAAATTAAACTGGAAGTGAGGAAGAATAAAAGGAAGAAAGAAAGAAAGAAGAAGAAAGAATAAACTGGAAGTGAGGAAAATTTAAAGAGAAAAAAAGAAAAAGAAGGAAGAAGAAGAAGAAGAAGAAGAAAGAAAGAAAGAAGAAAGAAAGAAGAAAGAAAGAAAGAAAAAATAAACTTTAAATGGAAGTAAAAGGAAAAGAAAAGAAGAAAAAGAAGAGAAGAAAAGAAGAAGAAGAGAAGAAGAAGAAGAAGAAGAAATAATTAAAGAATACAAAACTGGAAGTGAGGGAAAAATAAAAAAGAGAAAGAAGAAGATGAAGAAGAAAAAGAAGAGAAAGTAGAAGATAAAACTTGAAGTAAGAAAATAAACGAGAAAAGAAGAAGAAGAAGAAGAAGAAGAAGAGGAAGAAGAAAGTAAGAAAGAATAAAACTGGAAGTGAGGAAAAATAAAAGAGAAGAAGAAGAAGAAGAAAACTTGAAGTGGGGAAAAATAAAAGAGAAAGAAAGAAAGAAGAAGAAGAAGAAGAAGACACTGGAAGTGAGGAAAAATAAAAGAGAAAGGAGAAGAAGAAGAAGAAGAAGAAAAGATAAGAAGAAGAAGAAGAAGAGAAGAGAAAGGAAAAAGATAAAACTTGGAAGTGTGGAAAAATAAAGAAAAAAGGAAGAAGAAAGAAGGAAGTAAGAAGTAAGAAAGAATCAAACTGGAAGTGAGGAAAAATGAAGGAAAAGAAGAGAAGAAGAAGAAGAAAGTTAAGAAAGAATAAAAAACTGGAAGGAAAAATGAGGAAAAATAAAAGGAAGAAGAAGACGAAGGAAAAAGAGAAAGGAAGAAGAAGAAAGAAGAAAGAAGAAGAAAAGGAAGAGAAAAAGAAGAAGAAGAATGAAGAAGAAGAAAGAATAAAACTGGAAGTGAGGAAAAATAAATGAGAAAGGAAGAAGAAGAAGAAGAACAAGAAGAAAAAGAACAAGAAGAATGAGAATAAGAAGAAGAAGCAGGTAAGAAAAAATAAGAAGAGTAACCCACTTAGGCCTATAGTACTACCTTCAACCGGTAGACGAGCCAGAGGTAGCAGTCGGAGCAGATGGACGACACGAAAGCCAGGTCGTACCTCTGGTGGACCAGGTCCTGCACCCTGGGGCTCCTCACGGTGTCGTCACACAGGGAGAAGTACATGGCGGAGGTGGCCATTCTCACTCCGTACTTCTCGTCGAAGAGGTTGAGGTCGAACTTGGCGAAGTCGCCCTGCGGCACGGCGATCTCCTCCACGTTGGCTCTGGCGACGCTGGAGGGGAAGGGGGTGATAAATGTCACCTGGAAAAAATCAAATAAATCGATCAATAAATAACTTACAATACTTGTAAAAGCTGAAAAATTCAAATAAATAAATAAGTAACTTACAATACTTATAAAATCTGTACAATTCAGATAAATAAATAAATAAATAACTTACAATACTTATAAAAGCGTAAAAATTCCAATAAAAAAATAAATAAATAAATAACCAACAATACTTATGAAAGCTGAAGAATTCAAATGAATAAATAAATAACTTACTATACTTGTAAAAGCTGAAAAATTCAAATAAATCAATCAATAAATAACTTACAATATTTATAAAAGCTGAAAAAAATGAAATAAATCTCAATAAATAACTTACAATATTCATAAAAGCTGAAAAATCAAATAAATCTAGCAATAAATAACTTACAATACTTGTAAAAGCTGAAAAATTCAAATAAATAAATAAATAATAATAAATAAATAAATAACAATACTTATAAAAGCGTAAAAATTCAAATAAATAAATAACCTACAATACTTATGAAAGCTGAAAAATTCAAATAAATCAATCAATAAATAATTTACAATGATTGTAAAGCTGAAAAATTCAAATAAATAAATAATACTTTACAATACTTATACAAGATGAAAAATTCAAATAAATACATAAATAGATAAAAAAAAATAACATACAATACTTAAAAAGATGAGAAATTCAAATAGATAAAAAATAACTTACAATACTTATAAAAGATGAAAAATTCAAATAAATCAATCAATAAATAACTTACAATATTTATAAAAGCTGAAAAAAATGAAATAAATCAATCAATAAATAACTTACAATACTTATAAAAGCTGAAAAATTCAAATAAATAAATAAATAAATAACTTACAATACTTATAAAAGCTGAAAAATTCAAATAAATAAATAAATAAATAACTTACAATACTTATAAAAGCGGAAAAATTCAAATAAATAAATAACTTACGATACTTATAAAAGCTGAAAAATTCAAATAAATCAATCAATAAATAACTTACAATGATTGCAAAAGCTGAAAAATTCAAATAAATAGATAAATAAATAACTTACAATAGTTATAAAAACTGAAAATTTCAAATAAATAAATAAATAACTTACAATACTTATACAAGATGAAAAATTCAAATAAATAAATAAATAATAATAAATAACTTACAAAACTTACAAAAATGAGCTTGAGTCACTGATAACACACACACACACACACACACACACATATATATATATATATATATATATATATATATATATATATATATATATATATATATATATCATACTTACATGGTGGTCTCTCTCGACCAGTGCATCGATAACACTCGAATAGTAGTTCTTGTGGCTTCTTGTTCCTACAGGACCTATGAACAGGATCCTATAGGCGTCGCATCCTTGGAACTCAAATGTCCCGAATAGCAGGTAGGCCTATAGCCAGGACCACGTGCTTCATTTTTGTTGATGTCTGAGGATAGAAGGAGAAACGGTATCAATATCTGAGGCAGGTTCTGGAAATAGGCCTAATGAATTTATTCCTGCAATAAACAGAGGGAGAAACAGCATCAATATCAGAGGTATGTTCTGTAAATAGGCCTATAATGAATTTATTCCTACAATAAACTGCAAGAAGAAAACGGAATTAGTAGGACTAATGCATCTACTCTGAATTAAACTGAAACTGGTCACAAAGTATGTCTAGCCTTCATACAAAAAATCAATATTTTAGGCAAGACTCTAGAAATAGACCTACTGAGTCTATTATTTCCTACGGTAAAGTGAAACTGTAGTTGAAAGA
>NC_087209.1:4035099-4036272 GCF_015104395.2 Macrobrachium nipponense | reverse complement strand
TTCAACAACATGTTACGTACTTAATAGAATTTCAAAATACATCCGTATTATAGTAATCTCTTACACTACAGTACGCCTTTATTGATGGTACGTCGCTGCAGTGCTTTCTATGTTGTATCTTCAATCGTTTTCTGGTTGTCTCCCCTCCTTGCTGTCCAACTTCTTCAACCCTTTTTTCCCCCAGTTTGAATCATTGACCTTTCTAAAAAAAAAAAACAATCCTTTTGACGCTGCTCAAAAGGCCTTGAAATTTGTTGCCGACTTCGGCCGTTTTACCGTCTTATGGTAAAAAGAAGTATAATAAGTCTTTATCATTCTTTGTGTCCTAACGGTGTCCCAACCTCTTTTAACCTTTGTAGTTTTAACAACGGATTGGAATCCAGCCAGAAATGTTGGCCAGTATATCTTCTCTGTCTTTTTTATGTAAGTATAGTTAAACTCTGAAAAACCCTCCTCTTGCCAAGCTTTTCTGGATTATTTACCTTACACAGTATAGAGGAGTAAAATGTGTTTTCACAGCCCCCAAATGGGCAAACGTTTGGGCAATATGTTGCTGAAAGATGGAAAAACTTTTGTAAACTAGAAAAGAGAGCGAGAATATTAGATTAAAAAAAAAATTTCTCTCTCTCTCTCTCTCTCTCTCTCTCTCTCTCTCTCTCTCTCACTAACGGTCACCCGTCCATTTGTGATTAGCCAACAGGCGAGTACTTAATAACCCATTTACGAAATATTGCGAAATCAGTGCAAGAATAAACGCGTACGTTGTAATTTAATCGTGAAATTTGATACAGACTGAAATTAATATCAGATTAATCGGATGCTGTAGAAAAAGGTAATTTTACTTTTTGAGCACAAGTTGTAATATGACCTGATTTTTTGAAGTCTTGGTATTGCATTTCTGGTTGATGTGTTGAATGATGTAATCTAGCAGACTTCTTCACTGAGAGAAGCTGATATTCTAACAGGAAAATACTACTGTACCCATCTAATGAATGTGATAATGTAAGGAAAAGATACTGCAATATTCATCTCACGAAGTCTGTGTAATATGTGGGAAAAATCCCGCAGTATTTATCTCATGAAGTCAGTGTGTGAAAAGTACTACAGTACTAACTTCATGAAGTCAGTGAAATATATGGAAAAATTACTGTAGTAGATTTTTATCAATGTTTC
>NC_087209.1:4012599-4030099 GCF_015104395.2 Macrobrachium nipponense | reverse complement strand
CCACATAGCAAGTGAATGCCCGGCACTTGCACAGAACCAGTACAAAAAGAGGCATGATTCAGTAGCAAAAGCCCTCCACTGGAGCCTGTGCAAGAAACATCAGCTTACCTTGCAGTAATAAGTGGATACGAGCACCAACCTGAAGGAGTGATAGAAAACGATCAAGCAAAGATCCTCTGGGACTATGGTATCAGAACGGATAGGGTGATACGTGCAAACAGACCAGACGTGACGTTGATTGACAAGGTCAAGAAGAAAGTATCACTCATTGATGTCGCAATACCATGGGACACCAGAGTTGAAGAGAAAGAGAGGGAAAAAATTGGATAAGTATCAAGATCTGAAAATAGAAATAAGAAGGATATGGGATATGCCAGTGGAAATCGTACCCATAATCATAGGAGCACTAGGCACGATCCAAGATCCCTGAAAAGGAATCTAGAAAAAAACTAGAGGCTGAAGTAGCTCCGGGCCTCATGCAGAAGAGTGTGATCCTAGAAACGGCACACATAGTAAAGTAAAGGAGTGATGGGACTCCTAACGGAGGCAGGATGCAATCCCGGAACCCCACACTATAAATACCACCCAGTCGAATTGGAGGACTGTGATAATAATAATAATATGATAAAAGCCATAAACACATGGGCAGTGCCAGTAATCAGATATAGCGCAGGATTAGTGGAATGGACGAAAGCAGAACTCCGCAGCATAGATCAGAAAACCAGGAAACATATGACAATACACAAAGCACTACACCCAAGAGCAAATACGGACAGACTATACATAACACGAAAGGAAGGAGGGATAGGACTATTAAGTATAGAGGACTGCGTCAACATCGAGAACAGAGCACTGGGGCAATATCTGAAAACCAGTGAAGACGAGTGGCTAAAGAGTGCATGGGAAGAAGGACTAATAAAGTAGACGAAGACCCAGAAAAATATACAGAGACAGGAGAATGACAGGGACAGAAACAGAGGGACTGCAACAAACCAATGCACGGACAATACATGAGACAGACTAAAGAACTGGCCAGCGATGACACGTGGCAATGGCTACTGAGGGGAGAGCTAAAGAAGGAAACTGAAGGAATTATACAGCGGCACAAGATCAGGCCCTAAAAACCAGATATGTTCAAAGAACGATAGTCGGAAATAACATCTCTCCCATATGTAGGAAATGCAATAAGAAAAATGAAACCATAAACCACATAGCAAGCGAATGCCCGGCATTCGTACAGAACCAGTACAAAAAAGAGGCATGATTCAGTGGCAAAGCCCTCCACTGGAGCCTGTGCAAGAAACATCAGCTACCATGCAGTAATAAGTGGTACGAGCACCAACCTGAGGGAGTGATAGAAAACGATCAGGCAAAGATCCTCTCGGGACTAGGTATCAGAACGGATAGGGTGATACGTGCAACAGACCAGACGTGACGTTGATTGACAAAGTCAAGAAGAAAGTATCACTCATTGATGTCGCATACCATGGGACACCAGAGTTGAAGAGAAAGAGAGGGGAAAAAATGGATAAGTATCAATATCTGAAAATAGAAATAAGAAGTATATGGGATATGCCAGTGGAAATCGTACCCATAATCATAGGAGCACTAGGCACGATCCCAAGATCCCTGAAAAGTAATCTAGAAAAACAAAACGCTGAAGTAGCTCCAGGACTCATGCAGAAGAGTGTGATCCTAGAAACGGCTCACATATTAAGAAAATGATGGACTCCTAAGGAGGCAGGATGCAACCCGGAACCCCACACTATAAATACCACCCAGTGGAAAAGCAAGGCTATGTCTACGCAGAATCAAGACCGATAATACCGCCACTGTTTTCCCTCTCTTTCTGGCAAAAGTCTAATGACGTCACAGAAGTCGGATATCCATCGATCACACGGAAAATGGCGTTTGATAACGGTCATTATTCGGCGGTTCCTGTGGATGATATTAGGTAATTCACACTGTTGACTTTCCAAGACCTTAATTCAGATCATACTTATCTGGAAGAATAACCTTGTTTAACCTTGATTCAGGAAAATTTTGAGATGTTTTTTACACTGCTTTTGGAAATTCTATGGATATGGACTACGGTATTTTTTACTTGAAAATTTGAAACATTGATAAAAAATTTTCCATATATTACACTGACTTCATGAGGTACTTTTTCCACACTGACTTCATGAGATAAGTACTTCAGTATTTTTCCATACATTAAACTGACTTCATGAGATAAATACTGCAGGATTTTTCCCACATATTACACAGACTTCGAGAGATGAATGTTGCAGTATTTTTTCATTACATTAGCACATTCATTAGATGGGTACAGTAGTATTTTCCTGTTAGAATTTCAGCTTCTCTCAGTGAAGAAGTTTGCTAGACTACATCATTCAACACATCAACCAGAAATGCAATACCAAGACTTCAAACAAACCAGGTCATATTACAACTTGTGCTCAAAAAGTAAAATTACCTTTTTCTACAGCATCCGATTAATCTGACATTATATTCAGTCTGCATCAAATTTAACGATTAAATTACAACTTACGCATTTACTGTTGCACTGATTTCGCAATATTTCGTAAATAGGTTATTAAGTACTCACCTGTTGGCTAATGAGAGAGAGAGAGAGAGAGAGAGAGAGAGAGAGAGAGAGGGAGAGAGAGCTTTTATTTTTAATCCAATATTATCGCTCTCTTTTCCAGTTTACAAAAGTTTTTCCATCTATCAGCAACATATTGCCCAAACGTTTGCCCATTTGGAGGCTGTGGAAACACATTTTACTCTTTTATACTGTGTAAGGTTAATAATCCAGAAAAGCTTGGCCAGAGGAGGGTTTTTCAGAGTTCAACTATACTTACATAAAAAAAAAACAGAGAAGATATACTGGCCAACATTTCTGGCCGGATTCCAATATGCTGTTAAAACTACAAAGGTTAAAAGAGGTTGGGACACCGTTAGGACACAAAGAATGATAAAGACTTATTATTCTTCTTACCATAAAACGGCAAAACGGCCGAAGTCGGCCACCGAAACAAATTTCAAGGCTTTTGTGGAGCTGCGTCAAAAGGAGTGGGTTTTTTTTGGGAAAAATGAAAAAAAAGGTCAATGATTCAAACTGAAAAAAAAAGGTTGAAGAAAGTTGGGACAGCAGGAGGGGGTAGACACCAGAAAAACGATTGAAGATACAACATAGAAAGCACAACAGCAAAGAACCATCAGCAGAAGGCGTACTGTATGCAGTGACAACCCTGGCGGTTGGGATGAAAGGAATGCAAAGCAAATACACATTCGAAAGTAAGAAAGAGATGTCACTTACTAATTCATATATTAAATATTGTAAAACTTATTTACAAAACATTCGAGGAATGAGGTTGCTAACCCCATAACCTTGCGCTTAAAGGATTACCACGGGATTATACAAATGTAATAACAACAAACTAAGTAATGCAATGAAAAGACTCATCAGATTAATAACAATTTCTACTGAAAACTAAGAAATAATAATGTCCTAACGAATTAATTACCTTGCAAATGGACACCATTTGATTCACAACTTCACAATTACACAAGCAATGAACGTTCTGAAATAATCGATATTATAACTTTGGCTGCTGATATTGGTAAAGCATTAAATAGAGAAAAAGAAAGAAAAACAAAAATACAGATTCCAATTACGAGTTCCCTTACTTTTTGGACAGAAATAGACCAGTGTGGGATATTTACTATGGCCGAGGATTTTTCTTGTTCTATACTTTTTTCCCCGCAAAACTACGATACTTCCTCACTATAAACATTTAAGTAAACATTGCGACCAAATTGTAACAAAAAGATTATCACGAAAATTCAACATTAAAACATAAATAAAAACGAAAATGTTTGTAATATATTAATATTTAGGTCATAGTAAGAAAATTGTACCCTTACCCAAATAAAATCGTGGATAAACCACACATTACATTTTATTCTGTATTAATACTTAACTTTCTAAACTATTCCCTACTATGGTTAGCTAGCTAAATGTTCTCAGTCTTCTTCCCACCCATATACCTTTCAGCTAATATATACATATATATATATATATATATATATATATATATATATATATATATATATATATATATATATATATATATATATATATATATATATATATATATATATATATATATATATATATATATATATATATATATACATATATATATATATATATATATATATATATATATATATATATATATATATATATATTATATAATATATATATATATATATATACACACATATATATATATATATATATATATATATATATATATATATATATATATATATATATATATATATATATATATATATATTTATTATATATATGTTAGGAACAATCGTTTGCCGATTGTTCCCTTGGTGGATTGTTGCCTCCTTTGTTTTTGTTTTTTTAATTGCTGGCGAGTTTGACGTCTGTAGGATGGCATCAAAACTTCGTCAATCAGGTTCTGGAGGGCAGAACGACCAGTCAGGTTCAGAGCGGCAGAGAGGCAGAGTCTTGGCAGCAGCGGAGAGTATCTGAGGACGATTTTGGTGGTTGTATCAACCCTGTCTTGATCGTCCAGTGTCGAGGGGAGGACCTCCATACTGTATCTGAGGACGAGATGGTTGTTGTATCAACTCTGTCTTGATCGTCCAGCATTCGAGGAAGAGGTCCATATTGTTTCCAAGAATGAGGTGGTTGTTGTATCGACTCTGTCTTGATCATCCTCATTGCTTGAGGAAGTGTTCCTGTTTTGCTCTGTGTATCATTATGCCGCTTCAGTGTTAATTTTAATTATGTATTATGCTGCCTATTTCTATTGATTATGTTTACAGATTCTGTGATTTTTCATGGCTTTGTTATTGCAGGGTGGATTTTATTGATTCTTCGACTGGTTTTACATAGTATTATTGTTAGTTGATAATTTTTTTGTGTTTTTGTTTTCCAACCCAGAACCTTTGACCTCACTGTATATTGATGTATTTAACTCTTTGTAAATAAATTAATTTTAAGGTAACTCTTTGGTTTTGTTATGCCCCTCCCTCCTTTGTTTGTCACCTGTCGTCAGTCATTACAGCCCAATTGCTTATTATTTTTAAGAATCTGTCGATCTCAAGAGTCGAGATCGTAATATTGGCGACCTTGCCAGGATTGGTTCTGTTTTGGCTGACGGGGGTGTGGCAGTATCGGGGGAGAGTATTTTGTTTGTAAAAACCTTGGTGGATTGTTGCCTCCTTTTGTTTTTGTTTTTAATTGCTGGCGAGGTGACGTCTGTTGGATGGCGTCAAACTTCGTCAGTCAGGTTCTGGAGGGCAGAACGACCAGTCAGGTTCAGAGCGGCAGAGAGGCAGAGTCTTAGCAGCAGAGCAGCAGAGAGTATCTGAGGACAAGTTGGTGGTTGTATCAACCCTGTCTTGATCGTCCAGTGGTCTAGGAGGACCTCCATACAATATCTGAGGACGAGATGGTTGTTGTATCAACTCTGTCTTGATCGTCCAGCATTCGAGAAGGATGTCCATATTGTTTCCAAGGACGAGGTGGTTGTCGTATCGGCTCTGTCTTGATCGTCCGGCATTAGAATGTTGTCCTCATTGTTTGAGGAAGTGTTCCTGTTTTGCTCTGTGTATCATTATGCCACTTTAGTGTTAATTTTAATTATGTATTATGCTGCTTATTTCCACTGATTATGTTTACAGATTGTGTGATTTTTCATGGCTTTGTTATTGCAGGGTGGATTTTATTGATTCTTCGACTGGTTTTACATATTATTATTGTTAGTTGATAATTTTTTTGTGTTTTTGCCACCAAGAACCTTGACTCACTGTATATTATGTATTTAACTCTTTGTAAATAAATTAATTTTAAGGTAACTTTTTGGTTTTGTTATGCCTCTCCCTCCTTTGTCTGTCACCTGTTGTCAGTCATTACAGCCCAATTGCTTATCATTTTTAAGAACCTGTCGATCTCGAGAGTCGAGATCGTAAATAATATATATGTACGTACATTAATATATATATATATATATATATATATATATATATATATATATATATATATATATATATATATATATATATAGAAGACTTGTAAGAGGAAGTACATCTCAGGTGTCCTTAAAATACTTTTATTACAACGTTTCAAACACAAGGTTTCATTTTCAAGCTGTAAAGACATAAAACAATAAAAATTAATATTAAAAGCGCTAAATTACAAATAAAAAAAAGGCATAATACATTATAAAAGACAAGATAAAAAAAATAAAAACTAGTTAGCAGAACCAACCATCAAGAGAGAAAGGGAGGACAGAAGTCAGAAGGAACAAACCAGAAATGACCGGCAACAGCTCACGTTAGGTAAGAGTTGTCGAGGAAGACTGCGTGTTCAATTGAGGAACAAGCTGTTTAATAAACAAGGATTCCAGAATTGTCAGTAGTTTGCCATTCGGTGCCCGTCCCAATATTTCAAAATCTTTGTATTGTATATTCATCTTGCATTTATTAGCGTGTTGTCTGATATTAGAAAATTCTGGATTAGCAAGTTTGTTTACCAGTTTCTATAGCTAACGCCCTAATGGCAATCAATTCTGACCCTCAGTAACCTCTGTGTGGATCCCACGTAGGTCCCCAGATTACATCTAGGGCAATTAAACTTGTACACAACACATGAGGTCATCAAAGGGTCAAGTTTATCCTTGAATTTAAACAAACTACATAAACTGAGTGGGTTTGTTGGGATGATATTAAATCTAATAGCTGGTATATAATCAAATATGAGTTTTCTTGTGCATCGTAGAAATTTTTGTCATGGATTAAAGGTACATTTGCATAAAATGGAAGCTTAGGCACAGTAGGTAAGGAGACTTTTGGGATAAAAACGTTATTAAGAAGTTTTACGAACATACCCGTGAAAAAGTGTAGTGGGAAAATAATTGTTGGTAAAATATTGACGTAAAAAGTTGATTTCTTCGTGAAAAAATTCCCAACTAGATGTCAATGAGAAGGCACGATGAAGTAATGTGGATAAAGAATTTAATTTAAAACCATAAAAACAGTGACTATAAAAATTGAACCTAATCCTGTAAAAGTTCCCTTCCTGTAAACTGAAGTATTAAAATGATCATATTGTCGTAAGACTAAAACATCTAAGAATGGTAGTTTATTATCACTTTCGCACTCCATAGTCAAATTTTATATTTGGGTGTGCCGTATTAATGAAATGAAGAAACCTTTCAGCATCGTACTTGGATTTAAAAAGCGCGAAGGTATCGTCAACTTACCTTTTGTAGAATAGCGGATGGTAACTCAAAGGACAGGTGTCTAAAAAATGCTCCTCCAGGGTAGCACATAAAAATGCCTGCAAATATGGGCCCTAACTGGAGAACCCATAGCCATACCATCGATTTGAGTGTAACAATTATTATTAAAAATGAAGGCAGTGTCCTGCACTGCCAGTTTGCAATAGTTTCTTAAAAATCAGATTTATTAAAATTATAAAAAAGGGAGTCAGTTTCAGGGAAAGAGTTTATTAATAATAATTTCAATAGTCTCATTCACAGGTACATTGGTAAACAGAGACTCAACGTCATAACTGACCATAAAGAGGTCTGAGTCCTGCTAAGTATGGCTTCTTTGAAGTTTAAGGAATTTTTTGATGTTATATTCATTTTCTGTCAGTGGGGAAAGCAATGGGAACAAGGAACTTAGCTAACCTGTAATTCGGGTATCATATGACGCTAGTATAGGTCTGATGGAATGGCCTTCTATGTGTGTTTTAGGAAGTCCATACAATAATGCCATAGGTAGAACCGGTACTATAGAGAGAATGGTACTTTTCTTCAGATATAATATTTTTATCTTTAAGACACTTTAAAAATCTATTGATCCGATCTTCAATTCTAAAAATGGTTGCAAAATCTGGCTTACCTAGGAGTTTTAATTTCGTGTTGTCATTTAGAATGTTTTCAACCAATTGCTCAACCTTTTTATTAACATAATCAAATTTATTTCATTAACACAACACCCTTCCGCCTTTATCTGGGCGAGTGATAACTATGGGTTGTCATTCTTGGCTAGTTTCTTAAGTATGTACAAGTCTTTTCTGGAGAAAAAAGGAGTCCAATGGGTTGTAAGTTTTTGTTAAAGGTATTTTGCGCTAGACCTGTAATTTTGTACGTAATCCTGAAATGTCGAAATTAATGTTTAGATTGATCAACCTGGAAAAAAAAAAAGCGTTTCTAGTGAGCTATAAAACTGGTTGTAACTGGGTTTGTAACAGGGCAAACCGAAATCCAAACCGAAAGACAACAGGAATTCTTCCCTCTTTGTTAGATTATAACTAGAGAAGTTGAACACAGTTTTCTTGTTAGAGTTGAAAATAGGGATATTGATACCAAGTTTAGACAGTTTCCTCTCGTGAAACCAACCGGACATTTGAAACAAAACATTCCATATTTTTATTGAGCAAATATTTAAAAATAAAACAATCGACAAATGACAAATTATGAATAACGGTCTTCTGTAATGTCTCAGCTTGAGTTGTCAGCTTATTAATGCCTCTATTCTTAAGATTAATTTCCATTTGTAATAGTTTATTAGTTGCTTCTTCATAAAAGTGTGTTTGATACAGTGATGACTTATACAATTTAAATTTTACAAAATTAGGTACAATCTGGTTGAGGCTACAATACTGTAAGAATTCAAGATCACATTCAGCCTTCCTCAGTTTCTTAAGGGTCTTTTCCAAAGATCGGCAGGAATTCTTGAAGGCAGCTCCATATTTGCTGTAAATGAAGGCGTGGATATTTTGATATCCTCGTAGGCGAATCCTTGTAATAAAAAGAAGAACAAACAAAAATCGTGAATACATCGTCGTAAAGGTCTGGACAGCATCCGGAGAGCGATTCCAACATATGGCGTTCCGAAGTATGGCGGTTACTAGTAACTCGAAAAATAGAAAGACTTTGTAGGAGGAAGTACATCTCAGGTGTCCTTAAAATACTTTTATTACAACGTTTCAAAAACACAAAGGTTTCATTTTCAAGCTGTAAAGACATAAAACAATAAAATTAATATTAAAGCGCTAAATTACAAATAAAAGGCATAATACATTATAAAAGACAAGATAAAAAAAAAAAATAAATAAAAAAACTAGTTTAGCAGAACCCACCATCAAGAGAGAAAGGAGGGGGACAGAAGTCAGAAGGAACAAACCAGAAATGACCGGCAACAGCTCACGTTAGGTAAAGAGTTGTCGAGGAAGACTGCGTGTTCAATTGAGGAACAAGCTGTTTAATAAACAAGGATTCCAGAATTGTCAGTAGTTTGCCATTCGGTGCCCGTCCCAATATTTCAAAATCTTTGTATTGTATATTCAGCTTGCATTTATTAGCGTGTTGTCTGATATTAGAAAATTCTGGATTAGCAAGTTTGTTACCAGTTCTATAGCTAACGCCCTAATGGCAATCAATTCTGACCCTCAGTAACCTCTGTGTGGTCCCACGTAGGTCCCAGATTACATCTAGGGCAATTAAACTTGTACACAACACATGAGGTCTTGAATTCTTACAGTATTGTAGCCTCAACCAGATTGTACCTAATTTTGTAAAATTTAAATTGTATAAGTCATCACTGTATCAAACACACTTTTATGAAGAAGCAACTAAAAAACTATTACAAATGGAAATTAATCTTAAGAATAGAGGCATTAATAAGCTGACAACTCAAGCTGAGACATTACAGAAGACCGTTATTCATAATTTGTCATTTGTCGATTGTTTTATTTTTAAATATTTGCTCAATAAAAATATGGAATGTTTTGTTTCAAAGTCCGGTGGTTCACGAGAGGAAACTGTCTAAACTTGGTATCAATATCCCTATTTTCAACTCTAACAAGAAAAACTGTGTTCAAACTTCTCTAGTTATAATCTAACAAAGAGGGAAGAATTCCTGTTGTCTTTCGGTTTGGATTTCGGTTTGCCCTGTTACAAACCCAGTTACAACCAGTTTTATAGCTCACTAGAAACGCTTTTTTCCAGGTTGATCAATCTAAACATTAATTTCGACATTTCAGGATTACGTACAAAATTACAGGTTCTAGCGCAAAATACCTTTAACAAACTTACAACCCATTGGACTCCTTTTTTCTCCAGAAAAGACTTGTACATACTTAAGAAACTAGCCAAGAATGACACCATAGTTATCACTCGCCCCGATAAAGGCAAGGGTGTTGTGTTAATGATAAATTTGATTATGTTAATAAGGTTGAAAGCATTCTAAATGACAACACGAAATTCAAACTCCTAGGTAAGCCAGACTTTGCAACCATTTTTAGAATTGAAGATCGGATCAATAGATTTTTAAAGTGTCTTAAAGATAAAAATATTATATCTGAAGAAAAGTACCATTCTCTCTATAGTACCGGTTCTACCTATGGCATTATGTATGGACTTCCTAAAACACACATAGAAGGCCTTCCCATCAGACCTATACTAGCGTCATATGATACCCCGAATTACAGGTTAGCTAAGTTCCTTGTTCCCTTGCTTTCCCCACTGACAGAAAATGAATATAACATCAAAAATTCCTTAAACTTCAAAGAAGCCATACTTAGCCAGGACTCAGACCTCTTTATGGTCAGTTATGACGTTGAGTCTCTGTTTACCAATGTACCTGTGAATGAGACTATTGAAATTATTATTAATAAACTTTCCTTTTCCTGAAAACTGACTCCCTTTTTTATAATTTTAATAAATCTGATTTTAAGAAACTATTGCAACTGGCAGTGCAGGACACTGCCTTCATTTTTAATAATAATTGTTACACTCAAATCGATGGTATGGCTATGGGTTCTCCATTAGGGCCCATATTTGCAGGCATTTTTATGTGCTCCCTGGAGGAGCATTTTTTAGACACCTGTCCTTTGAGTTACCATCCGCTATTCTACAAAAGGTACGTGACGATACCTTCGCGCTTTTTAAATCCAAGTACGATGCTGAAAGGTTTCTTCATTTCATTAATACGGCACACCCAAATATAAAATTTACTATGGAGTGCGAAAGTGATAATAAACTACCATTCTTAGATGTTTTAGTCTTACGACAATATGATCATTTTAATACTTCAGTTTACAGGAAGGGAACTTTTACAGGATTAGGTTCAAATTTTTATAGTCACTGTTTTTATGGTTTTAAATTGAATTCTTTATCCACATTACTTCATCGTGCCTTCTCATTGACATCTAGTTGGGAATTTTTTCACGAAGAAATCAACTTTTTACGTCAATATTTTACCAAAATATTTTCCCACTACACTTTTTTTTCACGGGTATGTTCGTAAACTTCTTAATAACGTTTTTATCCCAAAGGTCTCCTTACCTACTGTGCCTAAGCTTCCATTTTATGCAAATGTACCTTTAATCCATGACAAAAATTTCTACGATGCACTAAGAAAACTCATATTTGATTATATACCAGCTATTAGATTTAATATCATCCCAACAAACCCACTCAGTTTGTAGGTAGTTTGTTTAAATTCAAGGATAAACTTGACCCTTTGATGACCTCATGTGTTGTGTACAAGTTTAATTGCCCTAGATGTAATCTGGGGACCTACGTGGGATCACACAGAGGTTACTGAGGGTCAGAATTGATTGCCATAAGGGCGTTAGCTATAGAACTGGTAACAAACTTGCTAATCCAGAATTTTCTAATATCAGACAACACGCTAATAAATGCAAGATGAATATACAATACAAAGATTTTGAAATATTGGGACGGGCACCGAATGGCAAACTACTGACAATTCTGGAATCCTTGTTTATTAAACAGCTTGTTCCTCAATTGAACACGCAGTCTTCCTCGACAACTCTTTACCTAACGTGAGCTGTTGCCGGTCATTTCTGGTTTGTTCCTTCTGACTTCTGTCCTCCCTTTCTCTCTTGATGGTTGGTTCTGCTAACTAGTTTTATTTTATTTTTTTTTTATCTTGTCTTTTATAATGTATTATGCCTTTTATTTGTAATTTAGCGCTTTAATATTAATTTTATTGTTTTATGTCTTTACAGCTTGAAAATGAAACCTTTGTGTTTTGAAACGTTGTAATAAAAGTATTTTAAGGACCACCTGAGATGTACTTCCTCCTACAAGTCTTCTATTTTTCGAGTTACTAGTAACCGCCATACTTCGGAACACTATATATATATATATCTATATATATATATATATATATATATATATATATATATATATATATATATATATATATATATATATCCATGTTGAAGAGGTAAGGCATGTCTTTCACAAGTATCGTTTATTACACCAACGTTTCACATCACATGATGCATCCTCAAGGCTGAAAATTATATATTATGAATACTAAAACATCACTCACTCCATATAAAAAAAATCTAAAAACAGCACAACAAATATTTGACATTCACAAATAGAAATTAAAACGAGAACTCGAAAGGAACACCTACCAAGGTAAGAGTTAAAAAGTGACTAAAAAGGCTGAGAGAAAATAAACATAAGAAAGATGACTAAAACGAACGTGGAGAGTAAACAAACAGGCAGTTATGCTAAAAACAGTTGTGTGGACGACGATTGGGTGTTTAGTGTTGGCACATTGGTTTTTATAAGAAGTGACTCCAACACCATCAACTCTCTATCATTTCTCGATGTACGTGTCACTAGGGAAGATGCTGAGTTTCAAACCAGCATTCATCGGAAAAATACTTTTCTTACAGGGTTGGGCACCAATTTTTATAGTTGATGCAATTTAAATTTCAAGTTGAATTCTCTCTCTACCCTCCTCCACAGGGCATACTCTCTTACTTCCAGCTGGTCAGCTTTTCATAAAGAAGTGGAGTTCTTGGCAAATTTTTTCCGCAATAATTGTTTTCCATAGAGTCCTTAATAAGCTCCTAACCACTAAAATGAAACCGCTATTCCCAATTATACCACTCCAAAATTATGTATTTATGCTAAGTTCCCTTTCCTTCACGATAAAAGCTTTAAAAAGGAATTCATGAATTTAATTCATAATGAATTGCCAGCAGTTAATTTGAAGTTGATCCCACGAAATCCGCTAAATAGACTGAGCCCTTCCTTGACATCCAACATTGTTTATAAATATACCTGTCCCAGATGTAGTCTGGGAACTTACGTGGATTTAGAGGAATTATCTAATATTCGGAATCACTCTCAGAGGTGTGGTGCCCGCTTGGACATCGATGATTTTAAGATTACTGGATCAGCAAGTAGAGACGACGAGTTGATGGTGTTGGAGTCACTTCTTATAAAAACCAATGTACCAACACTAAACACCCAATCGTCGTCCACACAACTGTTTTTAGCATAACTACCTGTTTGTTTACTCTCCACGTTCATTTTAGTCATCTTTCTTATGTTTATTTTCTCTCAGCCTTTTTAGTCACTTTTTAACTCTTACCTTGGTAGGTGTTCCTTTCGAGTTCTCGTTTTAATTTCTATTTGTAAATGTCAAACATATTTGTTGGCTTCTTTTTTTAGAATTTTTATATGAGTGAGCGATGTTTTAGTATCAATATATTAATTTTCAGCCTTGAGGATGCATCATGTGATGTGAAACGTTGGTGTAATAAACGATACTTGTGAAAGACATGCGTTTACCTCTTCAACCTGGATGTTGGTCGGGTCTGCTACCCCTATGATTCTTCTAACTAGTATATATATATATATATTATATATCTATATATATATATATATATATATATATATATATATATATATATATATATACATATATATATATATATATATATATATATATATATATATATATATATATATATATATATATATATATATATATATATATATCGAACTACAAATGTCCTTTAATATCTAATTCGCTCTACCTCGGAATTAATATATATTTTCATGTATGTTTAACCGAGGGGAATTTATTAAGCGATAATAGAATTGGCGATCGACAGACGCGAACCATCGACCTCTCAATTCCAGGACTGGCAGTGAAGCCCCAAACAACCCCGCCACCGCGGTGGAATTGAGAGGTCGATGGTTCGCGTCTGTCGATCGCCAATTCTATTATCGCTTAATAAATTCCCCCAATCTCGGTTAAACATATATGAAAATATATTAATTCCGAGGTAGAGCGAATTAGCTATTAAAGGACATTTGTAGTTCAATATATGTATATGAATCACGGTAATGTGATAGACTTATATATAAGTCATATCACATTACCGTGATTCATATACATATATCGAGCTACAATGTCCTTTAATATCTAATTCGCTCTACCTCGAATTAATATATTTTCATATATGCTTAACCGAAGGGGAATTTTTTTCTCGATAATATATATATATATATATATATATATATATATATATATATATATCCTATATATATACATAAAAAACACGAAAATGTTGCAAAATGACTAATTACAACATTGTAAAACTTTGGTGCACAGAGGGCAGAATATAATGGAAACGAAACAAAAGACAACTGAAAAAATGGGCGAGGTATTGAGTAAACAATGATTCTGTGAATAAGTGCTTAAACAACACCTACCTCTTTCCGATATCGACAAACTCCTCTTTGGAAATATCGCGATTGATGTTCCTGATATCAGCGTCCGATGTCAGCTACCTTTATCTTAAAAGGTCAAGGTCGAGGCCACCAAGTCACTGACCTTGGTGTCACAAAGGAGTTCACTAAAGTTACATGCATATTTCACCCGAAGTCCAACTCTTATAATTAAAAAAAAACGTTCACTGGGTAACTTTGTTAATTGCCAACTGTCCTCATTGACCGGAGTCTCTTCTAGGACTGGCTTAGGTGTTAGCATTCACTTACTAGTAAAACTACGAGAATTAGTGTAAGCCCTTGACAAGCCATCGGTTACTAAGGCATGTAACTTAAGTAACAAAAATTACGCCCAGGAAATTTGGCCTTAATATTTTTCTACGGCTTCCCGAACCTTGGCAGATAATTCCAAGCTTTAGCGTCGGTGAATGTCATCCACTACTCGAATACCAAAACTGCAAATCATGTGCACTAACTAATGACAATGGATGTATTAAATTTGGGCCATAAGGCCCGTTGCTGTAACCGAGAATTCCGTTTCCCTTTCAGCTAATGTAAATGTGCACAAATGGATAACTAAGGCTATTAACTTTCAAGACTACAACAGACATTTCATGTTCAGGCTAAGTATTTTTGGTTATTATTTGACCGCAATTAACCTTATAAAGAATTTAACCTGACGATTTTATACTCAAGATAAATTTACGGAAACCAACTCCCCATCTGCTTCCCTCAAGTTCTGAGCGCAAACATGACTCTTTTCTGACACATGGCAAAGTGGGCCTATCGTACTAAGGCCGACTAAAACAGACTCGTAAGGGGATATGTGCCTAAACTGGGAGGGTTAATTTGCAGAGTTTTTATTTAGCGTATCCCAAACCCTTTCAACTATACCAAATGAAAACTCACAAGAATCTTATGCAAAACAGCTTTTCCCGATCAGTTTTATAGTTTGTTTGTCTGGTGTTTTTACGTTGTATGGAACCAGTGGTTATCCAGCAACGGGACCAACGGCTTGACGTGACTTCCGAACCACGTCGAGAGTGAACGTGTATCACCAGAGATACAGTGGAATGCCCTAGAAACGAACTCGCGGCCACCGAAATGGCAGGAAAAGACCATACCAATCACGCCACTGAGGCTCTTCGATCAGTTTTATAAATGATTCTAATCTGACTGACAAGCGATGTCCCCTTAAAACGCAAGAAAAACAACGTTCATTACCACAAGAACTTAGACTAGTTTCGTTCAAGCGCCAATTTCGTTTCACCGACTTTCGTTCGCTTCAATGACTTTCTACCCTTTTACAGTGAAAGGGCTCGTAAGTTTCTTTTTTCCCAAGCTCACTATGGTGAGCTAGCTGGTGTTTACACGAGATGGTGGTTGAGCAGATAATGATAATATTAGCACTTGGTTCCGCCGAAAAATAAAATTGATAGTTTTGCCATATTCGTTGTTAACCAGCTTTATTACCTTCTATGTTTTCCAGAGATTTTCACTTTACAGGTTTTCACGTTTTATGAAATTTTAAAGCAAAAATCAACCCTAATAGTGAAAACTAAAACGTAGAATGAAAATTTTTCAAAGATTGAAAAAGGATAAAAATAATAGAAGTCTTGTAATAGGTTTAGGCAGACTTTCACGATATATCAGCGGACTTCTATTGTTGGTTACTATGAGATTCAGGGTCTCTGTAACACGGTTTTTTGGACTTTGCTCCTTATCAAAGCATCGGATGTAGCTGAAAGTTGACATATGTATATTTTACAACCACACACAAATTTTGTCCGCATTATCAATAACCTAAACCCGATAGTTTTAATTTTTATAGAGTAAAAATGATCTAGCCGACGCCATGGCCAATGATTACGAGCCAAGAGTCGAAAAACATTCATTACGTAAGCAAGGTAAACAAACACCTTTTGACTAAATGTTGCCCCGCCCATCCACCAGACAGAAATTCCATCGGCTCTGAAACCCAAAGACTTTATGAATTGCGGAACGATAAACAGCTGTGGGGGGGGTCTGGAGTTCAGTGCTAGCGTAGTAATACTACTGTAGCAGTAGTTGCCGCAACAGTTTATAGTCAGTAATAATACATGAATTAAACGTTTAGGCCAACTGCTGGGATCCTTGAGGATCATTTGCACTTCTTACAACTACTCGAGAAATTAGTTTTTATAGCCAGAAGTTAAATTTTCTAATCCAACAATGCCCATGGTAGCCTTCAGTGTTATCCTGAATTATAACGAGGCGAAAGTGGGTGGAGCCTCATGAAGTCATCATTCTGACGATAATTATTTGTGAAGGTTTAAAGCCAATATACGGTACCGGCTATTTTTTTTTTTTTCAGTAAATAGGTAGATAGCCAATAAATAAAAATTGCTTGACATTGGATATAGCAGTTATCAAATCAAGCTTGTCTACTATGTTTTTGATAATTACCAACTATTCCCTACATCTTGTCAATCTGATTGTGACCTGTAAAGTAGACTGTAATTTCTTTGGAAACTTATTTTGGGAGTTAGACTAATAATCGAATTGTTTTTGTATTTATTAACATATTTTGTTGGTTTGTTCATTATGACAATTATCAGTGGAGAGGTTCCAGAGTTCATAAAGCTGTACTGCTTTGCTTGTATTTAAATTTGTATGTCATTGTTGCCAGAGGTTTAGCCTTCGTTACGTATAGCCAATCATCCATCGAGAAAGAGGGAAGAAATGCTGTCATAAGTTACGTAACGAGTGCGTTCGAAACTTTTTCTCTGAGTAAGTTGGCCCGTCTTCAAAAAAGGTCACTTTTACATTATAGTTACCAAATTTATTCAACCTACGTAGTGCAGAATACACTCAAAATTTATGTGTTGATA
>NC_087209.1:4005099-4010099 GCF_015104395.2 Macrobrachium nipponense | reverse complement strand
ATTATCTATATATATATATATATATATATATGTATATATATATATTATATATATATATATATATATATATATATATATATATATCTATAGATATATATTTCCTTGCGCTTTTGTCGGCATTGCTGCCTCACTGCTGGGGTGTCACCACAGGGCACAGATCATCGCAGAAGGGTTTTGTTTAGCCAGCAATGAGCGCCTTCCCTCTGCTCACTGGCGCTGCTCACCAAAGTAAGAAGGTAGTTCTTGGTTTCTTGCATCGCTCCAACTCTGAATTTATATATATTCAGAATTTCTGAATAGATATATATTCAGAATTTAGAATTTCCTGAAAGAGAAGGTAGTTCGTGGTACTTGATATCATCCAACTCTGAATTTATATATATTTCATAATTCTGAGATAATATATTCAGAATTTTAGAATTTCTTGAAAGAGGGGTTCCACATTTCATTTGTACGCTTTTTGGTGGATCACAAAATATATTTGTTCATTCTCGCTTTCAACAACAGCTGGCAGGTGGACTCTCTTCTATAGCTTGTTTGTACCTCTTGTTCACATTGAAGGGTCCCTTGTATGAACCAGACAGTTGGTTTCCTCCAGAAGGTTTTGGTTTTATTCCTTGTTGTGTCTGATGGGAAGTCCGTTGTCGAAGTAGAAGACGCTTGAAGGTTATGGTTGGTTTGAGAATCTGACGGAAGCTTCGACTTGCCTCTTCTGGATTCCGAAGTCTTCCTCCTTCCTTGGAGACAGACGGAGACAGTGCGTTTGTTTGTTCAGCCTCCTCCCTGTGTGTCTTGAAGGGCGCTTTCCCGTTGGGATTCTTGATGATATGGGAAGCCTTTCATCTCGGGGCCAGATCATTGCAGGGCGGTTTTGTTCAACCAGCAGAGAGCGCTTTCCCTCCTCTTATCGGCGCTGCTCACCAAACTAGCAAGGTTTCCAGGTATGTCTCCTCCGGTCCGGGAGGTCTCGCGTCGCTCCAACGCTGAAGATTGTAGACAAACACTTTTTAGAGTTTCTCGAAACAGATGTCCATCTGTGGTGTGTCTTTCCGGAGGATCCCTCAAATAAACAATGACAATTTGATCTTGCACAACATTGTTTTATGGATGATCTTCTAATAGCTTCATCTTCTTTTGTCTCTTGGGAAATCTGATTTCTTTATCAATCTATAGTCCTGCTATCCTTCCGTTAGACTTCTCTGGGGTCTTTCCTGATTTCCTCCAGCTCCTCTCAATCCCGCTTGCTGGTCTCCTTCCTGTATCCAGTCTTCCTTTCTGACCTTTTCTCCTTGAAGGCACTCTCCGGAATTATTGTTTCGTGCGGCTCCCGAGGGCGCTGAGTCTTCAGATATGTTGGTCTTGCAGGCTTCGCCTTCGTCAGGGCTACTGGATATATCTTGAAATAAAGAATGATAAAATAAAACTTCTCGTATACCGTTTACAAAGCGATAAAAAACTTTATGCAACAGTCTACAATTAAGTATATAACCTCTTGTGTACATTTTAAAAAGAATAACTTCTTGTCAACTATTTTTGGCAGTGTCAACACTAGAAATTTTTTTTCATGTTTTTTCTTTTGAGTTTCGATTTGAAAAGCGCGAAAACTGAATATCCTTAATGCGCAAATCGTTTGCAAACACCGCCTTCAATAAAGTCTATGTTTAGTGTATAAATTCATTAAAAAAAAAATTATTATCGAGCAAGACTTTACATTACATTTTTCATTCCTTTAAGGACATGATAACATTATCAGAGCAATATACAGGATAGAAATGTCAACATTTCTGCCCTCGAGATATGCGTATCCCGCAACTTTAGTATCCGTTATTTTTGCCTTTATGATGTTCTTGGATCCTTGTATATTGCACTTAGAATTTTGAGTCTTTCTTTGATTCCATTAGATTAATCTGGGTTTTCGTACATTCTTCATTTCTAATCGATGAACATATCTCTTAGTGTCGACTGAAAATAGTCTCCACTTTTATTGTCAATAATTATCATTTTACGAATCTATAGTAGGATCTTTTGAAAGAAGAGCGTAGAATTTCATGAAAAAAAAAACTTAATATGATCGATTGTCATCTAAATTCCTTTCAGCTTTTTCCAGTTTATGGTGAATGTTCGGTGTTGTTGAGAAAAAAAAAAACAGAACAAAGTAAAAACAGAGTGGTCTCTCGTTATCTCTCCTCTTCTCTTTATCAGTATCTCACCCCCAGGTTTGACAAATGAGCCAGAAATAATTGAAAACAGACTAATTCTCTTTCTCTCTCTCTCTCTCTCTTCTCTCTCTCCTCTCTCTCACACGACTTTCTTTGAGAACTGCGACCAGTTTAAATCATTCTCTCTCTCTCTCTCTCTCTCTCTCTCTCTCTCTCTCTCTCTCTCTCACACACAACTATTCTTGGATATTAACACAATGTTAAACCATTCAACTCTCTCTCTCTCTCTCTCTCTCTCTCTCTCTCTCTCTCTCATTGGGAATTTCGAGGAGATCCTCACCGTTCATATTGCCCTTCATTCGTCCTCTTAGAAAAAAAGACCAATTCTTTTTTCCTTCCATTTCTCATCCATCTTTTTTTCTTTCTTTAAGCCATTCCAGATTAGGGTAATAAATAACTCCTTCGATCTGGCGCTTTCTTAAGGAAAAATAAATGACGCAGTGAACATATAAGATGAAGTGGCTTATTTTTCGGCCGTTCTGTCTTTTTTTTTTTCTTTTTTCTTTTAAATGGTGGGTTGGCGGACAGGCGGTTTAGGCTGTTTTTTTTTTCTTCTTCTTCAGTTCATTATTTAGGGACACGAACAGCTTCTACGTTCTTAAACGGAAATTGTAACATTGTTTTGAAGACTCACTAATATCTTTGGTATTCAAGGATCAGTTTACGATAAAATAGATTTTATTTACAAATTACTGTAACGTAAAATGAGAGAGAGAGAGAGAGAGAGAGAGAGAGAGAGAGAGAGAGCATCCTTGGGCAAATAGGATTTTGCGTAGAAAAAAAAAGGATGAAACAAAAATCGAAGCAAGTCATCGCTCATTTTTATTGCGTTAATTAGTTAAGCATTTTTCCGTTCAGTCTTCAGCTCTTTTTGCCTTTATTTCCTATGACCAGATGGACTTTGAATATTTTGATAAACTGGCGATGAATTAAGAAAAACTGGAGCCGGAAAAAAAAAAAAAAACTTCGGTCTGAACGATACTTTTGACGGGATGTTTTTCGACACTTTTGGTCGAATGACGGAGACGAAATGAAAAGAATTTTTTTTAATGAACTTTTTTTATTATTTTGTTTCCGTAAATACCAGAGTTATAATTATCGACCAAATACTGTTTTTTTGGGAAACTGTTTTGCTTCTTTCTTCACAAAATAACATTCTAGGAAAGCTTGCTGTTGAAATTCTATAATAATAATAATAATAATAATAATAATAATAATAATAATAATAATAATAATAATAATAATAATATAAACACATGGGCAGTGCCAGTAATCAGATATAGCGCAGGAATAGTGTAATGGACGAAGGCAGAACTCCGCAACATAGATCAGAAAACCAGGAAACATATGACAATACACAAAGCACTACACCCAAGAGCAAATACGGACAGACTATAAATAACACGAAACGAAGGAGGGAGAGGACTACTAAGTATAGAGGACTGCGTCAACATCGAGAACAGAGCACTGGGGCAATATCTGAAAACCAGTGAAGACGAGTGGCTAAAGAGTGCATGGGAAGAAGGACTAATAAAAGTAGACGAAGATCCACAAATATACAGAGACAGGAGAAGGACAGACAGAACTGAGGACTGGCACAACAAACCAGTGCACGGACAATACATGAGACAGACGAAAGAACTAGCCACCGATGACACTTGGCAATGGCTACAGAGGGGAGAGCTAAAGAAGGAAACTGAAGGAATTATAACAGCGGCACAAGATCAGGCCCTAAAAACCAAATATGTTCAAAGAACGATAGACGGAAATAACATCTCTCCCATGTGTAGGGAGTGCAATAAGAAAAATGAAACCATAAACCACATAGCAAGCGAATGCCCGGCACTTGCACAGAACCAGTACAAAAAGAGGCATGATTCAGTGGCCAAAGCCCTCCACTGGAGCCTGTGCAAGAAACATCAGCTACCTTGCAGTAATAAGTGGTACGAGCACCAACCTGAGGGAGTGATAGAAAACGATCAGGCAAAGATCCTCTGGGACTATGGTATCAGAACGGATAGGGTGATACGTGCAAATAGACCAGACGTGACGTTGATTGACAAAGTCAAGAAGAAAGTATCACTCATTGATGTCGCAATACCATGGGACACCAGAGTTGAAGAGAAAGAGAGGGAAAAAATGGATAAGTATCAAGATCTGAAAATAGAAATAAGAAGGATATGGGATATGCCAGTGGAAATCGTACCCATAATCATATGAGCACTAGGCACTATCCCAAGATCCCTGAAAAGGAATCTAGAAAAACAAAACGCTGAAGTAGCTCCAGGACTCATGCAGAAGAGTGTGATCCTAGAAACGGCACACATATTAAGAAAAGTGATGGACTCCTAAGGAGGCAGGATGCAACCCGGAACCCACACTATAAATACCACCCAGTCGAAATTGGGGAGGACTGTGATAGAGCAAAAAAAAATCATAATAATAAGAGAGGGAAAAATGGATAAGTATCAAGACCTGAAAATAGAAATAAGAAGTATATGGTATGTCAGTGGAAATTGTACCCATAATCATAGGAACACTAGGCACGATCCAAAGATACCTGAAAAGGAATCTAGAAAAACTAGAGGCTGAAGTAGCTCCAGGACTCATGCAGAAGAGTGTGATTCTAGAAACGGCGCACATAGTAAGAAAAGCGATGGACTCCCAAGGATGCAGGATGCAACCCAGAACCCCACACTATAAATAAATACCACCCAGTCGAATTGGAGGACTATGATTGACCCCCCCAAAAAAAAAATTAATAATAATAATAATATTCTG
>NC_087209.1:3987599-4002599 GCF_015104395.2 Macrobrachium nipponense | reverse complement strand
TAAGTTTTATATCCCATTCCATTCCAAAAGACAAAAGTAAACCGTACCGACTCGCATATATTCTTTATATTGTTATGTCTTCATAAAGATAAACTAACCAACAATAGAAGTCGCTGATATATCTTGATGCTGCCTAAACCTATTGCATGACTTCTGTTACTTTTATCCTATTTCAATCTTTGAGAAATTTTCATTTTATTTGTTTTAGTTTTCACTATTAGGGTTCATTTTTGCTTGAAAATTTTATAAAACGTGAAAACCTGTAAAGTGAAAATCTCTAGAAAACATAGAAGGTAATAAAGCTTGTTAACAACGAATATGGCAAAACTATCAATTTTATTTTTCGGCGGAACCAAGCGCTAATATTATCATTATCTGCTCAACCACCATCTCGTGTAAATACCAGCTAGCTCACCACAGTTAGCTTGGGAAAAAAGAACCTTACGAGCCCTTTCACTGTAAAAGGGTAGAAAGTCATTGAAGCGAACGAAAGTCGGTGAAACGAAATTAACCTCACTGACTTGGCGCTTGAACGAAACTAGTCTTCGTTCTTGTGGTAATGAACGTTGTTTTTCTTGCGTTTTAAGGGGACATCGGTTGTCAGTCAGATTAGAATCATTTATAAAACTGATCGAAGAGCCTCAGTAGCGTGATTGGTATGGTCTTTTCCTGCCATTTCGGTGGCCGCGTGTTCGTTTCTCGGGCATTCCACTATATTTCTGGTGATAGAAGTTCACTCTCGACGTGATTCGGAAGTCACGTCAAGCTGTTGGTCCCGTTGCTGAATAACGACTGGTTCCATACAACGTAAAAACACCAGACAAACAAACTATAAAACTGATCGGGAAAAACGGTTTTGCTTAAGATTCTTGTGAGTTTTCATTTGGTATAGTTTAAAGGGTTTGGGATACGCTAAATAAAAACTCTGCAATTTAACCCTCCTAGTTTAGGCATATATCCCCTTACGATAGGCCCACTTTGCCATGTGTCAGAAAAGAGTCGTGTTTGCCCTCAGAACTTGAGGGAAGCAGATGGGGAGTTGGTTTCCGTAAATTTATCTTAAATATAAAATCTTCAGGTTAAATTCTTTATAAGGTTAATTGCGGTCCAATAATAACCGAAAATACTTAGCCTGAACATGAAATGTCTGTTGTAGTTTTGAAAGTTAATAGCCTTAGTTATCCATTTGTGCACATTTACATTAGCTGAACGGCCTTCTCGGTCACAGCAACGGGCCTTATGGCCCAATAATACATCCATTGCCAGTAGTTAGTGCACATGATTCGCAGTTTTGGTATTCGAGTAGTGGATGAAATTCACAGATGCTAAAGCTTGGAATTATCTGCCAAGGTTCGGGAAGCCGTAGAAAAATATTAAGGCAAAGTTTCCTGTGCGTAATTTTTGTCTCTTAAGTTACATGCCCTAGTAACCGATGGCTTGTCAAGGGCTTACACTAATTCTCGTAGTTTGCTAGTAAGTGAATGCTAACACCTAAGCCAGTCCTAGAAGAGACTCCAGTCAATGAGGACAGTTGGCAATTAACAAAGTTACCCAGTGAACGTTTTTTTAATTATAAGAGTTGGACTTCGGGTGAAATATGCATGTAACTTTAGTGAACTCCTTTGTGACACCAAGGTCAGTGACTTGGTGGCCTGACCTGACCTTTCAAGATAAAGGTAGCTGACATCGGGGGACGCTGATGTCAGGAACATTCAATCGCGATATTTCCAAAGAGGAGTTTGTCGATATCGGAAAGAGGTAGGTGGTGTTTAAGCACTTATTCACCAGAATCATTGTTTAGTCAATACCGCGCCCATTTTTTCAGTTGTCTTTTGTTTTGTTTCCATTATATTCTGCCCACTGTGTACCAAAATTTTACATTGTTTTAATTAGTCATTTTGCAACAGTTTCGTGTTTTTTATGTATGTATATATATATATATATATATATATATATATTATATATATATATATATTATATATATATATATATATATATATATATATATATATGTATATTTATATACATATATATATGAAGAATCATAGGGGTAGCAGACCGACCAACATTCAGGTTGAAGAGGTAAAGGCATGTCTTTCACAAGTATCGTTATTACCAACCGTTTCACATCATATGATGCTTCCTCAAGGCTGGAAATTATATATTATGAATACTAAAACATCACTCTCTTATATAAAAAATCTAAAAAAAGCACAACAAATATTTGACATTTACAAATAGAAATTAAAACGAGAACTCGAAATGAACACCTACCAAGGTAAGAGATAAAAAGTGACTAAAAAGGTTGAGAGAAAATAAACATAAGAAAGATGACTAAAATGAACGTGGAGAGTAAACAAACAGGCAGTTATGCTAAAAACGTTGTGTGGACGACGATGGGTGTTTAGTGTTGGTACATTGGTTTTTATAAGAAGTGACTCCAACACCATCAACTCGTCGTCTCTACTTGCTGATCCAATAATCTTAAAATCATCGATGTCCAAGCGGGCACCACAAATCTGGGAGTGATTCCGAATATTAGATAATTCGGGATTGGACAATCTGCACCCTGTCCTAAAGCTGCTACCTTGATGGGAGCAGAAACGGACCCAGAGAAGCCTCCTCGTACATCCAACGTAAGTTCCCAGACTACATCTGGGACTGGTATATTTATAAACAATGTTTGATGTCAAGGAAGGGCTCAGTCTATTTAGAGGATTTCGTGGGATCAACTTCAAATTAACTGCTGGCAATTCATTATGAATTAAATTCATGAATTCCTTTTTAAAGCTTTGATCGTGAAGGAAAGGGAACTTAGTATAAGTACATAATTTTGGAGTGGTGTATATGGGAATAGGCGGTTTTATTTTAGTGGTTAGGAGCTTATTAAGGACTCTATGGAAAACAATTATTGCGGAAAAAATTTGCCAAGAACTCCACTTCTTTATGAAAAGCTGACCAGCTGGAAGTCAGAGAGTATGCCCTGTGGAGGAGGGTAGAGAGAGAATTCAACTTTAAATTTAAATTGCATGAACTATAAAAATTGGTGCCCAACCCTGTAAAAGTATTTTTCCGATGAATGCTGGTTTGAAACTCAGCATCTTCCCTAGTGACACGTACAGTTGGACACAGGTTTCCCTGGTACACCTTCTTGAGGGACTTCGAAAAATTATATGGTAACAGTGTACTGAGGGGGGATGGGGGAGGACTCTTCCTCTCTTAGCAAGAGTTCCACCAATAAGCTCTGGAATTCTTTCAGTGGGAGGAGTCATTAGGTATGTTTGTAGAAAACCCACACACACACACACACGGAGTAAAAAAAAAAAAAGTAATCTGAGCAGGTTATATCGCTGTAACTAAGATTACTGTCTCATTTTAATATAAGTCTGTTTATTAAGATTCCATTTAACTTTCGTCTAAGGCGTTATCTTACCACCGTGTCTGTTATTATGTATCGGTCATATTCATTACGCAATACTAAAAATGATCAAAATTTAGAGTTACATTGGTATTGAGAGAATCACGAACATCATAGCAGGATATTTTAACCTTATCATGAAAGCCAAGTTTATAGTATCGGTTGCAGTGCGTTTCCTACCAATACAATAATAGGAAGCATTGAACATACCCAAACACTAAGTGAACGAGTTGAAAGGTGTCCGACGCCTTAGCTCCTCTCTCTCTCTCTCTCTCTCTCTCTCTCGCTCTCTCTCTCTCATATAGCTACTTTAAAGTGACATGTCATCTAGAAATACCACTGCGCTAAGTATGCAGTTTTTGATATGTCATTAACACCCTCTAATCTGACTAAACAATATATATATATATATATTTTTTTCGGGGGGGTAGGGGGGAGTGGTATCGGGGTGGGATTGAGTTCTTGTTGTTAAGCCGTCTTACAGGTTTTGGAATTCTAAAATGTAATTCAAACTGACAAGCTTCTTGCTTTTGCTGTACCGATGTCCTCAGCCTGGCTTTGCTACAACTGAAATGGGTGGGGGGGCTAGGGGTAAGGTGGGCCTGTTGCGACCCGATGAGTGACGAAGTACTAGATATGCTCGTGGATAGAGTGTATGGCTAACGAAAAGCTCCACTTGAAATATTTTCTTGTTATCTTTAATGCCTGCGTGTTTTAGTGTTTATTCTAATATTATTATATACTGTAGATTTTCTGAATACAACAACATTTACAAGAAGGAAGGATTGGGTTAAACTCACTCTCTTGTAAATACATATAGAAATGAAAAGGAGAGAGAGAGAGAGAGAGAGAGAGAGAGAAGAGAGAGAGAGAGAGAGAGAGAGGAATCAAAATGAAACTACTAGGGACAGAGAAAATTCCACAACGTGTAATGGAAATTGAAGAAGGACTCCCAAACTTTGTGCAAACTTTTAACCATTCCCATATGGTAAACTTAATTCGTTTGCCAATGATAAACAATTGTTGATGTTCAGAGGTTTCATGTATTCATGGTTAGGTTTGTATTCCCTCTTGAATATACGTAGAGGTTATTCCCTACACGCCCTTCATTACAATAATTATTACATGATATGGATAAACACAATCTACTTGGCTATATTTTCTAATATATTAATTGTGATACATGTTTTAATGTCATACGGACAAGAAATTCCTTTCGCTCTTATCATTCGTGTGAGGAATAAGAGACCAGACGTCTCTACTGTTAACAGCCCCTTCAGTCATTACCTGTCCATTGTGGAAAGAGCTATTTGGAGAATGTAGTTTGATGATATTGTCCTAGGGTTCTCTTTTTTTTTTTAGATAATTTTTTGAGAAACAATCAGGATAGCGAAATTCCCTTTAGATTTGAACTCCTTTAAGATATCAAATTCACCTTTCAATAAATAAATTATAATAATCAATACCTGGAGCTAAACGATATGCATAGGTCTGTTTACGATTTTTTTTACATCATACGACATGGAAGTTCAGCGGAAGCCATGGGGTAATCCAAATATACACATCAATATTTCATTTATTTTAATATTAATAGATCACCTCTTACAATCTGTTAGGCATAGAAGATTCATGGTTTCTGACGATCTGTGGTCGGTTGTGGAAGAGTTTCCCATCGTGTTCCCAGAGGTTCATAAGTTGATCTGGTTCTCATCTCCCTCTAGGCTCCCAACATTTTACCAAATTAGCCTAAATATTCTCAGTGAGGTTCATGTCTGTATCCTTACTTGGCCAGTCAAGCAACTGCAGATCCTCTCGACCTTGAAACCATTCCTGGACTATTCTGGCCGTATGAATGGGTCAGCGGTTCGTGAATGAAATGACAGGAGCAGGGGGAGGAATAATTCCGCTGTTGATGTGAAAGAAGTTAGAAACAATCCCGAAGAATTTCAATGTATTTTTCACCAGTGAACCTCACTCAATCCTGGTGATATCATCCATATAATGTAAGAAGATCAGCCCCATTTACTGTGACGTGCCCATTCCTGGTCACCTCGTAAATTTCCTCTGTAGTATCTGAGGGAAAAAATCTAATTTTTAACAATTTACGCTTTGCTTTTCGTAATAGGGAAAATAATGCTATATCGTTTTGGGAAATAAAATGCTAAGTAACAACCCTTGGAATAAGTTAAGAATGTTTATTCATCTGCAAGGATTAATCATACTTATAATAGCATTAACTTTAATCTGCAACAGTCCGGTATGATATGATTATTCTTTAATTCAGTAAACACGGCTGTACACTATATTATAAATTTGCCTACGTGATTATTCATAACATTAATAATGCATTTGATTAATGCAATGGAAAGCTGTCCTGCCATAGTAGACTAATGGGGGGTTTTTCAATGAAGAATTTTTATTTTCACACTTCTCGTGGCAATATAATTCAATTAGCGGAAAAATACATGGTTATTGACAAAATTATTATCTTTTGATTATAATATTACCCTTGCTTAATAATTATTATAGTCTGACTGTTATTAATGATTATAGAAAACTCACCTTATATTACTCGGTCTTCGGTTATGTATTCTGCCGTGACTTCGATAGTAAAAGACCTTCCGTCACTGCATACGACTCGAGACAAAAATTCCATATCCTCCCCCACAAACTGTTGAACAAAGGCAAGACTATCAGCACGATGCCGTTCGGCGAGAAATTCCTTCTTGGCAGGAATTCTATGAGGTATTCCTGCCTCATCCAGACGTCTTCGCACCGTCATAGCCGAGACATTAATGCCAGACGTTCACGAATAGCAATAGTATTGGTAAAAGCATCTTCTTATGCTGCTCGTCGAATGTCGTCGTTATCCTAACGGGTGGTCTTTCGTGGTGGAAGTCTTCGACTGAAATACGTAATTAACATTCAGATACCTAGATAATCAAGATTAATTATAGCCTGTTTACTTATGGGAACGCTATTTGGTATTCTGGGAAGTAAAGAGAAAGAATCATATTAGAGTTCAACAGGACCAAGGCAACTATAATTTAGGTTTCATGATTTTACGGGTTTGTAAGGTTTATTGTTTAAAAAATTAATAAATAAATGAAATAAATAAATGCTATCCAAAGTCGGTCAATTTCCCCAGTCTAAGCATGCCTCCTTTTCCATTATTTACTGCTGCAGGGGAGGCGTCAAGATGCTGTGCAACAGCACGTATTGAAAGCCACTTTCTCGTAGAGCGACGATCTGCGCCAGGAGAACCATATGCTGCTGTTCATTTGGAGACTATAACGAATACTACTAGCAGAGGACAGATAACCTATCAAAATTTATACAACACCTCAGTCTAGCCATGATTGGGTGACAAACTTGTTAGCGTGTAATAGGGGTGCTGTAGCAGTGATATCGTTATCACTGAACAAAGTGATATATTAAATCACACGATTACTGGGACTGAGTGATTGATTGGCTGTTACTGCATTGCAACATCGCAGGTCATTACTGTCATTGATACGTTTTAAAATTCTGTATGTCTTCATAATGATAAATTGTTAATTGTCTGTTTGAAACACTAAAGGTGGTGGTGTGCCTCTCTTAACGTGAATTCCATTAATCTGCTTTTCGGGCTGTTTTAGTGTATAAGAGGTTGGGAGAGGCAAACTTGTAATAAGTATAATCATCATAGATGAATAAAAAACATTATCTTTAATGCAGTTGTTTTACTTAGCATCACATTTCCCCAAACGATATATCATTATTTTTTTCCCAGTACGGAAAGCAACGCGTAAATTGTAAAAAATTCAGATTGTTTTCCTTCAGATACCACCGAGGAAACATTTACGAAGTTGCCAGGAGTGGCTTGTAACCGTAAAGGTGTGGCCTGGATTTCCTTACATGGTATATGTGATATCACCAAGACTGAAGGGTTTCCCCAGTGGAAATACGTTAAAATTCTTCAGGATTTCTTACTCCCTTCATCACCAGCGGAATTATCCCTTTCCACCTAGTACTGTCATTTTCATTCATGACGGCCTGCCCCATCCATACGGCCAGAATAGTCCAGGAATGGTTTCTAGGTCGAGAGGATTTGAATTGGTTGACTGGCCAAATAAGGGTGCAGACATGAATCCCATAGATCCGAGAAAGATAAAGTCGATTTATTAAATATTGAACAATTCACAGGTGCCCAGAGAGAAGCCGAAGTGCAGTGGAAAAATAAACACTGAATTTCTAATCAGTTTTCTCCATGTATACATAAAAAAAAAGAAAAAATCATTTTTGTTCCCGTTATTTTTTATGCTCATCCATTTCGTATGAAGTAGCTACTGTCGCATATCTTATGTAATAATAAGCATTAAGCAGGTTAGGTTAGATTAATTACGTTTGCTTTATGTCTATTACAATAATTAGAATCATAATTACCTGACTTGTTATCGAATTACAGTTACAAACTTAAATTACAAGATGGGGAACAATATCAAATACCAATACAATTTTAATATTTCAAAATTGTAATCACAGCTACAAATACATATAAAACGTATTACTCAATTACATTTCGCACACCTATTTAATTTAAGAAATGCAGATAGTTGCAAAGACTTTATACTTGAGTTTAGTGTCCCGTTTTACAGTCAATTTCTGCAACAATTGTAATTTGTAACTTATGATACCTTTAGTACAAATACAAAACAAACATATCTAAAATATTTTAGACCTGTAGAAATTATCGTTAGCATCTATGATTTGCCTAAGTAAATTTTTAGTATGTTTATTGTGGTGAAAATTATTATGCTGATTATAAGAAAAATGATACTGAAATACAAAACTCAAATACTGAAAAAAATTCACAAAACTTTTTGCACAAAAAAAGGAAATAAATGGAATACAAATTTTTTTTTAGAATTGGTAGCTGGCTTGTCAAGATTCTCCCTTAATAATATAATAAATGAATTGGGAAGCGACTCAAAACATCTCTCCATTGCATTTGGTCAAGATGAGTTCTCGAAAAGTAAGAGGGCGGCTCTAGGATAACAATCTCAATAAAGTTTTTCAGTTACAATTACATTAAACAATTACCATTAATTATAAATAAAAAACAAATGGAATTACAGTTAACTTCAAAACGTGTAATTAAAACATATCAGATAAATGACAATTACACCAAGCCTGAATAAAAGGTAAGTTTATTTGTAATTGGTAAAGCTCTCTTACTGTGGGTTTCACAGACAGTGCAGTCACGTTTTTGGTCAATAACACTGTAATGAAGACTGGTATCAGTACGAGATTTTGCTGTAATTTTTCGGTATAAATCAAGGCTTTAACTCTATTGGATGTCCGGCAAAAATGCTCAATTTTATTTGTAAACACATAGAGTAAACTATAACCAGTTACCTATTCAAACCAATCTGTAGGCAATTGGCGGCTCTCTCTTGCAAAAAAAAAAATAAAAAAAAAAAAAAAAAAAGTAAAAGTTGCGTGACAAACGGATTTCTGCTACCATGCCGACAGTTATGTTCCTAGACGGCCATCTCTTCTTCACCTTCGTAATGCAAGCATATGGCTGATGCCCTGAGTCCAAATGAAGCTTGCGAAGGAGGTAACTAAACACAAGTATAACAGTAGATTTACCATCAATCACAGTGTCTATCGTCTACTACTCCACCATACATGCAGATATCTTTACTCCAATAATTATAATTATTTACTCAGAACCCAAGTCAATAGTCACTAAAGAAAGAAAAAATTTTTGATCTAAGACAAAATAGTAGCTACTACTACTGCTGCTGCTGCTAATAATAATAGTTAAAAATGCTATATTACTGGTTATGATTATTGATAATTAATTAATATTGTTCCCTTGTTTTCACGTAGACCAAAAGTAATATATCCATTGCCTAAGTAAGGTAGTACGGTACGGAATTTGCACATTTTTTCCGTACCTGAACTGTACCGTACCGCACTTCGGTAAGATTGTCGTTGCGTAATTCCGTACCGTACACATAGGCTATAAATATCAACCGTACCGTACCGTACCGTAATGCCAGCCTTGCTGGCAGGTAACAACAGCGTGAATCGTTATATATATATATACAACATTTTAGATTATTATTATTAGATTAGATAGATAGATAGATACAAAAAAAATCGTGCAAAAATATACTTAAACTAGTAACATTCAGAGAGAGAGAGAGAAGGGAGGGGGAGGAGAGGTGAGGGAAGTCTCTCAAGACGGTGTACCAGGTAAACCTGTGTCCAACTGTACTGTCACGCACAATAGTTCGTTCCCTCCGCTGATCCAGAGTGAACACGAATCCGCGACTATGAAACCCCGGAGCAGTTGAGCAAGTAACTAACGGAGCATCCAATAGATGTTGCGCCGTCAGGAAAGAAGGAGGAGGAGTGGGCAGCAGATAGTTTTCTTGAGCATAGAGTAAAGTATCCCTAATCTATTAACGTTAATTAAGAGAGTGGTTCGTAAACATTTTGTTGTTGACGATACTGGGTTTGAGTGTAAATGTGCATTTAAGGAAATATGCGAAATAAAGTATGAGAACTAAAAGTGCTTAGGAACTCAGTATTTATGAATGGCATTTCCTATAGATTATTAAATCTTATATACTGACATGACTGTCCACGAGATCGATACAAAACTTTCACCAAGTGTTAACGGTGGTGTTCTGTAAGCAGCAAGCCACCTCTATATATATATATATATATATATATATATATATATATATATATATATATATATATATATATATATATATATATATATATAGAACATCTATATCAGTAAATTAGCAAAATTTTCAGTTCACTTACTTTATTGAGGTAGCAACCATACACACAGATACATGTCTATATACTTATACAATTCATGATTGGGCCAACCTCCATAGAGAAAGCGGGCGATGTGGGCAATAACACAAAAAAAATTTGGGCTATATATAATTTTCTTTATTTACTAAATTTTAGTAATTAAAACAACATGAAATATTAGGATACTTTCACCAATATAACAGGTTCATATTTGGTGGAAAAGAGAAAGACAGAACCACAGAATATAACAAGACAAAGATGAGTAGAGAGAAAGAGAGAGAGATAACTTATTAAGTTCTTTTCTAAGATATGGTGTGAAGAAGCCTCGTGTTCTTATTTTCTTCCTAGCACCAGGTCAGTTTGCAAAATAACGAGTCATTATCCATTTTACTATATTTCTTTAGTAAGGATATTGTCATCCTTGTTTTCAAGATGCATTGTAATAGAAAATAACTTAATTACTCAATTCCTGTGTTTCAAGAAGCAAAGTAGTTTTCTAGTACCGATGTAGTTATAGCCAGTTAATATGTTTTTGTAGGAATGTAACTTTTCTCTCCTGTAAAGTCAACTGCCATAGTCCTTGCCGTTCCCAGACCATTTTCCTGTCTTAGGAGGGTTAGGAGCCACTAGCTTCTACCTTGCATTGGAGAGTTAAGTTGCCTAGTATATGGCCATTCGTAGCTGCAGCTTTTAGCTCCACTAATCTATCAGGGCTTATTTCTTCTACCTTTTGGACCCCCTTTTAATAATCTAGCCTTAGTTTCTTAACTGCTGTGCTCTATTCTGTCTCAACCTTTATTACCTTAATCTGTTTTCCTTCTTTTTCTTGGAATGAAGCGCGTTTTGTAATTCCCTTTATTTCAAAATAACAAAATAAAAGTAGTGATATTTACAAAGCCTTCTATGTTCAAAATTTAAGGCTTATTTCAGTTTGACTAAATGTTAAACTAAAAAACCATCACATTTTTCCGACAATCTGGCAGATAATTTGAAACCAATATCACTTTTTTTTTTCATTTAATCTTGAGATACTAAAATATACTTTTCACTTTAAACCTATGAAATATGCATGATCTTCCAAAACATTAGCATTAACTGGTAATCAAGTAAAAGGAACATAACTAAAAACACGTGAGCTAGTGTCAATATTTTATCATTATTATTTTTATGATAATACAATGAGTAGGATGTCCAACCTCCATCTGCATCTGTGACCTCACACAGACGATCAGGTATGGAATCTACAGTTTATATTATGTAACAGAAGTGTGGGTTATGTATTTGATTTCCCTGGAACGTGTTTTACGCAGATATTTTTTTTTCTTTATCAAGCACGCTTCTACAATACATTTTCTTAACCTTACATGTCATGTCGTTTTCATTGTTGTATTTATTATTTGACGACATTATTGACTCTGTAATTGTTTTTAAATAGTATTTAATTGCTGTCATTATCGTCCGTATTAAACAGTATTATTTACATTTGTGTTATAAGGATACGTTCACACCAAATGCGTTTCCCTATAGAAATGGGGCTGTTAGGATTTTCTGCTTTATTTCTATATTGAATTTCAATTTACGAATCAAGTTATGCTCAAATAAAATTGTACTCCTTTATACCTGATTTTCACTTTTATATAGGACAATATTTAGTATAATTAAATTTCGTTTTATCTTTTCTTTGTATGCATATGATATAAATTTAAAATCTTAAATTACCTATAGTTTTTGAAAATCATTATGGTTGAGTAGTTTTGATTATTATATAAATATATAATATTTCTCTTGATGTCTCGGCTAATTCATTTAGAATGATATCTTTTAGTTATTTGGTTAAATCCAATAACAATAAAACGTAGCTTAGAAAAATGGTCATTTTGCTCAGTTCCAATTGCCCACCTGTAGTTAGTATTGTTTTTCTTGTAGACAAAAAGGTAAATAAAGGAAAATCCCTAAATATATTTTAATAGATAAGACGATAAGAGACCAAACAAAAAAGATGCGTACTGCAAAAAGATCCCGTAAAAAAAAAAAAGAGAGAGAGAGAGAGAGAGAGAGAGAGAGAGAGAGAGAGAGAGAGAGAGAGAGAGAGAGAGAGAGAGAGAGAGAACTGCAGAAATTTATAACACCTAGAAACAAGGCCATGATTGGAAATCTCAGAATGTTTCTTGCTATAATTTTGATAAATCGAAATATCTCTTGTGAAATATGAAAATATTGAAAATCAAGGAAAAAGAGAGGGTAGAGAGAGTATATGAATTGGGTACTCCAGTTTGAAGAAAATGTGGCCTTACTTGGCCTGCCTTGGCAGCAGCTGTTGTGTGACGTTATTGTCTAGATGTTGTCTGAAATACGGAGAGAAGTCTAACGCAAGGATAGTCATGTTGTTTATAGGCTGCCTATTCACTGGTGAGGTTCCTCCTAATACTGATGATGGAGGTGAACAGGCCAAGGAAATGGAATTGAACGAGAGAATTTCGGCCTTGCGAGACACCACACAGTACAGGGAGAGCAGCAATGAACTTGGACAGGATCATTTTTCAGCTGCAACAGAGGCTTGACTACAATGAAGACATTCAGAAGGCGGGCGGAAAGGAAGAAAGCACTCGTGTGATCCAGATAACTCAGGGGGTGTTGCAACAACAGGCCTGGCAAGAAAGGGCCCACTTATTCGAAGGTGAGACGTTGTTTCTGAAGGAGAACGATCAAGTGAAGAAGGAGAAGGACGTGCAGATATAGACCGAAGAAGCGGCGCGGATGGCGAGGCTCGTCCAGGAACGAAAAGCGCTAATCCGACAGGAAAGACGCCGAGGTCAGGTTCCAGCTCCTGCAGAAGAAGTGGAAGATCTAACGAAGGAAACGTGTGTACTACTTATGAAGTTCAGGTTGCGAAAACTGAAGAGAAACGAGCTGAGGTGCCTTCTAGAGGAAGGGAATCATCGCTTCAAGTCGCTGGATAGGAACACCGGATGCCAGGGCGAACGGAACGACCAGTTGGAAGATGAGGTTCGACAGCTGCGAGGAGCGAAGGAGAAATCGGTTTGCCAGCTCAAGAACCACCAATTACAGATGCCTGGAAAAAGAAGGAGCAGCTGTCCATGTTCAAGGAATGGCGCGACCAAGTCTAAGCTGGCCTTGCGAAGAGGGCTCAGATGTCAAAAATTTGAGGAGATGTTTGTTGTATGGAAAGTTTTTTTTTTTTTTTTTTTTTTGTTTTTTTTTTTTTAATCAATAAAGTTTATTTACAAACTGCGATTTTCATTTACACTTATTTTTTTGCAGCAATTTTGTTATTTACATAAAAATTCGAGTTTAACTCGAATTTAAAGGACTTCTTTCATAAATCCATGTGTTAGAATTGATTTTAGTTTGCAATGGATTTTAGGAGTAAACTGCAATACTTTATTTTATATGGAAGGTTTGATGTTTATATATAATAAGTTTGCTTTGTTAATCGTTGAAGGATATGAAAGTTAGAGGGAAATAAGTATAAAATGTTTTGTAAGAGTTTTATTGATTCCTGAAAGGGAAAGGTAAACGTAGGGATTGGTGGAGTGCCAGGATACGAAGCAGAAGATACAGAGAAGATTGGTGGAGTGCCAGGAAAAGCAGCGGATTCAGAGAAGATTGGTGCAGTGTCAGGAGAAGCAAACGATTGAGAGAAGATTGGTGGAGTGCCAGGAGAAGCAGAGGATTGAGAGAAGATTGGTGGAGTGCCAGGAGAAGCAGAGGATTCAGAGAAGATTCAGGGAGCGTCAGAAGAAGAAGCAGAGTATTCAGAGAAGATTTGTGGAGTGCCAGGATAAGAAGCAGAGGATTCAGAGAAGCCCCTGGAGAATTGAAAGGATTCAGTGGCATATTCTGGTTCTAAGGTTAAACAGAGGTGTTACTTTCTTAAGGGACGGCGGGTGAGGCCCGCCAGGCGTCCCGGGACGGGCGGGCAAGGCCTGCCAAGCGTCCTGGGACGGGCGGGCCTCCGCCCGCCAGGCGTCCCGGGGACCGGCGGGCCTCCGCCCGCCAGGCGTCCCGGGGACGGGCGGGCCTCCGCCCGCAGGCGTCCCGGGGACCGGCGGGCGCAGGCGTCCCGGGGACCGGCGGGCGCAGGCGTCCCGGGGACCGGCGGGCCTCCGCCCGCCAGGCGTCCGGGGACCAGCGGGCCTCCGCCCGCCAGGCGTCCCGGGACCGGCGGGCCTCCGCCCGCCAGGCGTCCCAGGGACCAGCGGGCCTCCGCCCGCCAGGCGTCCCAGGGACCAGCGGGCCTCCGCCCGCCAGGCGTCCCGGGGACCGGCGGCCCTCCGCCCGCCAGGCGTCCCGGGGACCGGCGGGCCTCCGCCCGCCAGGCGTCCCGTGGAACGGCGGGCCTCCGCCCGCCAAGCGTCCCGGGGGACCGGCGGGCCTCCGCCCGCCAGGCGTCCCGGGGACCGGCGGGCGGGCCTCCGCCCGCCAGGCGTCCCGGGGACCGCGGGCCTCCGCCCGCCAGGCGTCCCGGGGACGGGCAGGCCTCCGCCCGCCAGGCGTCCGGGGACCAGCGGGCGTCCGCCCACCAGGCGTCCCGGGGACCGGAGGGCCTCCGCCCGCCAGGCGTCCCGGGGAACGGCGGGCCTCCGACCCGCCAGGCGTCCCGGGGGACCGGGGACCGGCGGGCCTCCGCCCGCAGGCGTCCCGGGGACCGGCGGGCCTCCGCCGGCCAGGCGTCCCCGGGGACCGGCGGGCCGCGCCCACCAGGCGTCCGGGGACCGGCGGGCCTCTGGCGTCCC
>NC_087209.1:3976409-3987099 GCF_015104395.2 Macrobrachium nipponense | reverse complement strand
AACATGTTGTTGAATTAATAACATGACGCAAGGGTTCCTGTGGGGTCTTGCAGAATTGTAAAGCATAAATTAGAGAAGAGCTGATATTGCCTTGACGTTGCTCTGACGCCGCTTTGTATAACGTCTTAGTTTGTAGACACCTGGATCATCAGTTTAATATTGAAAAAAGGTAACGCCAACCGATGCTCCTCTGGCAAAAACATGTTGTCGTTCCCATCACAGTCTGTGCCTACGTCACAGTCCTAGATCCGCATGTTCGTGTGTGTACAACATTGAGCAATGTTTCGCTCGACTATGTTCTTGTAAACAGAATTGTATATCAGACTTCTACCACACCTCTCCGCTTGAAGAGCTACCAAATCCTCTTGCGGGTATGATTGTGATGTATCTTGTTAAATATAACTTGTTATTTAACCATGAGTTTTAACGTCTTCAAACCTTCATACTAGAGGTAACGATTGATGGGGACTTAGAAAATATCATCACCGTCAATGTACTTGACGAAGGTGTGATGTATACCAACCGACATCTGCGGATATCATCGCAGGTCAAACAATTGCAAGGCGATACCCCTTAAATATGCAGTGACAACCCTGGCGGTTGTGATGAAAGGAAAGCAAAGCAAATACATATTCGAAAGTAAGAAAGGGATGCCACTTTCTAATTCATATATTAAATACTGTCAAACTTATTTACAAAACATACGAGGAATGAGGTTGCTAACCCCATAACCTTGCGCTTAAAGGATTACCACGGGATTATACAAATGTAATAACAACAACTAAGTAATACAATGAAAAGACTCATCAGATTAATAAATTTTTTTACTGAAAACAAAGAAATAATAATTTCCCAACGAATTAATTACCTTGCAAATGGACACCATTTGATTCAACTTCGCAAACACACAAGCAATGAACGTTCTGAAATAATCGATATTATAACTTTGGCTGCTGATATTGGGTAAAGCATTAAAGAAAAAAAAAAGAAAAGAAAACAAAAATACAGATTCCAATTACGAGTTCCCTTACTTTTTGGACAGAAATAGACCAGTGTGGGATATTTACTATGGCCGAGGAAAAACTTTTTCTTGTTCTATACTTTTTCCCGCAAACTACGATTACTTTCTCACTATAAACATTCAAGTAAACACTGCGACCAAATTGTAACAAAAAAGATTATCACACAAATTCAACATTAACATAAATAAAAACGAAAATGTTTGTAATATATTAATATTAAGGTCATAGTAAGAAAATTGTACCCTTACCCAAATAAAATCGTGAATAAACCACACTTTACATTATTCTTATTAATACTTAATTTTCTAAACTATTCCCTACTATGGTTAGCTAGCTAAATGTTCTCAGTCTTCTTTCACCCATCGTACCTTTCAGCTAATATAAATAAATATATATATAAATATAAATATATATATATATATATATATATAGTATATATATATATATATATATATATATACTATACCAGCTTGAAGAGGTAAAGGCATGTCTTTCACAAGTATCGTTTATTACACCAACGTTTCACATCATATGATGCATCCTCAAGGCTGGAAATTATATATTATGAATACTAAAACATCACTCACTCATATACAAAATCTAAAAAAAGCACAACAGATATTTGACATTTACAAATAGAAATTAAAACGAGAACTCGAAAGGAACACCTACCAAGGTAAGAGTTAAAAAGTGACTAAAAAGGCTGAGAGAAAATAAACATAAGAAAGATGACTAAAACGAACGTGGAGAGTAAACAAACAGGCAGTTATGCTAAAAACAGTTGTGTGGACGACGATTGGGTGTTTAGTGTTGGCACATTGGTTTTTATAAGAAGTGACTCCAACACCATCAACTCTCTATCATTTCTCGATGTACGTGTCACTAGGGAAGATGCTGAGTTTCAAACCAGCATTCATCGGAAAAATACTTTTACAGGGTTGGGCACCAATTTTTATAGTTGATGCAATTTAAATTTCAAGTCGAATTCTCTCTCTACCCTCCTCCACAGGGCGTGCTCTCTTACTTCCAGCTGGTCAGCTTTTCATAAAGAAGTGGAGTTCTTGGCAAATTTTTTCCGCAATAATTTTTTTCCGTAGAGTCCTTAATAAGCTCCTAACCACTAAAATGAAACCTCCTATTCCCATATACACCACTCCAAAATTATGTACTTATGCTAAGTTCATGATAAAAGCTTTAAAAAGGAATTCATGAATTTAATTCATAATGAATTGCCAGCAGTTAATTTGAAGTTGATCCCACGAAATCTTCTAAATAGACTGAGCCTTTCCTTGACATCCAACATTGTTTATAAATATACCTGTCCCAGATGTAGTCTGGGAACTTACGTTGGATGTACGAGGAGGCTTCTCAGGGTCCGTTTCTGCTCCCACCAAGGTGTCAGCTATAGGACAGGATGCAGATTGTCCAATCCCGAATTATCTAAGATTCGGAATCACTCTCAGATTTGTGGTGCTCGCTTGGACATCGATGATTTTAAGATTATTGGATCAGCAAGTAGGGACGACAAGTTGATGGTGTTGGAGTCACTTCTTATAAAAACCAATGTGCCAACACTAAACACCCAATCGTCGTCCACACAACTGTTTTTAGCATAACTGCCTGTTTGTTTACTCTCCACGTTCATTTTAGTCATCTTTCTTATGTTTATTTTCTCTCAGCCTTTTTAGTCACTTATTTAACTCTTACCTTGGTAGGTGTTCCTTTCGAGTTCTTGTTTTAATTTCTATTTGTAAATGTCAAATATTTGCTGTGTTTTTTTTAGATTTTTATGAGTGAGTGATGTTTTAGTATTCATAATATATAATTTCCAGCCTTGAGGATGCATCATATGATGTGAAACGTTGGTGTAATAAACGATACTTGTGAAAGACATGCCTTTACCTCTTCAACCTGGATGTTGGTCGGGTCTGCTGCCCCTATGATTCTTCTATATATATAATATCTATATATAATAATATATATATATATATATAATATATTATATATATATACATAAAAAACACGAAAATGTTGCAAAATGACTGATTAAAACATTGTAAAACTTTGGTACACAGAGGGCAGAATATAATGGAAACAAAACAAAGACAGCTGAAAAAATGGGCGAGGTATTGAGTAAACAATGATTCTGTGAATAAGTGCTTAAACAACACCTACCTCTTTCCGATATCGACAAACTCCTCTTTGGAAATATCGCGATTGATGTTCCTGACATCAGCGTCCCCGATGTCAGCTACCTTTATCTTAAAAGGTCAAGGTCGAGGCCACCAAGTCACTGACCTTGGTGTCACAAAGGAGTTCACTAAAGTTACATGCATATTTCACCCGAAGTCGAACTCTTATAATTAAAAAACGTTCACTGGGAAACTTTGCTAACTGCCAATTATCCTAATTGACCGGTGTCTCTTCAAGGACTGGCCTAGGTGTTAGCATTCACTTACCAGCAAACTACGAGAATTAGTGTAAGCCCTTGACAAGCCATCGGTTACTAAGGTATGTAACTTAAGTAACAAAAATTACGCACAGGAAACTTGGCCTTGATATTTTTCTACGGCTTCCCGAACCTTGGCAGATAATTCCAAGCTTTAGCGTCGGTGAATTTCATCCACGACTCGAATACCAAAACTGCGATTCATGTGCACTAACTTATGGCAATGGATGTATTAAATTTGGGCCATAAGGCCCGTTGCTGTGACCGAGAAGGCCGTTCAGCTAATGTAAATGTGCACAAATGGATAACTAAAGCTATTAACTTTCAAGACTACAACACACATTTCATGTCCAGGCTAAGTATTTTCGGTTATTATTGGACCGCAATTAACCTTATAAAGAATTTAAACTGACGATTTTATACTTAAGATAAATTTACGGAAACCAACTCCCCATCTGCTTCCCTCAAGTTCTGCGTCTAAACACGATTCCTTTCTGACACATGGCAAAGTGGGCCTATCGTACTAAGGCCGACCAAAACAGACTCGTGAGGGGATATGTGCCTAAACTGGGAGGGTTAATTTGCAGAGATTTTATTTAGCGTATCCCAAACCCTTTAAACTATACCAAATGAAAACTCACAAGAATCTTAAGCAAAACAGCTTTTCCAGATCAGTTTTATAGTTTGTTTGTCTGGTGTTTTTACGTTGTATGGAACCAGTGGTTATCCAGCAACGGGACCAACGGCTTGACGTGACTTCCGAACCACGTCGAGAGTGAACGTCTATCACCAGAAATACAATGGAATGCCCGAGAAACGAACTCGCGGCCACCGAGATGGCAGGAAAAGACCATACCAATCACGCCATTGAGGCTCTTCGATCACTTTTATAAATTATTCTGATCTGACTGACAACCGATGCCCCCTTAAAATGCCATAAAACAACGTTCATTACCACAGTGAAAAGGCTCGCAAAGTTTTTTTTTCCCAAGGTAACTGTGGTGAGCTAGTTGGTATTTACATGAGATGGTGGTTGAGCAGATAATGATAATATTAGCACTTGGTTCCGCCGAAAAATAAAATTGAAAGTTTTGCCATATTTGTTGTTAACCAGCTTTATTACCTTCTATGTTTTCCAGAGATTTTCACTTTACAGGTTTTCACGTTCTATGAAATTTTAAAGCAAAAATCAACCCTAATAGTGAAAACTAAAACAAATAAAATGAAAATTTCTCAAAGATTGAAAAAGGATAAAAGTAACAAAAGTCATGCAATAGGTTTAGGCAGCCTTTCAAGATATATCAGCGGACTTCTATTGTTGGTTAGTTTATCTTTATGAAGACATAACAATATAAAGAATATATGCGAGTCAGTACTGTTTACTTTTGTCTTTTGGAATGGAATGGGATATAAAACTTGGGTCAAAGGTCAAGCTGTGACCTATGAGTTCATTCTTAGCTAAATGGGAAACTGAGAGTAAGAAGAGAGTTTAAAATGTGTAACGAGAGGAAAACATCGTAGTTTGCTCGCTAACAATATTGTTAGAAGTGGGTGGAAAGAAAGATGGAAGTAAGAGAATATGAACAAAGGTACAGTAAACGGAATGATAGGGATTGCAGCTAGGAACCGAAGGAGCGATGCAAAGAACCTCAAGTAATGCCTACAGTGCACCTCTCGAGGTGCACTGACGACACTAACCCCTTCCCCCCCAAACCCAGATTTTTGTTTTTGTATTAGTGACCAATATGTGAGACGCAACACTACTTCCTCTCATGATGTAAACATCTCAAAATAAATGTCGTTTTTAGCACTCTTGTAACACAGGTCTTGTGTATGTATGTCTGGACAAATTCACGAACCTCTCACCTCAGTGAGAGCAGATTTGGGCAATAATATTCCAACAGCATCGTCAAAAATTTACGTTTCATTAAACCCAAAGCCTACCCAGGCATGATTTTAACCTTAAAGAAAGGGCGGTTACGGATGGAGAATAAATTCCTACAAATGCGTTTCACCTGGAGAATTTTTGCCAAATGAAAAGTCAGTCGGATCATTAGAAATGATATATGAAAGGTCACAGATTTAATCTCAGATCCGAAGAGTTCGCGAGATAGAGAAACTCCATTTGGGAACCATAATGTCGGACCAGATTACAAGTCTTTTCTTTGAGAATAGGAGGTCTGATAAATGTTCACCGCGCTGATTTTTTTTTTTTTTTATTTTTTTTTTTTTTTTTTTTTACTCCCGGAAACTGAAGGTTCATGAGAATCGACGCTGCTAGGATTAAGTGCCGCAGATTATTCACTCTTAGTATGTTAATGTAAAATTAATAAGAAACTAATGTATACGTCTATATATATATATATATATATATATATATATATATATATATATATAGATATATATATAATTTGATTACTGCATCAGTAATCAATCTCGTTCTAAATAATTTTTTCAATTACAGCAACTTCAATATATTATCACTATTATTATTATTATTATTATTATTATTATTATTATTATTATTATTATTATTATTATTATTATTATTATTATTATTATTATTATTATTGTTTTTTTTTTTTTTGCTCTATCACAGTCCTCCAATTCGACTGGGTGGTATTTATAGTGTGGGGTTCCGGGTTGCATCCTGCCTCCTTAGGAGTCCATCACTTTTCTTACTATGTGTGCCGTTTCTAGGATCACACTCTTCTGCATGAGGCCCGGAGCTACTTCAGCCTCTAGTTTTTCTAGATTCCTTTTTAGGGATCTTGGGATCGTGCCTAGTGCTCCTATGATTATGGGTACGATTTCCACTGGCATATCCCATATCCTTCTTATTTCTATTTTCAGATCTTGATACTTATCCATTTTTTCCCTCTCTTTCTCTTCAACTCTGGTGTCCCATGGTATTGCGACATCAATGAGTGATACTTTCTTCTTGACTTTGTCAATCAACGTCACGTCTGGTCTGTTTGCACGTATCACCCTATCCGTCCTGATACCATAGTCCCAGAGGATCTTTGCCTGATCGTTTTCTATCACTCCCTCGGGTTGGTGCTCGTACCACTTATTACTGACAACGGTAGCTGATGTTTCTTGCCACAGGCTCCCAGTGGAGGGCTTTTGCCACTGAATCATGCCTCTTTTTTGTACTGGTTCTGTGCAAGTGCCGGGCATTCGCTTGCTATGTGGTTTATGGTTTCATTTTTCGTATTGCACTTCCTACATATGGGAGAGATGTTCTTTCCATCTATCGTTCTTTGAACATATCTGGTTCTTAGGGCCTGATCTTGTGCCGCTGTTATCATTCCTTCAGTTTCCTTCTTTAGCTCTCCCCTCTGTAGCCATTGCCATGTGTCATCGCTGGGTAGTTCTTTAGTCTGTCTCATGTATTGTCCGTGCATTGGTTTGTTGTGCCAGCCCTCTGTTCTGTCTGTCATTCTCCTGTCTCTGTATATTTCTGGGTCTTCGTCTAATTTTATTAGTCCTTCTTCCCATGCACTCTTTAGCCACTAGTCTTCACTGGTTTTCAGATATTGCCCCAGTGCTCTGTTCTCGGTGTTGACGCAGTCCTCTATACTTAGTAGTCCTCTCCGTCCTTCCTTTCGTGTTATGTATAGTCTGTCCGTATTTGCTCTTGGGTGTAGTGCTTTGTGTATTGTCATATGTTTCTTGGTTTTCTGATCTATGCTGCGAAGTCCTGCCTTCGTCCATTCCACTATTCCTGCGCTGTATCTGATTATTGGCACTGCCCATGTGTTTATGACTTTTATCATATTTCCGGCGTTGAGTTTTAACTTGAGTATCGCCTTGAGTCTCTGCATATATTCTTTCTTGATCGTGTCTTTCATCTCTTGGTGTTTTATATCCCCTCCTTCCATTATTCCCAGGTATTTGTATCCAGTCTCATCTATGTGTTTGATGTTGCTCCCATCTGGTAGCTTTATCCCTTCAGTTATCGTTACTTTGCCTTTTTGTATGTTGACTAGGGCGTATTTTTCTATTCCAAACTCCATCCTGATGTCCCCAGATACAATCCTTACAATCTGGATTAGGGTATCTATTTCCTTGATGCTCTTACCATACAGCTTGATGTCCATGAACATCAGATGGTTGATTCTGTTGCCTCTTTTCTTGAGTTGGTACCCGGCATCCATCTTCTGTAGTACTTTTGTCATGGGAATCATGGCTACTACGAAGAGTAGTGGGGACAGTGAGTCGCCCTGGAAGATCCCTCTCCTGATATTAACCTCTGCTAGTCTTATTCCAGAGCTTGTAAGTATTGTATTCCAGTTGCGCATTGTATTTTTGAGGAAGCTGATGGTGTTTTCCTCTGCCCCATATATTTTCAGGCATTCTATTAGCCATGTGTGTGGTATCATGTCGAAGGCTTTCTTATAGTCTATCCATGCCATGCTTAGGTTGGTTTCCCTTCTCCTACTGTTCTTCATTACTATTTTGTCTATCAGGAGCTGGTCTTTTGTGCCCCTACACTTCCTTCTGCAGCCTTTCTGTTGGTGGGGGATGGTGTTTGTCTCCTCTAGGTAGTTGCATAGCCTTTCGCTGATGATACCTGTTAGTAACTTCCACATTATTGGTAGGCAGGTGATAGGCCTGTAGTTACTGGCTATATTTCCCTTACTCTTGTCTTTTTGTACTAAGGATGTTCTTCCTGTGGTCATCCATTTGGGTGCATGGTGATTTGAGATACAATGCTGGAGTTGTTCTGCTATTCGTGGGTGTAGGGCCTTGAAGTTTTTGAGCCAGTATCCATGGACTTCATCGGGACCTGGGGCTTTCCAGTTTGGCATTTTCTTTAGTTGGTGTCTGACTGTGCCTGTCGTGTTATTATTATTATTATTATTATTATTATTATTATTATTATTATTATTATTATAGAATCTCAATAGCAAGATTTCCTAGAATATAATTGCGAATAAAGAAGCAAAAAAGTTTCCCAAAAAACAGTATTTGTCGATAATTATAACTCTGGTATTTACGGAAAACAAAATAATAAATAAAAGTTCATTAAAAAAAAATTCTTTTCATTTCGTCTCCGTCATTCGACCAAAAGTGTCGAAAAACATCCCATCAAAAGTATCGTTCAGACCGAAGTTTTTTTTTTCCGGCTCCAGTTTTTCTTAATTCATCGCCAGTTTATCAAAATATTCAAAAGTCCATCTGGTCATAAGAAATAAAGGCAAAAGAGCTGAAGACTGAACGGAAAAATGCTTAACTAATTAACGCAATAAAAATGAGCGATGACTTGCTTCGATTTTTGTTTCATCCTTTTTTTTTTCCACACAAAATCCTATTTGCCCAAAACTGCTCTCTCTCTCTCTCTCTCTCTCTCTCTCTCTCTCTCTCTCTCTCTCTCTCTCTCTCTCTCTCTCATTTTGCGTAACAGTATTTTGCAAATAAAATCTATTTCCTCGTAAACTGATCCTTGAATACCAAGCATATTAGCAAGTCTTCAAAACAATGTTAGAATTTCCTTTTAAGAACGTAGAAGCTGTTCGTGTCCCTAAATAATGAACTTAAGAAAAAAAAAACAGCCTAAACCGCCTGTCCGCTAACCCACCATTAAAAAAAAAAAAGAAAAAAAAAAAAAAGACAGAACGGCCGAAAAATAGGCCACTTCATCTTATATGTTCACTGAGTCATTTATTTTTCCTTAAGAAAGCGCCAAATCGAAGGAGTTATTTATTACCCTAATCTGGAATGGCTTAAAGAAAGAAAAAAAGATGGATGGGAAATGGAAGGAAAAAAGAATTGGTCTTATTTTCTAAGAGGACAAATGAAGGGCAATATGAACGGTTAGGATCTCTCCGAAATTCCCAGAGAGAGAGAGAGAGAGAGAGAGAGAGAGAGAGAGAGAGAGAGAGAGAGAGAGTTGAATGGTTTAACATTGTGTTAATATCCAAGAATAGTTGTGTGTGTGTGTGTGTGGAGAGAGAGAGAGAGAGAGAGAGAGAGGAGAGAGAGAGAGAATGATTTAAACTGGTCGCAGTTCTCAAAGAAAGTCGTGAAAGAGAGGAGAGAGAGAGAGAGAGAGAGAGAGAGAGAGAGAGAGAGAAAATTAGTCTGTTTTCAATTATTTCTGGCTCATTTGTCCAACCTGGGGGTGAGATACTGATAAAGAGAAGAGGAGAGATAACGAGAGACCACTCTGTTTTTACTTAGTTCTGTTTTTTTTTTTTTTTTTAACAACACCGAACATTCGCCATAAACTGGAAAAAGCTAAAAGGAATTTAGATGGCAATCGATCATCTTAAGTTTTTATTTCATGAAATTGTACGCTTGTTTCAAAAGATCCTTCTATAGATTCGTAAAATGAGAATTATTGACAATAAAAGTGGAGATTATTTCCAGTCGACACTAAGAGATATGTTCATCGACTAGAAATAAAGAATGTACGAAAACCCTGATTAATCTAATGGAATCAAAGAAAGACTCAAAATTCTAAGTGCAATATACAAGGATCCAAGAACATCATAAAGGCAAAAATAACGGATACTAAAGTTACGGGATACGCATATCTCGAGGGCAGAAATGTTGACATTCCTATCCTGTATATTGCTTTAATATTGGCATCATGTCCTTTAACGAATGAAAAATGTAATGATAAAGTCTTGCTCGATAATAATTTTTTTTAAATCAATTTATACACTAAACATAAACTTTATTGAAGGCGGTGTTTGCAAACTATTTGCGCATTAAGGAAATGAAGTTTTCGCGCTTTTCAAATCGAAACTGAAAAGAAAAAAACACGATAAAAAAAATTCTACAGTGTTGACACTGCCAAAAATATTTACCAAGAAGTTATTCTTTTTAAAATTTACACGAGAAGTTATATACTTCATTGTAGACTGTAGCATAAAGATATTTATCGCTTTGTAAACTGTATACAAGAAGTTTTATTTTATCATTCTTTATTTCAAGATATATCCAGTAGCCCTGACGAAGGCGAAGCCTGAAAGACCAACATATCTGAAGACTCAGCGCCCTCGGGAGCCGCACGAAACAACGAACGCTCACTTGCACAAATAATGCAGGAAAGGGACCAGGCGTCCTCTGTAAGACCACCCCTCTCAGATACGGAATTAATTCCGGAGAGTGCCCTCAGCCCGAGAATATGACCCCGGTTGCCACAGAGATGAGAAAGACGCCACAAGGACCCTTGAGTGGTGGTGGGCGACAATGAGCATTTTCGGGC
>NC_087209.1:3951409-3971409 GCF_015104395.2 Macrobrachium nipponense | reverse complement strand
AGGAACTCGACCAAAAAAATATAAAGGTACCTTAAACTAATTTATTATTTATAATAGTATACATTATCTACAAATGAGTCAGTAGCTAAACCTATTAATCACTTTAAAATGAAAATAAAAGAAGCCAATACATAAATGTCAAAAACTGACATTACAACTAAATGAACGAATCATTAATACCTGAGCAGCACAGTAAATAAATCTCACAAAACACAGGGGAATCATTACAATAAAGGATCAGATAATCACATAACAAATAGTCAATTAAACCTCACAAATTTACCCAAATGACTGAACAAAAACTTAAGTGTAGTAAACATTAAAAATACTTATTAGTGATTATACAACCAAAATAAAAGATACACTCTGAATTACACACTTCCATATAACTAGAACTTTTTGTCTCAAAAATACTCTGTCTTAATAACAAGAAATAAATACCAGAACCACAATAAGGTTACACAGAGGTGGGCTCACAAAATATCACACAGACGAACTTATCGTCGTAACAGCCTTATGCTGCCATCTGAAACGAAGCCACTCCAACAGATGAGTCGAACTCTAACATAGCTAACAGATTAACTCTGTCGTAGAGACACCCCACACGCAGCCATCAGGAAACGAAGTCACTCCAACGATGAGTTGAACTTCCAATGCAGCCAACAGACGAGCTTGTCGTAGAGACACCGATACGCTGCCATCAGGAACGAAGCCACTCCAACATATGAGTCGAACTTCCAACGCAGCCAACAGACTAACTTTGTTGTAGAGACACCCACACGCTGCCATCAGGAACGATGAGTCGAACTTCCAATGCAGCCAACAGACGAACTTTGTCGTCATGACAGGCACATGCTGCCAACGGAGATGATGCTACACCACCAGACAAGGAGATCCCCAACCTCTTGTCGAGACCAACAGGTAAGCAATACCTGCAGCTGCTCCATACTGACCCCTCGAAGTTGTGCTACTGACTGACTAAAATCAGGCATCGTACGGCAGACGTCAAACTCACTTTACCCCAAAGAGAAAGAAGAACAGGTTAGTGGTTAACAGGTAAACAATAAGGCACAAGCGGATTACGATTGTTCTAACAAATTAACCTGACAAGATATATATATAATATATATATATATATATATATATATATATATATTAAATTTTGTATACATTATAACAACCCACTGACTATGTACCAACCTACGAATGATAGATGCAGTTGCGCTTGACTCCCATGAACGACTGTTGGTAAGTGTGGCTATATAGCAACGCCACCAGATATCTATATGCTTAAAAACTTCAAACTAACCTTAAGAGTCTTGTGTGAATAGTAATAGGTAACACAACGACCGTGATACAATTACCTATGAACTCATCTTACGGAAAAATGTGGAAAGATGGAGGACCTTGCTCTTATTTGTGTTATAAATTTAGATTTCTGGGTTCTTACCTCCGTATGAGGAGCAGCGTTATTTCGAAGGAGAGAGAGAGAGAGAGAGAGAGAGAGAGAGAGAGAGAGAGAGAGAGTATAATTAGCGAAAATTATTTACAGAGCTTGTAGGGAGTTCACAAGGAAGAAGAAGAAGAAGAAGAAGAAGAAGAAGAAGAGAGAGAGAGGAGAGAGAGAGAGAGATAGTACACTTAGCGAAAATGATTTACACAGCTTGTAGGAGATTCACAAGGAAGAAAAAGCAGAAGAGAGAGAGAGAGAGAGAGAGAGAGAGAGAGAGAGAGAGAGAGAGAGAGAGAGAGAGAGAATTTATAATCAAAAGAAAAGATTACAAAGCTTGTAGAAGATGCATAAAGAAGAAGAAATGAAGAGAGAGAGAGAGAGAGAGAGAGAGAGAGAGAGAGAATTTATAATGAAAAGAAAAGATTACACAGCTTGTAGAAGATGCATAAAGAAGAAGAAATGAAGAGAGAGAGAGAGAGAGAGAGAGAGAGAGAGAGAGAGAGAGAGAGAGAGAGATAGAGAAAGTAAACTTTGAGACAAAACTGAAATCATTATGCAGGGAAGAAGACATTAGGTTAAAACAAAAGTTAAATTTCCCTTTGTACCCGAAACAAACAATATATATTCACTTGGAAAACTTCGCAGCAGCCAACCGCTATCAGGAAAGAGAATGCTTTCAAAAATTCACGAAAAAGTCATTTCATAAAGTTTAATGGCTTGAGGTTTAACGCAAAAGGGGCACAGAAGACATTCACACCACCGGCTGCAATTGACAAAAGAAAATAAAAGGCTTCTTTAAGATGACTCGGAGTCTTGGAGAGTTCGGCTCCAAAATAGAGAACCTGGTATTTATAAAATGAATTGAGATATATTGGTACTGATTTCAATAATGTTCATAAGATGGTTATTAATTCAATATGAGGGATACAAATAATATATATGTATATATGTGTATATATGGTATGTATGTATGTTTGTTTGTATGCATTATAAATATATAATAATATACACACACACACACACACACACACACATATATAAAATATATATATATATATATATATATATATATATATATATATATATATATATATATATATATATATATATATATATAGACAAACACAAATGCGTACATACCATTACACAAAACGAAATATATATATAATTAACGGTTACTTTTTCCCCGAGTAGCAGTCACGTACTGAAGTCCAACCATTTTCGTCGAGAACTGGACAGCAATATCCTAGTCCCATGCTACTGGCCCAAGACGTGTCCTTTGCCGCCCCCCACCCCTTTGCCCTGGGAAAAAGAGGAGTCCCAAGGACGTGTCACGCTTTTGACGGTATTGATCCTGACGCTTTTTGTGTGGAGGTGGGGTAGGGGGTGTGGTGGGGGCGGGGGGGGGAGGGGGGTGTTAGAGTTGTGAATTTGTTTTTGGGAAATTTTTCTGACACTTAAGAGGGAATGGCAAAAAGCATAATATCAAATACGTGGTTACATGGTAAAGGCTGGATGGTTGACTTAAAAATATGGTAGAATTTATCCTAACAGCACAATATACAAAATTACTTCTGAAAATGTTTAAAATTTGCAATTATAAAGTCCCAGCAAAAGTCTGTTTTATTGTTCGTGTTTTCCAGATCCTTGGAAAATGGAATTTCAATGAGATTAGAAATGAAGAGATTCTAAACGGAACTTTTGTGAACATTCACGTGGATTACACTTACACCACACATACACAACACACACATACACATACACATACAATAAATACATACATCAAGCTACATGTGTCCTTTAACATCTAATTCGCTCTAACTCGGAATTAATATATTTTCATATACGTTAACCGAAGGGGAATTTTTTAGTCCATAAGAAATTTGTCGGCTCACGGGCGGGAACCATTGAACCCAACCAATTCAGGACGCACTGAGAATCGGTTAACATCTATGAAAATATATTAATTTCGAGGTAGAGCGAATTAGATATTAAAGGACATTTGTAGCTCGATGTCTGTATATGAATCACGAGAATGTGACACGACATAATATATATATATATATATATATATATATATATATATATATATATATATATATATATATAAAATGTATTATATATATATATATATATATATATATATATATATATATATATAAGTACAATGACTTATTGCACCCTTAGTGACATTTCCCATCTAGTCCTTCTTAATAATTTCATCATCTGGTAATTTACAGAGGAAGAACATTAACATAAAAAGAGGGAGAAGAAACAGGAGCTGGAGGAGGAACAGGAACAGGAAAAAGAAGATAAGAGGAGGTGGAGGGGGAGGAGCAGGCAGATGAAGACGAAGATGGATACGATGAGGAAGAAACGCGAGGAATCCGAGAAATTCTCAAACTCTCATTTTTCCTTCCGTCTCTCACTCCCTCCTCGATTCTCCTCCAATGAGTTTCTCATCGCAGGCAATTCTACGAATGCCTTGAGGGATGGAACGCCGCTTGCAGGAAGAGCTTTTTGCTCTCTTCGCTAAGTTAATTAACGACGACAAGAGAAAGAGGAGGAGGAGGAGGAGGAGGAGGAGGGGAGGAGGAGGAGGAGGAGGTGAGGAGAATGGAAAGCAGGAATAGGTAAAATACTCTCAAGAGATGAGCGACTAATTCATCGACTTGGAAGTGTACGATGGTGTTGTAATAACCACACGGTCATCGAAATTAAAAAAAAAAAGGACATTCATTTTATCTCTAAATTGCTGACTGAGTAAAAAAAAAAAAAGAGAGAGAGAACTTGATGTTACGAAACGTTGGTCAACCACATTCGAACATAATGCAATAGTAAGGGGGAATGGTAGGGCAAGGGGTGAGGGTATGGGGGGGAGGGAAGTGGCATCCCTTAAGGCAGGAAAGAAGACTGGAGTGAAGTGCATTTGTAGGATAATTACTAAATCGATGGATTTTATGCCGCAAAAGGACATCACGACGAATATTACCATTTGAATAAAAATATATTTACTTTCTCAATATATTTTGGGATTGAAAAAACAAAGAAAGGAGACACTTAAGACTTAAAAGTAAAATGCAAATTACCTCTTAATATAATTAATTTGTATGCATGACGTAAGGGCACTGGCGCGCCAGTTATTTCGATGGCGTGTCTATTGAAAAGGCAAATGGCGACAAATTCTCCTCATGACGAGTTTCAGCTTAAGAGCCACCGGCAGTTTATGTTTCGCTGTTTGGCACTCGGTATGTTATTTTCCTATTTGGCATCTCTTTCGTGTCACAGTCCTAGAGAGAGAGAGAGAGAGAGAGAGAGAGAGAGAGAGAGAGAGAGAACATGAACCCAGTAATACACAAGAGATGGAATCTTATAAACTACTGTGCACCACATCTCATTCTGCATGTGCTATATATATATATATATATATATATATATATATATATATATATATATATATATATATACGATATATATAAATATGCATATATATACTTATATATGTTATATATATGATATATATATATATATATATATATATATATATATATATATATATATATATGTGTGTGTGTGTGTGTGTGTGTGTGTGTATGTATGTATGTATTCACATGATGGCTGACCGTAGAAATAGAAGAGAGGATGAAAGGGGAGAACAGTGCGAGGAAGGAAAGAAAAACCCCTTAATAACCCAGATGACAACCTCACCCTTTCAGAGGCGCTAAAACAAAGCTTTGAAATTGCACGAAGGGAGGAGAACGAGAAATTATAATGAGCTTTAAAGTACGGCGAGAAACGTTTGTACTGTGGCTGAAATATGTGTGTGTGTGTGCGTGTCTGTGTGTGTGTATACATACACATATATACTTCTGCAGACCAAGTACACAATGATTGGGAAATATTAGAAGGAAAGGTTGGAGTGTCGTTTGTAATTTATATAAATGAGCATAATATATGTGAAACACTAAAAGACAAGACAAACGGCAACGCATTTACTGTAAAAAATTCTATTAGTTACTGCATAATAAATGAAAATATATACCTCAAAATAGGACTAATGATAATGACGACTAATTTATTTCAAAGAAGGGAAATAAAAGTAAATTGCAATGACCACATCTTGTTTGTATGTTTGTTTGTTTGTATGGTGTTTTTATGTTGCATAAAAACTTCTATCACCAGAAAAACACACCTCTCACACCTCACTGGAATGCCCGAGAATCGAACTCGTGGCCACCGAATATGACCACATCTATACATAAAATAAAAGGGCGAAATGTGGTGATTATAACATTGAATGACAGAATACACTGCCGCTTCTAGAACGGAAATACGATGAGAAAATCAAATGATTTAATACGTGACACTACAAAGAAATCCATGACAGGTTGAGCACCTGGAGGGTACCACAAACGAATATTTTTGCCAAACTTCATCTGAACTGGTTCGTCCAACCACACGATTTATATTTCCAGATTGGCAGACACCGTCGAAAATCTTTCATGGATTTCTTTGTAGATTCCCTCCTTTCAAACTGGCAAAGACCAGCTATAGAGAGAGGCGAAGACAGCTGATGATAACGAGATAAAGAAATTAAAAAGAAAACATCAAGATCTGCTTATCGTCAGTTCCTTCGAGGTGAGACTCGTACTTGAACGAGAGGATATGTACTTATAAATGCCTCTAGGGTCAAGGACGAGGAAGAGACGCCCGAGCAGGATACGAAGGATGGGAGGAAAGAAAGGAAATCCTGCCAATGACATACGACTCTGACCTTCGAGGCGGAATTGAATGCAGATATGAAGGTGGAGAGGGAGGGAAGGATGTAGGAAGATCAGGAAGAAGGCGTGGCAGTGGAGGAGGAGGAGGAGGAGGAGGAGGAGGAGGAGGAGGAGGAGAGGAGGAGGAGGAAAGAAAAAATAGTGTGGGGAAGGGGACGAAGAGGTAGAAATGGGAATATGAAAAAGTTTCTTTATATATATTCTAGTTTTGTTTTTTAAATGTTTCACCATCTCATCACATTAGTTAGGATTCATAGTGATTAAAGACTTATTATCCGAGTAATACCCTAAAATATCCCATGATCTCTTAACACTTGCTCTGTCTTTTGGGATAAAATACGAATGGAAGTTAAACAAAATGTCTATCACTTGATCTTTATAAGACACATTCTACAGTAGAACTAAGGAATACAAAGGAAATCATAAGCATAAAGATGGAAGAAAGCTTTTAAATTTTTTCTTATCGGGTACAACAGCATTCAGTAAAACTCCACATTTTCCTTATCACTCCAAATTCAATAGATAAGAATTGTCTTAATCAGGTTTGGGTTTAATTCCAAATTGAAGAATTTTCAGAAACATCCCAAAAAGGTTTCTTCCAGACTTTTAAAGACAACGGGAAAAATGATAAATTCTCTGTCGACTAACAATGGCAAAATGCATGTTTCCCTCTATTTCTTAAAGTTCTCCTCCCTCCCCCCGGGCTCTTACTGAATGTAAAATAACTTAAAAGAAAATAACAGACAAAATGACGGAAAGACAGAAAGGAAGTAAAAACTTGATTTGCAATTGGAAACTGCAATGACTGTTAATTAAAGGAACTCACGGAAAAGTTCCACAAATATTGACGGATGTAAAATTACAGCTCAGGACCAGAGTCCTTTCTTATTAGTATTCGGAGGATTCTTCCTAATGAAGGACCCACCGCCAAGGACTCCTGCTAGGACCGGCTCGCACGCTTCCATATTTTGTGGGAAAAAAAGGGGGAAAATATTACAGGATTTTTCTTTCTGAGTTTCTTCCTGCTGGAGGATAATATCTCCTGCTTCATTTCGCCGTAAAAGTGAATTTTGAATAAAAGCAGCACCCCTTCCCTTCGCTTCAGGGAAAAATAATCAGATGATTTTGTACACAGATGGTTTAAACCATTTGCATCTCCTATAGCCACCAGCCACATTGATTTTTTATTTTTTTTTATTTTACTCTACCCCCTTTTACATTGGTTTCTTCCTTATTAGATGCCTAACTTCGCCAATTGTTCCTTGCTCCAATTTTCGTGTCGCATTAAAGAATGAATCATTTGGGCGAGTACGACAGTCTAGAACCGAATCGGTAGTATCGTTAAACTATTTTGAAATAATAATAATAATAATAATAATAATAATAATAATAATAATAATAATAATAATAATAATAATATAATAATAATAATAATAATAATAATAATATTATTATTATTTATTATGTATATATATATTATATTATATTATATATTATATTATATATATTATTTATATATATTATATAAATTATATTTTTTTATTTTTTATTTTTTATTTTTTTTTTTCAAACTATCACGAGATTTTTTTGGACTGGAGATAAACCCAGGGAAGGGTTCGAAAGCCTTTATTAAGTGTTTATAAATTATACATGAACTTTAAACATTCGAATAATTGTGGACCCCTTAGAACACAATTAATAATAATAATAATAATAATAATAATAATAATATAATAATAATAATAATAATGATGATGATGATGATGACGTAAAAGAACTGAGAAACGATCAATAGAGGCGCTTTATGGAGATTGACAAAACGTTAGATATTTTTATTCATGACCAGTTGAGGAATTGGCATGTCATATGTCAGATTCTCTTGGAATTAACATGAAAGTGGAAGAAGGAAATATGAGATTTAAAATTCCCAAGGAATTAAGGCCGATTCTCTGAAAGAAATGGTAAACTGTCTGCGAATAAAAATTAAGTTTGATATTTCTGCAGAGAACAAATACTGTTGCACACGCTGTCTGGTGTCTTTTCCCCACGCAACGAGAAACAAGAATAAAGAAAAAGTCAATATTAGGAATATTCTAAAAAATAAATCGAAGGTAAATTGTTCCTCAATGCCAACAATCCCTTCCAAGAAACAACAATCAAGAAAAAAGTAAATATTAGGGAACAGTTTCAAACAAATCGAAGAGAAATGACCGCAAAACGCCTTTCCATAATAAGGGGAAAAATGACATTTTTCTTTTCTAATAAAAGAAGACTATTACGATGATTAAATACGAAACCTCAACGAAAATCTCCCCTGAGATGTATTGTCCTTGGATGTAATGTCATGGTCTAAGACCAGAATTCTCCGTTATTAGTATTCTGGAAATCCTTCCTAATTAAGGAGCCGTCTTCAGCGACGATGCTGAGACCATTTCTCTCTCTCTCTCTCTCTCTCTCTCTCTCTCTCTCTCTCTCTCTCTCTCTCTCTCTCAGTAGACCGTTCCCCTCACCCCCTCCATTTTCCACCGGCCCCCTTTCCTCCAGGACAAGGGGACACACAGTTTTTATTTTTCCAGGCTAGTGAGTAAAAATTGCTGTTCCACACGAACGCCAGTCTGACGTGGGAGGAATTTTGTCTTCAAGGAGCCATTACCCCAAACTTAAGCAAGAGAGTGGCCATGATTAATATTTTACGCTGGTTCAAGGAACTACTGAAATTAGGACCGATATTTTTAGGATAAGTAGGAGGAAAGAAAATAAGGCAAAAATAAAAAGTACGATGACTTCCCGGAGGAAGCGGCAGATGGCACTAAGAGCGCAGACGTTTGTTCCTCAGAGAAAACAGGGGCAATCCAGTTTTCTGTACAGCGTATAATGCTGTATGTGCCGCGGCCGGTGAAACTTTCATCCACGATCATGGCTAACTTTAACCTTAAATAAAATCAAGACTACCTAGGCTAGAGGGCTGCAATTTGGTATGTTTGATGAATGAAGGGTGGATGATCAACATACCAATTTGCAGCCCTCTAGCCTCAGTAGTTTTTAAAACCTGAGGGCGGACAGAAAAAGTGCGGACGGACAGACAAAGTCATCTCAATAGTTTTCTTTTACGGAAAACTTATATACGGGGGAGGGTTAGAAACAAGCTTTCTAATACGAAAAACTGGGAAGAGACACGACTGTACCATAGACGACTTGTTAGGTCTTGGAAGAGGGGGTGGGGGCGGGGTGTGGGAAGATAACAAGGAAGAGAAGAGGAAATCGTGAAATGGCATGAGGGAAAAGTTGAAAGGGAACAAGGGAGAAAAGGGGGAAAATTGGGAGAAGTTGAAAAGGACCTTTCCAGCTTTTAGAATACTGAAAAAAGGAGGAAGATCAAGAGACAGAAGGGGAAGAGGAAGCAGAAGGATGGATCAATATTTTCAAAGGAATGAATCCTATAGCGAGTCCTGCTTGAATCAGAAGGGAGGATACGGGATTGTGTGTTTTAATAGATGGCTAAGGAACGACGGGGGGCGGGGGTGGGGGGGAGGATATAGGAAAAGTGAAGGAAGACTGATAACTGTAGGGTAAGTGAAAGAGGAAAAGATAATAACGAAAACATTTATAGATACTACTGGAATATAGTTTAAACCTCTCTGTACAAAAGCCAAAACGTAAAAAAAAAAAAAAAAAATACAAGGTTTCGTTTTATGAAGAATACACCCAGAAAGGGAAATGAACAAAGGTATATTTAGTTTATCATACATTAATACAAAGAAGTATAATGAGCAAAAGAATGAAAACGCCATCAAGCGGTCGTTTCTCTCTCTCTCTCTCTCTCTCTCTCTCTCTCTCTTCTCTCTCTCTCTCTCTCTCTCTCTCTCTCTCTCACCATTTTAATTCATAAATGTTCTCTCTCTCTCTTTCTCCATGTAACTCATTCTGTTCTCTCTCTCTCTCTCTCTCTCTCTCAATCATCTGTCTTCTCTCTCTCTCTCTCCATTTTTAACTTCATAAATGTTCTCTCTCATCTCTCTCTGTCTCTCTCCATTTTTCTCTCTAAATTCTCTCTCTCTCTCTCTCTCTCCTTTTATTTTTAACTTCATAAAATGTTCTCTCTCTCTCTCTCTCTCTCTGCTCTTCTCTCTCTCTCTCTCTCTCTATCTCTCATCTAATTTTAACTAGCATGAATGTCTCTCTCTCTCTCTCTCTCTCTCTCTATTTTACTTCATTAATGCTCTCTCTCTCTCTCTCTAATTTCATAAATGTTCAACCAATGTCTTCAGCCTACGTGACTGAAAGAGCACCAGAAGGACAGCAAGTCAGACCTACAGTAAAACAGACCTTAAATGGAGAAGGCCGAATAGAGAAAGAGATCAGAGAAGGAGTATTCCAGTCCACGGGTCTATTACCGCGTAATCTACAGGATGTAATCCTACACATCCTTCGGGAGAGGAGGGAAAAACGAGATCCTTACCGAGAACTTAATTAATGGCTCGAGAGATGGGATCCTCGAGTCCGAGAGAGAACTGGAAGAAGAAGAAGAAGAAGAAGAAGAAGAAGAAGAAGAAGAAGAAGAAGAAGCGAGTCAAGAATCATCTGTTCTCTGAGATCTTCTTAATTAAATTTCCAAGAGGTGAATTATCTTTGCCAGAGGGACCTTTTTTTCTATGCGCTCTCGGATATGCTTCAAGAGTAAGGCTCGAGTTAGTTTTAACTGAAATAACAACAAGCAGAGGAAAGTAATCATAGTATCTACACTCTCACACAACTGCAAGTTAAATTATATAACTGAATAAAATGGAATACAGAATTGAAGACTAATGCCAAGCACTGGGACCTATAAGGTCAATCAAAGCTGGAAGGGAAACTGAGAGTAGGAAATGTCTCAGTTGCACTATGAAACAACAATTGGGAGACGGTGGATAGCAAGGTGGAAGAAAGGGAATATGAAAGGAGGTACGGTAAAAGGAATGGAAGAGGTTGCAGCTAGGAGCCGAAGGGACTCTGCAAAGAACCTTAAGCAATGCCTATAGTGCACCGCGTGAGGTGAACTGACAGCACTAACCCCTCACAGGAGTAAATGCATTAATTAAACAATCTGCACTTCAACGAACCCGCTTAAAAGTAACAATAAAAACAAGTAATATAAATAACTCACGTATGTGGCAGTGAGCAGATCTATTTGAAAAAAATAATGTGGTAGGAGCTGTAATCAAGAGGATACACTCTCGTTTTGTGTCAGTTTCCTCAAAAGCTATACTTACGAATCTCCATTCTTTATGTAATTTGTCATTCGGTATAATATCATCCATTTTCAAAAATTTCGTCTAGAATAGAACTCGGAACCTCATCATTACTCCCAATACAACATCCAGCTTTACATATTTGAAAGGAAAATACAAGAATTGCGAATAATATTGACAACGAAAATTAAACAACTACCATCCAAAGGACCTAAAAGAATGTGCTGGCACAGGGCCTGCCTAATTACCCATCAATATTACGAAGATAAAAAAAACATATATTTCAAGAACAGAAAAAAAAGTGAAGAAAGAACTAAAACAAAAGTAAGAATTGCAGACTTCAAACTAATGATAAAAACTATTTTTTCAGGGATATACTAAAATAACTATACAAGTCACAGAATCTTTGAACTAATAATAGAAAAACTCTGAAAATATAAAGAAGAAAACCTTCGAGCTAAACACAGAAACATCCAAATGCAATTTAGTGCTTGTATTTCACCTCTGGCTAAAGGAAACTTTAAACGTGGGAAGAATTCTGACGTTAAGGAACGGCGTATTACGTTTCCCTCGGGGGGAAATATAACAGGCTACTTTCTCTTCTTCCGGTTCATAAGTTGCAAAAATAGCTTCACGCAAGAATTTCGGGTTCTGAGGCCTGGCCCACTGTGCATGGTGGCTGGTTGGCTGGTTAGCTCTGGTAAATTATGCGCGAAGGAAATACGAAGGTATTTTGCACTACGAGGACAAAATATTTTTTTTTTCTCTGGATGGAATGTGAGAATTTCGAGAATTATTCTGCGACAAACAAAAATATAACGAAGAAAAATTCCGTATACTGCTGGATCTACATTTTCATAGACAGTTATTGAATTTTCATCCAAACGTACTACTTGAATTACCAATTTAAGTCTGCCTACGAAAACTATTATTGAATTGACTTGAATATAGAATTTAGGCCAAAGGCCAAGCACTGGGACCTATGAGGTTATTCAGCGCTGAAACTGAAATGGACAGTAAAGGTTTGAAAGGTGTAACAGGAGGAAAACCTCAAAGCAGTTGCACTATGAAAAAATTGTTAGGAGAGGGAGGAAAGTAAGATGTAAGAAAGGGAATATGAGAGGAGGTACAGTAAAAAGAACGAAAGGGGTTTCAGCTAGGGGTTGAAGGGATGCTGTAAAGAACCTGAAGTAACGCCTATAGTACACCGCATAAGATGCACTGACGGCGCTAGCTCCCTACGGGGGGAAACTATTATTGTTATCACCCTTAAGTGAATAAATGAGAAAAACAACCTACCCTCTTTCCAATAACCCCCTTTCCTTTCTTCATTCTTGCTGTCCAACTTCCCTGACTATCAATTCCATACGTAATTATGGGGTTTTCTCCCAGGTCCACATTTAGATCCTGGAAAGTGACGCAGAAAATATCTGCAATGACGATCAACGGTAGTTTTGCTTGACCTCATTTCCTTCGTGCAATTGCATTCATTTAAAATTTCTCGTAGTATTCTACTGCACTTCGAATTCTACACTTACTATTATGATGCTTGGCTGGAAACTGATAACACTAAGTACAGCGACACTTTCTTGCATCGTACACTTTTTTTTATTATTAATGCTATTTACTGAATTGTGTATAGTTTTAATTTACTTGTAGCTTAAGAACGCTATATATTTCAACGACTGTTTATTATGAAAAATAAATCTTGTAAGTATTAGCTATTTAATAACCTTTTTAACGACTGTTTATGTAAAAGAAATCTGGTAAATTTGAGCTATTTAAGCACTTTTTTTGTTAACGACTAGTTTAATTATGTAAAATAATTCTTGTAAATATTAACTATTTAAACACTTTGTTTTTTAAAAGACTGTTTCATTATGTAAAAAAAAGCTTGTAAATTTGAGCTATTTAAGCACTTTTATTTGTTGTTAACGGCTGTTTTATTATGTAAAAAATCTTGTAAATATTAACAATTTAAGTACTTTTTTTTGGTTAACGGCTATTTTATTATGTAAAAATTTTTTTTAAATATTAGCTATTTAAGCACTTTTTTTTGTTGACAACTGTTTTATCGTATAAAAAAATCTTGTTTTATTATGTAAAAACAAATTTTGTGTAAATATTAGCTATTTAAGTACTTTTTTTAACGATTGTTTTATTATGTAAAATTTATTTTTGTAAATATTAGTTATTTAAACACTTTTTTTGTTAACGACTGTTTTATTATGTGAAAAAACTTTTTTTGTTAAAGACTGTTTTATTATGTGAAAAAAAAAGGTAAATATTAGCTATTTAAACATGCTTTTTTTAAAGATTGTACAGTAAGTTCCAGAAGTGGAGTGATAAATTTCAGAGGATTTCGTTCGAATTTCACTAACTGGCAACTACAATACGTAGCCGAAAAACTTATTTTCTTTCTACAGTGAAAGCTCTATCAAGCCAAATAAAGCTAACATATGATGCACAAATGTAAAATCTATGATATTTATAACAATCATAAGAAAAAATTATGGTAATAGTAATTATTTCAAAATATGGTAATTACTTCAAAGTAAAGAAACGAAACGACTTGAAATTTTCGTTCGACACAGGATGACCAATATTACCAATGTATATTTCGAGGAATGTGGAAACAAATATTTAATATCATAGCGTATTATCAATTATTTTAGCGAGGGTGCATAAAACCATGCAAGTATCAATAGAATGTAAAGGGAAAATCTCCGCAACATCAAACATAATCAACCATGAATGCACCTATTTTCAACAGAGAAGTTGAGTTTGGTTGGTAGTTCTGATTTTAGCTTCTTGGCCCGAGCATAAAACAGCATCTTCGAGGAAGGCTCTAACTGCTGCTGCTACCGTTAGGTGAGGTGACTAGGCCTAGTCCCCGGCATAGCAAGGTTTTCAATGGAAGGCCACTGTCTGTTATTTAGGCAAAGATAGAACCATCAGGACCGACACCAGGACCTGTCCTTGCACCTGGGAAACAGACTCGCTATATAAAAAATAAGAAAGACGGTCGCAAGCAACCAGAACACCCGTAAAAAATCACCAACCTGGTTAAGTAGCGAGGACTAAGAGAACCCCCCAACCCCTCCCCTCCCGCCTCCCCCTTCCTAACTCTATCTCTACCCACAATCCTAACTCCACCTTTTTCACTTCAACCTCTTACCTCACATCTTTTAATCATATTCCAACAGTGAAATTTAAGACTGAATTTGCGTAAGTGGGCGTATCATAAGGGAGTGATATCACCCAAATTCATATTTCCACTGGCAACCAGTAATCAGTTTCGATCTAGTCAAGCATTATTGTATAATAGAAATTCACGAGTTTTTTGGGAATTTATATATATATATATATATATATATAATATATATATATATATATATATATATTATTAAATATATATATATATATTATATATTAAAAGAATCACCCGAACATGACCAATAGGCCTAGTGCTCGATTCTTAAAACAGGCCTCTGGTTATTCTTGAGTAGATAAAAAGGTCCTGAGAGAAGAGAGAGAGATGAGAGAGAGAAGAAGAGGAGGAGAGAGAGATAGAGAGCATAATAGGAGATACTCGAATTAAAATAATGCTCGCCAAGCATATTCACACTCCGGATCGTATGGACAAGAATGGTCTCACTTATGCGCAAAAAAAAAAAAAAAAAAAAGTGGAAAATACTTGTTTGATACGAACCTGAACGCAATTCCACATGCAAAAATTTGCACAATTGAGGAATTCGATGAAATTATTAAATAACAACCTGAAAAATTATTTTCTTGATTCTTGAAATAGGCCTAACCATGTAGTTAATGCTAAACGATCATATAACTTGGATTTCTTTTTTTTTTTCACACTTACTTGTGTCTTATTTATATTTCATTTAATCAGATGCAAAACTTCTTTGTGCTTTATCAGAAAAAATCATAATAACTTTCGATATGACGCTATAAAAGTAGAAAGTTAATTTACCAAATCACATTACGCCAAATCTTATGCACTCGGTTCCTGCTGCCACTCAATGGTGAACACTCGATATCACACTCTGAGAGCCGCAGAGGTTTCTACGGAGAAATCATTATTATTATTTTTTTTTGAGAGGGAATTTTTTTCTTTTAATAAACAATTATTGAACTAACACTGACCATTCACTGGGGAAATGCCTTCTGTGGTTCTACAGTTAATCACTGATACTTATTATCAGATAAAGAGGATGACAATAATTGGAATAAAATATACTAATTAGCAACCCCACGAGTTTCTAAAGAAGTACGATCAATTCTGGAATTTGTCGCTTCACTTCTGGAACTTACAGTACAAATAAATTTTATTGTAGCCCTGATGTGTCCCGAAACTAAACTTGAACTCACCAGAAGCAAAAATCTTGGAAGTTATTTATCCAACCGCATAACTCATGAGTGGACGACTAAACTTCATTTCCATTAAAAGTCGCTTAGTTACAATGAAACTGGCTTAAGTAGGCTAAAATATAAATAAGGCAAATATAACGTTAGTATTAAGATTCCAAGTCTAAAAGACAATTTCCTCTTTATGAAAAAAAACGATTTATTTTACTCATAATAAGGAAGACAATATTGCAAAAGTTACCGGTGGAAATTATTCTAAGGCCACTCTGAATAGTTGAATAATTTTTCATTCTTGTGTAACAAAAAGTGATTTATTGCAATTCCATTGTTGTATAATAAAGAAAAATTAAACTTGAAATGAATTTCCTCTTTAGAAAAATACGACTTATTTTACTCATAATAAGGTAGACAATGTTGCAAAAGTTACCGGTGGATATTATTCTGGAAATTATTCTAAGGCCACTGAATAGTTGAATAAGTTTATATTCTTGTGCAACAGAAGTGATTTATTGCAATTCCATTGTTGTATCATAATTACTCTTATATCTACCGAATCAAAACCAAATTGATTAAACTTGAAGTGAATTTCATTTTGCCTTCGGGAGCGAATTCCCTTTTGCTTTTCAGAATCGCAGCCGAAAGCTAACTCCGGTAATCCCGAGGCTTCAATCGCGGCAGGAATTGTATCGCTTCGTCGTAATGTGTTGAGTGGCCGGCCAACTGAGAACACACCAAGGATAACCGAAGCGACTGAAAGCAAACGAAGTCATTGATGAAAGCAAGAGAGGAAGGGAAGGAAGGGAGATACCTGAAGGGTGGGAGGGGTGGGGGGGCGTGGGGGGGGCCTCCAAAATGGAAAGGAGTGGGAGAAGGAACGTATAAAAAAGTATATGGAAATACAATATTATTAAGAGCAATTAAGCAAGAAATAGTATATGGAAACAGAACAGCATTAAAAACAATTGAACAGGAGAAAGTATATGCAAGCAGAAGAACATCAGGAGCAATTAAACAACAAAAGAAAGTGTAAGGAAACAGAAGAAAATCAGGAGCAATAAAACTAATGAAAGATATGGAAGTAGAAGAACAACAGGCAATAAACAACAAAAGAAGTATATGGAAGTAGAACATCAGGAGAAAACAACAAAAGAAAGTGTAACAGAAGAACATCAGGAGCAATTAAACTAATGAAAGTATATGGAAACAGAAGAACATAGGGGCAATTAATGAAAGTATATGGAAGCAGAAAACATCAGGAGCAATGAAACAAGAAAGTGTAGGAAACGATCAGGAGCAATAAAATTAATGAAAGTAATGAAAACAGAACACCAGGAGCATTAAACGAAAGTATATGGAAACAAAACAGTATCAAGAGCAGTAAAAAGAGAAAGCATAAGAGAAAAAGAATAGCGTTGCATGACAATTAAACAAGAGAAGGGAATCATTCAATTACCACACAAATACGAATACCAAAAAATATAAATAAATAAATAAGTAAAATACCTGAAGAGAAAAAGAAAGAATAACCCAAAAGCAATAGGAATACGATTACAGACAAAGGAAAAGCAAATATAATAAATAAAAGATTTGTACAACTTGAGGCTCTTGAATATAAGGATTACATGAGGATTACCTTTACGGACGGCGGGGCAAAAGAGAGAGAGAGAGAGAGAGAGAGAGAGAGAGAGAGAGAGAAAGCAGTTAAGACCTGAAAAGACTCGTGTGGTGGGATTTGCGGTTTTAAAATCCCTCTCGAGGGATGATTGGGATTTAGGGTAGGGACAAAGGGGAATATCTGAGGGATTAATACCGTCCAATCCTTCAAAAGATTTTCTTAATGGATTTAACCTGTGAGGATAACAAGACTCCTTCACGAGAGAAAATAAGGATGGTAAGCGATGACGAAAGTGGGGAGAAGAGAGAGAAGGATAAAAGAGGGAAGGATAAGAGAGGGAAAGGATAAAAGTGGGAAGGATAAGACTGGAAAGAATAAGAGGAGGAACGGATAAGAAATGGGAGGCCAGTGAATTTGAAACATTCTCTGTCGAGTAAAAACTGAAACTTTTCGAAGGTAAAGATGATAAACCTTCGGCTATTTCAGTTATGAATTCGTAATTTTTTTTTCCAGGGACCTTTCCTTACCTTGTCTTCTTCACAGAGAGAGAGAGAGAGAGAGAGAGAGAGAGAGAGAGAGAGAGGGTTAAAATTAATCTACAAACAGTTAGCAAGCTGCAATATCCCTATTTTTTCTCCTTCTAAACTTTTAGAGCGTTAAATCTCAGAATCTCCTTATGATATCAAAAATATTTTCAGGGAAAATAAATCGTTTGTTATGAAAATGTCTAACTGTGTATAGAAATTTCATGAGACGATAGGCTGCGTTCGATCTAATTCGAATGTTAATGATTCAAGTTTAACCAACTCTTTTAATTAATCAAGTTTGCATTTTGAAGGCTTAAAAAAGATAAAAAAAAAAACCGGAACAAAGGAAAAATTAGTTGCATATATCACAATGAAATAATCATACATTTGTCTATAGTGTGAAAAAACAATAGTCATTTTGATTTCATTATTCAAACCCATAATGATTAAGTACAAGGGTTTAAAAACTTACAAATAATGAAATAGCAATAATCACTTTGATTTCATTGTTCAAACCCAATAATGATAAAGTACAAGAGTTTAAAAACTTATAAATAATTTTAATCTTATGCATGAAACAGATTTTGTTGGTGGTCAAGTCAATTAAATTTCACCTTCAAACTTCACTTGAAAGGAAAACCGTCAAAACCCAAATTCAGTCAAGTCAGTAATCACGACACTTGAAGAGAATGAAAGCAGAAGAGGAAATTGATTGAGCTGACCAAAGAAGAGGAATGGAGAGAGAGGGAATGAAGCGAGAAGAGAAGAAAGTAGAGGAGAAAACAGGAGGAACAATCAGAGAAGAAGAGCTGGCAGGAATGAAAAGGAAACAATGTGGAAATCGAATTGGGTTACCGGGTAAGTCAATGAGAAATGAAGAAACATCTAACATTAATAAAACTGAACTATGATGGAAAGTAAATAAGGGGATAACATGAATAAACAATACGTAAATACAAATAAACCTAATGGAAGACTTCGTACAACAACTCAAGCAAGCCCAGTACTATTACCTTTAGAGGAAACACCGCCACCACAGTAATATGGACACCATTACCTGGAGAGTAATGAAAAGATGTGTACGAATCGAGTCTCTCTCTCTCTCTCTCTCTCTCTCTCTCTCTCTCAGAAAAAAAATAATAAATCTTTTACGGAGCAACAGAAGGGAGAAAGATGATCCCTCAGACGGAGAGCGAAGCTGAGTCCTAGAATGAACTTGTGTGGTGGGATTATGGTTTTACTCCTAAAAGGATTACTCGTATTGAGTCGGGGGCATGATAGTCTTAGGGGGGTAGGGGGCGGGTGGAAAGGGAAAGGAGATTGGGGTGGGTGGGGGAGTATTTCCAGGATTAATTCCTGCCAATCCTGAAGGGATGTGACGTGAGTGGGAGAGATATGATGGAGGGATTTGGAATTCAGTATAAAACATGAAAGGTGGAGATTTAAAGTATAAAGATTCTGGGTCATAATCACAGATGAGAAAATAAATGCCGGGGGATGGAACGATAATGACCGCTTGTTAATACACGACGCTCTCAAATTAAGAGAAGGAAAACCAAGGCTTTTACAGTCTTACGGGCTGCTCTAGAAGCAAGAGCCCGTGCTGGTAAAAGGCCACCTAAATCTAAAACATCATTATTTTACGTTTCTTGGGAAAACGAGCTAAATTTTTTTTATTATTTTCTCCATATCAATCTAAAAAAAAGTCTGAAGTGTACTAAGTATATCTTAGTTTAACCAGACCACTGAGCTGATTAACAGCTCTCCTAGGGCTGGCCCGAAGGATTAGATATTTTTACGTGACTAGGAACCAATTGGTCACCTAGCAACGGGACCTACAGCTTATTGTGGGATCCGAACCATACTATATCGAGAAATGAATTTCTATCACCAAAAATAAATTCCTCTGATTCCGCGTTGGCCGAGCCGGGATTCGAACTTCGGACCACCGGATTGGCAGCCGAGGGCGAAAACCACTCGTCCAGCGAGGAACTTGAAGTGTACTAAGAATGC
>NC_087209.1:3943909-3946409 GCF_015104395.2 Macrobrachium nipponense | reverse complement strand
TCATTGGACATGGCGTCGGCTAGATCATTTTTACTCTATAAAAATTAAAACTATCGGGTTTAGGTTATTGATAATGCTGATAAAATTTGTGTGTGGTTGTAAAATATACATATGTAAACTTTCAGCTACATCCGATGCTTTGATTAGGAGCAATTTCCAAAAAACCGTGTTGCAGAGGCCCTGAATCTCATAGTAGTAGTAATTGGGTATCAGCAGTATAACAAAACACAAACACGCACCAAGCGGAGCTTTGGGAAAAACAGCAAAATAATAATAAAACATAAGGCCTTAATCCATTCATTAGTAAAGTTCCAATCAAATCTATTCAGTCCAATAACATTCCAAGAATTGACTTGTATTGTTTTAAAAGTAAAAGTCTGGTATATTACAAACAAACAACGGCTTGTGTATATGAAGTTACATTACTGTAAAAATTACTTCTAAATTTCCATGTCCCTCTGGTACAAGATTCTGAATTCTTTACTGCATTCATTTGAAAAAGTAAATCTCTACAACGACATAAAATTGAATAAACTGTCAATAGACCAATCTTAATATTCCTATTATACATACATATATATATATATAATATATATATATATATATAATATATATACTATATGTATATATATCTATATATATATAAGATATATATATATATATATATAATATATATATATATAATAGATATATATATATATATATATTTCTATACTATTATATATATATATATATATATATATATATAGGTATATATCTATATATATATATATATATATATATATCATATATATATATATATATAATAATATATATTATATATGTATATGTATATGTATGATATAATAGGAATAATTAAGATTGGTCTATTGACAGTTTTAATCAAAGTGTTATGATCATTGTAGAGATTTTACTTTTTCAAATGAATGCAGTAAAAGTGGTATACAGTAGAATCATGACGAGAATCAATAGTAAAGAATTCAGAATATAATATATATATATATATATATATATATATATATATATATATATATATATATACGTTCTATTTTGTGTAAAAACAGACAACGAGTATTACCTATACCTAAGTAAATACTGTGATGTTGGTTTCAGTCATATGCAATAAAGCTGCATTTTTCATCTCTCTATATTTCACCATCGTATCCCGAAAGCGGAGAAACAAATTCGCTTTACCGTCAAAAATGAAAATCCCTCTCACAAACCATTACAAATTTGCATAAAGGCCCCGAAAGAGGTCTTTCGTGCAATGAGTGCAGAGGGTAAGAGATGTTAAGCTTCCCAAACAAAATAAAATATACAGGTAATTAATGTAGTTTCTTTTCGTCTTTGTCCATCTTTTAATTACTAGTTTATCTATACTTGTTTGCAAAGGAAAAAAGGTTTCGCGGTAACCTTTGACTTAAATCGTAAGTATATTTGAGATAAAAATTCTGTAAAATATTTTGGTGGAAAATACGAAAAGATTTCTTGGCTGAGTGAATTTTGACATGTCAGGATACGATGGCAACAATACTTAACCATTAAGAACTCCCAAATACCCAAAAATATAACGGAAACCTACATCACATTTTGATTAAAAATAAGTATTCGCCACAACTCGTTGCATACAAAACGATTCGGATCTATAAAGGAAATCAAATCGACATTTACACATCTATAGTCTTTGGCCCTCAATTCCTGTAGAATTCAGCTCCCTAAATTCCTATACAGTATCTGTAAGAGTATCAATCAAACTTTGGACCAGAGAAGCTCATTTGACGCGGTAGAATCAAATCTCAATTTAGCTTCAGGGATTAAGTCCGACAGGCGAACTTTTCCGGACCACTAAACATAGCTTCCGATCAGTCTTTACTACCATTCGCCTGTGGATAAAACAAAACACGCTCTCTCTCGCTCTTCGCTCCTTTCGAGTTTCTCTGGATCGTTTAGACTATCTCGTTCGAGGATTAGTTCATTTCACTCCTTTTAACTCCCTTGTAATTGACCCAACTCCGTTTTGGAGAGCTACGCTCGTCCAGCCTATTTGCAAGTTAGGTTCCTGTCACAATTTTTGTTGTCTTGTATAGTGGAAGCTCCCCTTTGGATAGCTAAGCTATTCTGGCTCACTTCGCCGTAAGAGAAACGTAAAGGAAGAGTTAGGGATCGCTTACCTTTGAAGTTTAGGCTGCTGAGTTTGGTTCTGCTACTTAAGGATGTGTCCTCCAGTCCTGGGACCTGAAGCGCTTCAATGAACTTTGTCTCATTTTCTCACAGACCTGCAAACAAAAGTATACAGAACTTATGTAGTTATCGAATTAAACCTTAGTATTATCTACGAAAATAATCTTACCCAACAATCATAACATATATGAAAAGAAAAAAAAATCTGTTTACGTAAAAACCAAATGTTGAAATTATACCGCCACCCATTACAAAGCGATCTAGTTCTTTAGTTATCAGTTTCGAAAAAAAGTCTTTTAATTACTTTGATTTACAGAAT
>NC_087209.1:3925241-3943409 GCF_015104395.2 Macrobrachium nipponense | reverse complement strand
TTCAACAACATGTTACGTAGCTTATAGAATGTCAAAATGCATCCGTTATTATTTGTAATCTCTTACACATACAGTACGCCTTTATTGATGGTACGTCGCTGCAGTGCTTTCTATGTTTTATCTTCAATCGTTTTCTGGTTGTCTACCCTCCTTGCTGTCCAACTTCTTCAACCCTTTTTTCCCCCAGTTTGAATCATTGACCTTTCTCAAAAAAAAATCCTTTTGACGCTGCTCAAAAGGCCTTGAAATTTGTTTGTGTGGCCGACTTCTGCCGTTTTGCCGTTTTATGGTAATAAGAAGAATAATAAGTCTTTATCATTCTTTGTGTCCTAACGGTGTCCCAACCTCTTTTAACCTTTGTAGTTTTAACAACAGATTGGAATCCGGCCAGAAATGTTGGCCAGTATATCTTTGTTTTTTTTTACGTAAGTATAGTTAAACTCTGAAAAACCCTCCTCTTTGCCAGGCTTTTCTGGATTATTAACCTTACACAGTATAGAGGAGTAAAATGTGTTTGCACAGCCCCCAAATGGGCAAACGTTTGGGCAATATGTTGCTGATAGATGGAAAAACTTTTGTAAACTGGAAAAGAGAGCGAGAATATTGGATTAAAAAATAGAAGCACTCTCTCTCTCTCTCTCTCTCTCACGCACACACACACACAGACACACATACCACACAAACACACTAAAGGTCACCCGTCCATTTGTGATTAGCCAACAGGCGAGTACTTAATAACCCATTTACGAAACATTGCGAAATCAGTGCAAGAATAAATGCGTAAGTTGTAATTTAATCGTGAAATTTTATACAGACTGAAATTAATGTCAGATTGATCGGATGCTGTAGAAAAAGGTAATTTTACTTTTTGAGCACAAGTTGTAATATGACCTGATTTGTTTGAAGTCTTGGTATTGCATTTCTGGTTGATGTGTTGAATGATGTAATCTAGCAGACTTCTTCACTGAGAGAAGCTGAAATTCTAACAGAAAACTACTACTGTACCCATCTAATGAAAGTAATAATGTAAGAAAAAAATACTGCAATATTCATCTCAAGAAGTCTGTGTAATGTATGGAAAAATACTGAAGTACTTATCTCATGAAGTCAGTGTGGGAAAAGTATAACACTACTAACTTCATGAAGTCAGTGTAATATATGGAAAAAATTTTATCAATGTTTCAAATTTTCAAGTAAAAAATACCGTAGTCCATATCCATAGAATTTCCAAAAGCAGTGTAAAAACATCTCAATATTTTCCTGAATCAAGGTTAAACAAGGTTATTCTTCCAGATAAGTATGATCTGAATTAAAGGTCTTGGAAAGTCAACAGTGTGAATTACCGAATATCATCCCAGGACCGAATAATGACCGTTATCAAACGCCATTTTATGTGTGATCGATGGATAGCTGACTTCTGTGACGTCAGTTGACTTTTGCCAGAGAAAGGGAGGGAAAACAGTGGCTTTATTATCGGTCTTCATTCGCTCTCTCTCTCTCTCTCTCTCTCCTAGATATCCAGTCGAGGGTCTAGATACGAAAATACACCCACAACCACAAAAAAATAAAAAAAGTGATCCCTGACCCAAGTTGACCTTCACACGTGTGTGTTGGACTTCTGACAGGAACCGTGGCGTCGTTTGTGCTTTGTGCCTTATCCTCTCCGTCATACAACATCGTGGGCGTAAAATTCTTAAAACATTATGAACTGAAAACGTATTGAAAAAAAATGGAATGTGTGTTCGTAATTACTTTTAATGAAAGTAGAAAACTTTCGTTAAAAAAAAGAAAAAACTCGCTGTCGTTATGCGAAAATTAATAACTGGCAGGGTACAGTGTGCAAAGTGGAAAGCAATTCCAGTCTGATTTTGAGAGTTGCAGTAAAAAGCTGAAGTTATGAAAACTTTCTTTCCTATCGAAAAAACGAGAAAAAAAAACGTGATTTGATTATCGGATTGAAAATAGTTCCTATCTGATATTTTGGGAATGAAATTCGTAACCTGAACACGAGTTTATTTTCAAGGGATATTTGCATGTCTTCAAAGATATATTTCAGCTTCCTTTTGTAATGCAAATTTCGTGTTTTAAGTTTGCTGCCCTTCGTGATTATGAGTGACTCTCGGGAGAAAAAACTACCCCCCCCCCAAAAAAAAAATCATATGAAAATAAAGTTTATGGAAGTTCCGGAGAAGAGTGAAAGAAACTTCCTATGAAAATTACTGGAATTAACCTGAAGTTTGGGCATATGTTTTAAGGAAGTTGGATGCATCGAGTTCCCCCTCCCGTTTCCCCCCCCTCCCCCCTTTTCAAAAACTCCCAGATGCTATTGTACGTTTCAGGATGTTTAGGAGAAGCTTGTATTATACTCTCTCTCTCTCTCTCTCTCTCTCTCTCTCTCTCTCTCTATATTATCTATAATAGCTATATATATATATATATATATATATATATATATATATATATATAGATATATATATATATATATATATATATATATATATATATATATATAATATATATATATATATACTTATATATACTTATATATATTTATTATATATATATATTTATATATATATATATATATAGTTATATATATTTATATATATTTATATATATATATATATATATATATATATAGATATCTATCCATATATATATATTTATATTATATATATATATATAGGCTAGGTATATATATATATATTATATATATAATATGTATATATATATGTATAATATATATATATATATATAATATTTATATATATAATATATATATATATATTATATATATATATATATATATATATATAGGTATATATATATATATATTTATATATATATTATGTATATAATATATATATATATAGATATATATATATATATATATATATATATATATACCTACCTATATATATATATATATATATATATATATATATATATATATATATATATATAGTATAGGTATAATATATATTATATATATATAATATATATATATATATATATATAATATATATATATATATATATATATATATAGTCTATATAGGTATATATATATAATATATATATATATAATATATATATATATATATATATTATATATATATAGGATATATATATAATATATATATATAATATATATATCTCTATATTATATATACATAATATATATATATATATATATATATATATATATATATATATATATATTATATATATATATATATATATATATATATATATCTTTCCTTGCGCTTTTGTCGGCACTGCTGCCTCACTGCTGGGGTGTCACCACAGGGCCAGATCATTGCAGAGGGGTTTTGTTTAGCCAGCAATGAGCGCCTTCCCTCTGCTCACTGGCACTGCTCACCAAAGTAAGAAGGTAGTTCTTGGTTTCTTGTATCGCTCCAACTCTGAATTTATATATATTCAGAATTTCTGAATAGATATATATTCAGAATTTAGAATTTCTTGAAAGAGGGGTTCCATTTCTTGTACGCTCTTTGGTGGATCACAAAATATATTTGTTCATTCTCGCTTTCAACAACAGCTGGCAGGTGGACTCTCTTCTATAGCTTGTTTGTACCTTTTGTTCACATTGAAGGGTCACTTGTATGAACCAGACAGTTGGTTTCCTCCAGAAGGTTTTATTTTAATTCCTTGTTGTGTCTGATGGGAAAGTCCGTTGTCGAAGCTGAGTAGAAGTCTCTTGAAGCTGATGGTTGGTCTGAGAATCTGACGGAAGCTTCGACTCGTCTCTTCTGGATTCCGAAGTCTTCCTCCTTCCTTGGAGAAAGACGGAGACAGTGCGTTCGTTCGTTCGTCCTCCTCCTTGTGTGTCTTGAAGGGCGCTTTCCCGTTGGGAATCTTGAGGATTCGGGAAGCCTTTCATCTTGGGGCCAGATCATTGCAGGGCGGTTTTGTTTAGCCAGTAGAGAGCGCCTTCCCTCAGCTCATCGGCGCTGCTCACCAAACCAGTGAGGTTTCCAGGTATATGGTCTCCTCCGGTCCGGGAGGTTATGCGGCTCCAACGCTGAAGATTGTAGGTGAACACTTTTTAGACTTTCTCGAAACAGATGTCCATCTGTGGTTTGTCTTTCCGGACGATCCCTCAAATAAACAATGACAATATCATCTTGCACAACATCGTTTTATTGCTGATCTCTTGGGAAATCTGATTTCTTTTTCAATCAATGGTCTTGCTATCTTTCCGTTAGACTTCTCTGGAGTCTTTCCTGATTTCCTACAGCTCCTCTCAATCTCGCTTGCTGGTCTCCTTCCTGTATCCAGTCTTCCTTTCTGACCTCTTCTCCTTGAATGCACTCTCCGGAATCAATTCCGTATCTGAGAGGGATGGTCTTACAGAGGACGCCTGGTCCCTTTCCTGCAATATTTGTGCAAGTGGGCGTTCGTTGTTTCGTGCGGCTCCCGAGGGCGCTGAGTCTTCAGATATGTTGGTCTTGCAGGCTTCGCCTTCGTCAGGGCTACTGGATATATCTTGAAATAAAGAATGATAAAATAAAACTTCTCGTATACAGTTTACAAAGCGATAAATAACTTTATGCTACAGTCTACAATGAAGTATATAACCTCTTGTGTACATTTTAAAAAGAATAACTTCTTGGTAACTATTTTTGGCAGTGTCAACACTGTAGAAATTTTTTTCATGTTTTTTCTTTTGAGTTTCGATTTGAAATGCGCGAAAACTGAATATCCTTAATGCGCAAATCGTTTGCAAACACCGCCTTCAATAAAGTCTATGTTTAGTGTATAAATTCATTAAAAAAGTTTTTACTATCGAGCAAGACTTTACATTACATTTTTCATTCGTTTAAGGACATGATACCATTATCAAAGCGATATACAGGATAGGAATGTCAACATTTCTGCCCTCGAGATATGCGTATCCCATTACTTTAGTATCCGTTATTTTTGCCTTTATGATGTTCTTGGATCCTTGTATATTGCACTTAGAATTTTGAGTCTTTCTTTGATTCCATTAGATTAATCTGGGTTTTCGTACATTCTTTATTTCTAATCGATGAACATATCTCTGGTGTCGACTGAAAATAGTCTCCACTTTGTCAGTATCTCACCCCCAGGTTGGACAAATGAGCCAGAAATAATTGAAAACAGATCTCTCTCTCTCTCTCTCTCTCTCTCTCTCTCTCTCTCTCTCTCTCTCTCTCTCACACACAACTATTCTTGGATATTAACACAATGTTAAACCATTCAGCTCTCTCTCTCTCTCTCTCTCTCTCTCTCTCATTGGGAATTTCGGAAAGATCCTAACCGTTCATATTGCCCTTCATTCGTCCTCTTAGAAAATAAGACCAATTCTTTTTTCCTTCCATTTCTCATCCATTTATCTCCAGCTTTCAAGCATTCCAGATTAGGGTAATAAATAACTCCTTCGATTTGGCGCTTTCTTAAGGAAAAATAAATGACGCAGTGAACATATAAGATGAAGTGGCTTATTTTTCGGCCGTTCTGTTTTTTTTTTTTTTTTTTTTCTTTCTTTTTTTTTTTTTTTTTAAATGTTGGGTTGGCGGACAGGGCGGTTTAGGCTGTTTTTTTTTTTTTTTCTTAAGTTCGTTATTTAGGGACACGAACAGCTTCTACGTTTTTAAAAGGAAATTGTAACATTGTTTTGAAGACTCACTAATATCTTTGGTATTCAAGGATCAGTTTACGATAAAATAGATTTTATTTACAAATTACTGTAAACGTAAAATGAGAGAGAAGAGAGAGGAGGAGAGAGAAGGAGAGAGAGAGAGAGAGAGAGAGAGAGAGAGAGAGAGAGAGAGAGAGCAGCCTTGGGCAAATAGGATTTTGTGTGGAAAAAAAAAGGATGAAACAAAAATCGAAGCAAGTCATCGCTCATTTTTATTGCGTTAATTAGTTAAGCATTTTTCCGTTCAGTCTTCAGCCCTTTTGCCTTATTGCTTATGACCAGATGGACTTTTGTAATAATTTTGATAAAAACTGGCGATGAATTAAGAAAAACTGGAGCCGGAAAAAAAAAACTTCGGTCTGAACGATACTTTTGATGGGATGTTTTTCGACACTTTTGGTCGAATGACGGAGACGAAATGAAAAGAATTTTTTTAATGAACTTTTTTTTATTATTTTGTTTTCCGTAAATACCAGAGTTATAATTATCGATAAATACTGTTTTTTGGGGAGACTGTTTTGCTTCTTTATTCACAAATACATTCTAGGAAAGCTTGCTGTTGAAATTCTATAATAATAATAATAATAATAATAATAATAATAATAATAATAATAATAATAATAATAATAATAATAATAACCAGGAAACAAATGACAATACACAAAGCACTACACCCAAGAGCAAATACGGACAGACTATACATAACACGAAAGGAAGGAGGGAGAGGACTACTAAGTATAGAGGACTGCGTCAACATTGAAAACAGAGCACTGGGGCAATATCTGAAAACCAGTGAAGACGAGTGGCTAAAGAGTGCATGGGAAGAAGGACTAATAAAAGTGACGAAGGACCCAGAAAATATACAGAGGACAGGAGAAAGACAGAAAGAACAGAGGACTGGCACAACAAACCAATGCACGGACAATACATGAGACAGACTAAAGAACTAGCCAGCGATGACAATTGGCAATGGCTACAGAGGGGAGAGCTAAAGAAGGAAACTGAAGGAATGATAACAGCGGCACAAGATCAGGCCCTAAAAACCAGATATGTTCAAAGAACGATAGTCGGAAATAACAACTCTCTCATATGTAGGAAGTGCAATAAGAAAAATTAAACCATAAACCACATAGCAAGCGAATGCCCGGCACTTGTACAGAACCAGTACAAAAAGAGGCATGATTCAGTGGCAAAAGCCCTCCACTGGAGCCCGTGGAAGAAACATCAGCTACCTTGCAGTAATAAGTGGTACGAGCACCAACCTGAGGGAGTGATAGAAAACGATCAGGCAAAGATCCTCTGGGACTATGGTATCAGAACAGATAAGGTGATACGTGCAAATAGACCAGACGTGGCGTTGATTGACAAAGTCAAGAAGAAAGTATCACTCATTGATGTCGCAATACCATGGGACACCAGAGTTGAAGAGAAAGAGAGGGAAAAAATGGATAAGTATCAATATCTGAAAATAGAAATAAGAAGGATATGGGATATGCCAGTGGAAATCGTACCCATAATCATAGGAGCACTAGGCACGATCCCAAGATCCCTGAAAAGGAATCTAGAAAAACTAGAGGCTGAAGTAGCTCCAGGACTCATGCAGAAGAGTGTGATCCTAGAAACGGCGCACATATTAAGAAAAGTGATGGACTCCTATGGAGGCAGGATGCAACCCGGAACCCCACACTATAAATACCACCCAGTCGAATTAGAGGACTGTGATAGAGCAAAAAACAAAAATTATAATAATAAGAGAGGGAAAAAATGGATAAGTATCAAGACCTGAAAATAGAAATAAGAAGTATATGGTATGTCATTGGAAATTGTACCAATAATCATAGGAACACTAGGCACGATCCCAAGATACCTGAAAAAGCTGAAATATATCTCTGAACACACCCAAATATCCCTTGAAAATAAACTCGTGTTCAGGTTACGAATTTCATACCCAAAATATCAGATAGGAACTATTTTCAATCCAATAATCGAATTACGTTTTTTTGAGAGGAAGCAAAGTTTCCACAACTTCAGCTTTTTACTGCAACTCTCAAAATCAGACTGGAATTGCTTTCAACTTTGCACACTGTACCCTGCCAGTTATTAATTTTCGCATAACGACAGCGAGTTTTATCTTTCTTTTTTTTTTAAATCAAAGTTTTCTACTGCCATTAAAAGTAATTACGAACGTACATCCTTTTTTTTGCAATTCGTTTTCAGTTCATAATGTTTAAAGACTTTTACGCCTACGATGTTCTAGTGACGCAGAGGATAAGGCACAAAGCACAAACGACGCCACAGTTCCTGTCAGAAGGCCAACACATACTTGTAAAGGTCAACTTGGGTCAAAGATCACCTTTTTTTGGGGGTGTGTGTGTATTTGCGTATCTAGTCCCTCGACTGCATATGTAGAGGAGAGAGAGAGAGAGAGAGAGAGAGAGAGAGAGAGATATGACGAGAGAGAGAGAGAGAGAGAAATTGTTGACGTTCGTCATTTCTATACAAAGAGAGGGATAGAGAGAGAGAGAGAGAGAGAGAGAGAGAGAGAGAGAGAGAGAGAGAGAAATTGTGTTGACGTTCGTCTTTCTATACAAAGAGAGAGAGAGAGAGAGAGAGAGAGAGAGAGAGAGGGAGAAATTGTTTTTATACTGAGAGGAGAGAGAAATTGTGTTTTTATACTGAAGAGGAGAGAGAGAGAGAGAGAGAGAGAGAGATGAGGGGGGGGGGGGGGGGGGGGGGGGTTGGAAAAGCAAGGCTATGTCTACGCAGAATCAAGACCGATAATACCGCCACTGTTTTCCCTCTCTTTCTCTGGCAAAAGTCTAATGACGTCACAGAAGTCGGATATCCATCGATCACACGGAAAATGGCGTTTGATAACGGTCATTATTCGGTCCTGGGATGATATTAGGTAATTCACACTGTTGACTTTCCAAGACCTTAATTCAGATCATACTTATCTGGAAGAATTACCTTGTTTAACCTTGATTCAGGAAAATTTTGAGATGTTTTTTACACTGCTTTTGGAAATTCTATGGATATGGACTACGGTATTTTTTACTTGAAAATTTGAAACATTGATAAAAAATTTTCCATATATTACACTGACTTCATGAGGTACTTTTTCCACACTGACTTCATGAGATAAGTACTTCAGTATTTTTCCATACATTACACTGACTTCATGAGATAAATACTGCAGGATTTTTCCGACATATTACACAGACTTCGTGAGATGAATATTGCAGTATTTTTTCATTACATTATCACTTTCATTAGATGGGTACAGTAGTATTTTCCTATTAGAATTTCAGCTTCTCTCAGTGAAGAAGTCTGCTAGATTACATCATTCAACACATCAACCAGAAATGCAATACGAAGACTTCAAACAAACCAGGTCATATTACAACTTGTCCTCAAAAAGTAACATTACCTTTTTCTACAGCATCCGATCAATCTGACATTAATTTCAGTCTGCAACAAATTTCACGATTAAATTACAACTTACGCATTTACTTTTGCACTGATTTCGCAATATTTCGTAAATGGGTTATTAAGTACTCGCCTGTTGGCTAATGAGAGAGAGAGAGAGAGAGAGAGAGAGAGAGAGAGAGAGAGAGAGAGAGAGAGAGAGAGAGAGTGCTTCTATTTTTTAATCCAATATTCTCGCTCTCTTTTCCAGTTTACAAAAGTTTTTCCATCTTTCAGCAACATATTGCCCAAACGTTTGCCCATTTGGGGGCTGTGCAAACACATTTTACTCTTCTATACTGTGTAAGGTTAATAATCCAGAAAAGCTTGGCAAGAGGAGGGTTTTTCAGAATTCAACTATACTTACATAAAATAAAAAAAAACAGAGAAGATATACTGGCCAACATTTCTGGCCGGATTCCAATATGCTGTTAAAACTACAAAGGTTAAAAGAGGTTGGGACACCGTTAGGACACAAAGAATGATAAAGACTTATTATTCTTCTTATTACCATAAAACGGCAAAACGGCCAAAGTCGGCCACCGAAACAAATTTCAAGGCTTTTGTGGAGCTGCGTCAAAAGGAGTGGTTTTTGAAAAAGGTCAATGATTCAAACTGAAAAAAAAAGGTTGAAGAAGTTGGACAGCAAGGAGGGTAGACAACCAGAAAACGATTGAAGATACAACATAGAAAGCACTGCAGCGAAGAACCATCAGCAGAAGGCGTACTGTATGCAGTGACAACCCTGGCGGTTGGGATGAAAGGAATGCAAAGCAAATACACATTCGAAAGTAAGAAAGGGATGTCACTTACTAATTCATATATTAAGTACTGCCAAACACTTATCTACAAAACATACGAGGAATGAGGTTGCTAACCCCATAACCTTGCGCTTAAAGGAATACCACGGGATTATACAAATGTAATAACAACAACTAAGTAATGCAATGAAAAGATTCATCAGATTAATAACAATTTCTACTGAAAACTAAGAAATAATAATGTCCTAACGAATTAATTACCTTGCAAATGGACACCATTTGATTCAACTTCACAATCACACAAGCAATGAACGTTCTGAAATAATCGATATTATAACTTTGGCTGCTGATATTGGGTAAAGCATTAAAGAGAGAAAAAGAAAGAAAAACAAAAATACAGATTCCAATTACGAGTTCCCTTACTTTTTGGACAGAAATAGACCAGAGTGGGATATTTACTATGGCCGAGGAAAAACTTTTTCTTGTTCTATACTTTTTCCCGCAAACTACGATTACTTCCTCACTATAAACATTTAAGTAAACATTGCGACCAAATTGTAACAAAAAAGATTATCACAAAAATTCAACATTAACATAAATAAAAACGAAAATGTTTGTAATATATTAATATTAAGGTCATAGTAAGAAAATTATACCCTTACCCAAACAAAAGCGTGGATAAACCACACATTACATTATTCTTATTAATACTTAACTTTCTAAACTATTCCCTACAATGGTTAGCTAGCTAAATGTTCTCAGTCTTCTTTCACCCATCGTACCTTTCAGCTAATATTTATAATATATATAATATTATATATATATATATATAATATATATATATATATAATATATATATATATATATATATATATTTATATATATATATATATATATATTATATATAATATATATATATATAATATATATATGTAATATAATAACATATATATATACATAATTATAATAAAATAATATATATTTATTATATTATAATATATATATATATATATATATATATATATATATGTATATATATATATATATACATATATATATAGATATATATATATACATATATATATATATATATATATATATATATATATATATATATATATATATGTTTAGGAACAATCGTTTGCCGATTGTTCCCTTGGTGGATTGTTGCCTCCTTTCTTTTTGTTTTTAATTGCTGGCGAGCTGACATCTGTTGGATGGCGTCAAACTTCGTCAGTCAGGTTCTGGAGGGCAGAACGACCAGTCAGGTTCAGAGCGGCAGAGAGACAGAGTCTTGGCAGCAGAGCAGCGGAGAGTATCTGAGGACGAGTTGGTGGTTGTATCAACCCTGTCTTGATCGTCCAGTGGTCGAGGAGGACCTCCATACTGTATCTGAGGACGAGATGGTTGTTGTATCAACTCTGTCTTGATCGTCCAGCATTCGAAGAGGATGTCCATATTGTTTCCAAGGACGAGGTGGTTGTCGTATCGGCTCTGTCTTGATCGACCGGCATTAGACTGTTGTCCTCATTGTTTGAGGAAGTGTTCCCGTTTTGCTCTGTGTATCATTATGCCACTTCAGTGTTAATTTGAATTATGTATTATGCTGCCTATTTCCATTGATTATGTTTACAGATTGTGTGATTTTTCATGGCCTTCTTATTGCAGGGTGGATTTTATTGATTCTTAGACTGGTTTTACATATTACTATTGTTAGTTGATAATTTTTTGTGTTTTTGCCACCCAGAACATTGACTCACTGTATATTATGTATTTAACTCTTTGTAAATAAAATAATTTTAAGGTAACTTTTTGGTTTTGTTATGCCTCTCCCTTCTTTGTTTGTCACCTGTCGTCAGTCATTACAGCCCAATTGCTTATTATTTTTAAGAACCTGTCGATCTCGAGAGTCGAGATCGTAATAATATATATGTATATATATATATATATATATATTATATATATATATATAATATATATATATATATATATATATATATATATATAAATCCAGGTTGAAGAGGTAAAGGCATGTCTTTCACAAGTATCGTTTATTACACCAACGTTTCACATCACATGATGCATCCTCAAGGCTGGAAATTATATATTATGAATACTAAAACATCACTCACTCATATAAAAAAAATCTAAAAACAGCACAACAAATATTTGTCATTTACAAATAGAAATTAAAACGAGAACTCGAAAGGAACACCTACCGAGGTAAGAGTTAAAAAGTGACTAAAAAGGTTGAGAGAAAATAAACATAAGAAAGATGACTAAAACGAACGTGGAGAGTAAACAAACAGGCAGTTATGCTAAAAACAGTTGTGTGGACGACGATTGGGTGTTTAGTGTTGGTACATTGGTTTTTATAAGAAGTGACTCCAACACCATCAACTCGTCGTCTCTACTTGCTGATCCAATAATCTTAAAATCATCGATGTCCAAGCGGGCACCACAAATCTGAGAGTGATTCCGAATATTAGATAATTCGGGATTGGACAATCTGCACCCTGTCCTAAAGCTGACACCTTGGTGGGAGCAGAAACGGACCCTGAGAAGCCTCCTCGTACATCCAACGTAAATTCCCAGACTACATCTGGGACATGTATATTTATAAACAATGTTGGATGTCAAGGAAGGGCTCAGTCTATTTAGAGGATTTCGTGGGATCAACTTCAAATTAACTGCTGGCAATTCATTATGAATTAAATTCATAAATTCCTTTTTAAAGCTTTTATCGTGAAGGAAAGGGAACTTAGCATAAATACATAATTTTGGAGTGGTATATATGGGAATAGGCGGTTTCATTTTAGTGGTTAGGAGCTTATTAAGGACTCTATGGGAAACAATTATTGCGGAAAAAATTTGCCAAGAACTCCACCTCTTTAGGAAAAGCTGACCGTAAGAGAGGACGCCCGGTGGAGGAGGGTAGAGAGAGAATTCAACTTTAAATTTAAATTGCATGAACTATAAAAATTGGTGCCCAACCCTGTAAAAGTATTTTTCCGATGAATGCTGGTTTGAAACTCAGCATCTTCCCTAGTGACACGTACATCGAGAAATGATAGAGAGTTGATGGTGTTGGAGTCACTTCTTATAAAAACCAATGTGCCAACACTAAACACCCAATCGTCGTCCACACAACTGTTTTTAGCATAACTGCCTGTTTGTTTACTCTCCACGTTCGTTTTAGTCATCTTTCTTATGTTTATTTTCTCTCAACCTTTTTAGTCACTTTTTAACTCTTACCTTGGTAGGTGTTCCTTTCGAGTTCTCGTTTTAATTTCTATTTGTAAATGTCAAATATTTGTTGTGCTGTTTTTAGATTTTTTTTATATGAGTGAGTGATGTTTTAGTATTCATAATATATAATTTCCAGCCTTGAGGATGCATCATGTGATGTGAAACGTTGGTGTAATAAACGATACTTGTGAAAGACATGCGTTTACCTCTTCAACCTGGATGTTGGTCGGGTCTGCTACCCCTATGATTCTTCTATATATGTATATATATAGGTATATATATAATATATATCTATTTATATATATATATATATATATATATATATATATATATAGAATATATATATTATATACGAACTACAAATGTTTTCCTTTAATATCTAATTCGCTCTACCTCGGAATTAATATATTTTTCATGTATGTTTAACCGAGGGGGAATTTATTAAGCGATAATAGAATTGGCGATCGATAGACGCGAACCATTGACCTCTCAATTCCAGGACTGGCAGTGAAGCCCCAAACAACCCCGCCACCGCGGTGAAATTGAGAGGTCGATGGTTCGCGTCTGTCGATCGCCAATTCTATTATCGCTTAATAAATTCCCCCTCGGTTAAACATATATGAAAATATATTAATTCCGAGGTAGAGCGAATTAGATATTAAAGGACATTTGTAGTTCGATATATGTATATGAAATCACGGTCATGGATAGACTTTTAAATATATATATAATATATATATATATATATATATATAATATATTATATAATTATATATATTATATATACATACAAAACTCGAAAATGTTGCAAAATGACTAATTAAAACATTGTAAAACTTTGAACTTTGGTGCACAGAGGGCAGAATATAATGGAAACAAAACAAAAGACAACTGAAAAAATGGGCGAGGTATTGAGTAAACAATGATTCTGTGAATAAGTGCTTAAACAACACCTACCTCTTTCCGATATCGACAAACTCCTCTTTGGAAATATCGCGATTGATGTTCCTGATATCAGCGTCCCCGATGTCAGCTACCTTTATCTTAAGAGGTCAAGGTCGAGGCTACCAAGTCACTGACCTTGGTGTCACAAAGGAGTTCACTAAAGATACATGCATATTTCACCCGAAGTCCAACTCTTATATAATAAAAACGTTTTCACTGGGTAACTTTTGTAAATTGCCAACGTCCCTCAGACCGGAGTCTCTTCTAGGACTGGCTTAGGTGTTAGCATTCACTTACTAGCAAACTACGAGAATTAGTGTAAGCCCTTGACAAGCCATCGGTTACTAAGGCATGCAATTCAAGTAACAAAAATTACGCACAGGAAACTTGGCCTTGATATTTTTCTCCGGCTTCCCGAACCTTGGCAGATAATTCCAAGATTTAGCGTCGGTGAATTTCATCCACTACTCGAATACCAAAACTGCGATTCATGTGCACTAACTAATGGCAATGGATGTATTAAATTTGGGCCATAAGGCCCGTTGCTGTGACCGAGAAGGCCGTTCAGCTAATGTAAATGTGCACAAATGGATAACTAAGGCTATTAACTTTCAAGACTACAACAGACATTTCATGTTCAGGCTAAGTATTTTCGGTTATTATTGGACCGCAATTAACCTTATAAAGAATTTAACCTGACGATTTTATACTCAAGATAAATTTACGGAAACCAACTCCCCATCTGTTACCCTCAAGTTCTGAGCGCAAACACGACTCTTTTCTGACACATGGCAAAGTGGGCCTATCGTACTAAGGCCGACCAAAACAGACTCGTAAGGGGATATGTGCCTAAACTGGGAGGGTTAATTTGCAGAGTTTTTATTTAGCGTATCCCAAACCCTTTAAACCATACCAAATGAAAACTCACAAGAATCTTATGCAAAACAACTTTTCCCGATCAGTTTTAAAGTTTGTTTGTCTGGTGTTTTTACGTTGTATGGAACCAGTGGTTCTTCAGCAACGGGACCAACGGCTTTACGTCACTTCCGAATCACGTCGAGAGTGAACGTCTATCATCAGAAATACAGTGGAATGCCCGAGAAACGAACTCGCGGCCACCGAAATGGCAGGAAAAGACCATACCATTCACGTCACTGAGGCTCTTCGATCAGTTTTATAAATGATTCTAATCTGACTGACAACCGATGTCCCCTTAAAACGCAAGAAAAATAACGTTCATTACCACAAGAACTTAGACTAGTTTCGTTCAAGCGCCAAGTCAGCGAAGTTAATTTCGTTCGCTTCAATGACTTTCTACCCTTTTACAGTGAAAGGGCTCGTAAGGTTCTTTTTTCCCAAGCTAACTGTGATGAGCTAGCTGGTATTTACACGAGATGGTGGTTGAGCAGATAATGACAATATTAGCACTTGGTTCCGCAGAAAAATAAAATTGATAGTTTTGCCATATTTGTTGTTAACCAGCTTTATTACCTTCTATGTTTTCCAGAGATTTTCACTTTACAGGTTTTCACGTTTTATGAAATTTTAAAGCAAAAATGAACCCTAATAGTGAAAACTAAAACATAAAATGAAAATTTTTCAAAGATTGAAAACGGATAAAAATAATAGAAGTCTTGTAATAGGTTTAGGCAGCCTTTCAAGATATATCAGCGGACTTCTATTGTTGGTTAGTTTATCTTTATGAAGACATGACGATATAAAGAATATATGCGAGTCAGTACTGTTTACTTCTGTCTTTTGGAATGGAATGGGATATAAAACTTAGGTCAAAGGTCAAGCGCTGTGACCTATGAGGTCATTCCTAGCTGAATGGGAAATTTAGAGTAAGAGAGTTTAAAAGGCGTAACGGGAGGAAAACATCGCAGTTTGCACGCTAACAATATTGTTAGAAGTGGGTGGAAAGAAAGATGGAAGTAAGAGAATATGAACAAAGGTACAGTAAACGGAATGATAGGGATTCCAGCTAGGTACCGAAGAAGCGTTGCAAAGAACCTCAAGTAATGCCTACAGTGCACCTCTCGAGGTGCACTGACGGCACTAACCCCTTCCCCCCCAAACCCAGATTTTTGTTTTTGTATTAGTGACCAATATGTGAGACGCAACACTACTTCCTCTCATGATGTAAACATCTCAAAACAAATGCTGTTTTTAGCACTCTTGTGTATGTATGTCTGGACAAATTATTCAAGAACCACTTACCTCAGTGAGAGCAGATTTTGGCAATAATATTCCAACAGCATCTTCAAAAATTTACGTTTCATTAAGCCCAAAGCCTACCCAGGCAAGATTTTAACCTTAATGAAAGGGCGGTTACGGATGGAGAATAGATTCCTACGCGGACAATGTTCTGTCTTGAAGTATGTATGGAATCGTGAGTAAATGTATATATTGCATGTTTGAGTTCTAGTAAGGAAGTCTCTGCCCCTGTGCAGTTTTATAATTTATTTATTATACTTCATGACCTATTTGGTACCGGTTCCTGGCCTTTGGCCTAGACCTGGCATTTTATCTAATCCTTCGGGCCAGCCCTATGAGAGCTGAAAGTCAGCTCAGTGGTCTGGTTAAACTATTTTTATAATAATAATAATTTAGCACTCTTGTGTATGTATGTCTGGACAAATTATTCACGAACCACTTACCTCAGTGAGAGCAGATTTTGGCAATAATATTCCAACAGCATCTTCAAAAGTTTACGTTTCATTAAACCCAAAGCCTACCCAGGCAAGATTTTAACCTTAATGAAAGGGTGGTTACGGATGGAGAATAGATTCCTACAAATAAGTTTCACCTGGAGAAGTATTGCCAAATGAAAAGTCAGTCGGATCATTACAAATGATATATGAAAGGTCACAGATTTAATCTCAGATCCGAAGAGTTCGCGAGATAGAGAAACTCCATTTGGGAACCATAATGTCGGACCAGATTACAAGTCTTTTCTTTGAGAATAGTAACCCTGAGTTTCTTTTTATTATCATTCCCGGAAACTGAAGGTTTATAAGAATCGACACTGCTAGGATTAAATACGGCAGATTACTCACTCTCAGTATGGTAATGTAAAATTAATAAGAAACTATTATATGCGTGTGTAATATATATATATATATATATATATATATATATATATATATATATATATATATATATATATATATATGTAATGATATTATGCACCAGCAACGGTAATCATTCTCGTTGTAAAATCATTTTTAAATTACAGCAACTTCGATATATTATTGTTATTATTATTTATATTATTATTATTATTATTTTATTAAAAGTAATTGCTGCCTCAGCTGCATTAATTTTATACAGGTTCTTCTCTATTTTTCTAATTATTGCTTTCTCATTGTTGCTTAAACTGGTGAGCAACGCACCGAAGGTTGACATATCTCAATTAGGTAGAACGAATGGATTTTATTGGTAAAAATTCCAGTCGGGGTAGTCAAATTTTCGGGTATATCCCGTAGAGTTTATTACAGATAGAATTTATGTTAAATTCTATTTCTTTTCTATTCTTTCTATTCCTTTCCGGACGTTTCGTCTGAATAAACCTCAGACATCCTCTTGTGCGGAGGTGTGTGAAGGACTGAAGTGAGAAGGTGAGTCCAGCTGCTTATATTGCTGTGGCGCAGCGGGGGGCGTCGTGCCGCTGCCTTTTCATTGGCTCGTGGGTGGGGAGCTTCTTTTTCATTGGCTGCCTGGCTGCGGGCTCAAGCCAGCTCCCGATCGCATGCTCAGCAGGCGCGCCGATCTTCTCAGCTGCAAAACGAAGCCCGGCGTGATGATATGCAGCTGAGAAGATCGGCGCGCCTGCTGAGCATGCGATCGGGAGCTGGCTTGAGCCCGCAGCCAGGCAGCCAATGAAAAAGAAGCTCCCCACCCACGAGCCAATGAAAAGGCAGCGGCACGACGCCCCCCGCTGCGCCACAGCAATATAAGCAGCTGGACTCACCTTCTCACTTCAGTCCTTCACACACCTCCGCACAAGAGGATGTCTGAGGTTTATTCAGACGAAACGTCCGGAAAGGAATAGAAAGAA